>NC_135492.1:19036534-19374141 GCF_052094955.1 Ictidomys tridecemlineatus | reverse complement strand
GGAGCCTGTTGGAGGCAAGAAGACTGTGCAGTGGAGTTGCTGTCATACTGCATCTGTGCCTCCTGGTTTTCTAAAACAGGATGATGCCCTTGGACCTGGAACTGACGTCGTCTCCTCGTGTCAAACACTCTCTGTTTCTCTCTAAGTCGTAATTTTGATCTTTTATTTTGATACCAAATCTAAAAAAAAAATACATATTATCAGACAAATATTTCATACTAAAGCTTAGATTCAGAATTATCACTGATTTGCTTCTTGACCTGGAGTAGACCCCCTAAAAAACCCATTCTGGCCTGAATCATGGCAGTTATTGTGCACGATATAAAGAGTACACAATTCCAAACACCCAACTCTTCCCAGAATCTGCACACACCCTTCTGTCCATATTAACACAGCATTTTCAAAGTCTCCCAGCAATCTCTGTACAACCTAGGAGACCCCCACGTGTCCTATACACTTTCCCACAGCCTTTTAATTTTTCTCAAGCTGCCCCATTAACACCCATTCATGACTCCATGTGCTGTAAAGTTATTCATAAATTTGTTGCATTTAAAAGCCAGAAACAGAACAAACAAAAGTTTGTCAAATCTGGACATTGCATGACAGATGTGATCCAAATAATTGAATAGAACAAGTCTAGTCTATGTTTTTCTTTCTGCATCAATTGAGGATAATTGCAATGCCAGCCATGTCCACAAAGCTTTTAGGTATGTGTTTAAAAATGACAAAATGCTTTTCAGACTACATAACTTAATTGCCTAGAGTTGTAGAGAGTCACAGTCAATAGTGTCTAGAAGTCTTTTGGATTTGATCACCCTGAAACCTGTCTCCAAATCAACATGGATTTAGATTAACATCTACACGAATCTTTGATCCACACTTTGGCTGTTTACAATTGTAACTCTACATACCAAGACTGGTACCTCAAAACACACGCTCTCATTTTCTCTTCAAATATAACTAAACACAAAGAAAATAAGATGTGAGCATCCATAATTTGTCAACAGTTAGTGAGTTGGTAAAAATGAGGAGATCAAAAGGCAGATGCTCCCTTTCTCATATTTAGACCTCCTAGGATCCTCTCCCTGACCATAGCCTCTTCCAGAACAAATGGGCCAATTCTAAACACTTGCACTGCTTTTCAAACAAATTCCCCTCTCAGTCATTATCTTGTTAAGATTTTCTACTTATTTGTATAGCATCATTGATTTACAGCATGTTTGTAATGTTTCCAGTTCATGGAACTTTCCTAATACAATACCTTCATAGCTTACAGAGAATTTGCTATTCTTATATTTTGAAACACTGTTATTACATTCCCCTTCTTATTTTCTCTAAGAACATGTTCTCCTGGTCTCAAGCAACAAATATTTTCAATAACCAATGGATAATAATGGAGATATATATGTAAACCCAATTTACTGTGTATTAGGGCAATCCCAATACAGTAAAAGTTTGTGCAGCTTACACAATATTTCAAAAAAAAGATCATATCAGTAATTCCCAAAACAAAATATTGCCTCATGTACCAAATGGCTACAGTGTGCCTACTAATGCTCTGAGGTAACTATGTGGGACATAATTGAACCAAGTCCTTTATCCTGCACCTTGGGTGATCACCTCTGGGCAGTTATATTGGTATACCATACTTAACAGATCTCAAGTAAAAACCTCTAATATCTCTGCCATGAAACAAATCAGGACAAATTGAAGTGCCATCCTTAACCTCTCTCACTGAATATTGAAAATCTCTTCAAACTACTTGCCCCTCCTTTAAAATATCCAATCTTCCCAGTTCTACATCATTTCATAGCTAGCACCATGATCAAAAACTGGCACAGTTTCTCTTCTAAATACTTACTGAGTATGTTAATGGGTGCCTACTCTCAAAGTTGCTTCACAGTTGTTGATTTTTTTCATAACAGTAATATAATAATTTCACACCCACACTGAAATGAATATGTGACAAATATCAACAATATCCTATGTGAAAACCTGACATAAATGTTTTCAAACAATTTTTTTATTTCCTGTATCACATACTAAAAGATATGAAAATACACGTTTTCCACATTTTGACTTACATTGATTGCATTTATGGGACAATTTATTTGTTTGGCCAGCTCTTCCCAAATCCCAAAATCTGGATAGGAATTCTGTTCAAATGGTTGATTAAGAATCTCCAAGTCATGTTTTGTAAATGTGTGCCGTGGTTTTCCTATTCCTCTTTCCTGTTTTGTTTCTTCTACTTCCATTGCACTATCTTCAACTAAAGATGCTGAAAGTAAAAAAATAGAAAGAAAAAGATTGAGGGTTGCCAGTAACATCCAGATGAAAATAATACTATTTGTTCTCCAAGATTTTTACAATGCAGAGCTCTGCCTCACAAATTATTCATATTAATTACACCCAAAATGGATACTGCTGATCCTTAAAAATATGAGGGAAACATGAGACTATGATCTGCATTGTAGACAAGAATTTTAGTCTAGCTATAATTCAAAATATATAAAAAGGGACCAATTAAAAATGCTCAGTCATAACAACAATTGAGGAAATACAGATAAACCACCTCACATCAATCTAATATCCAACACTTTAAATGGTTGAAGAGAGAGTATGGAAGGAATAAGACTATATAAAATAGGAAGGAAGCATTGGGATGGGACAAATATTGATCATAATGACCACTTTGATTTTTTGCTCAAACTAGGACATTCAAAGTGAGCTTATCCTTCAACATAACAGTTAAATAAAGGATACTTAAAGTTTGGGGAGCATGTTTACATGGCTTCCATGACCCTTCATGCTTCAAAAGTTTGAAAAACATGAGGTATTTAGAAGTAAAAGCTCAGTAGTAAAAACGGCAACCAAAGATATAGACTTGTGAACTACAGTAGCCCCATAGGTAGAAGCAGGGCCTCTGGCGCCTGCTTACCTAAGATCCATGATGGCTTTGTGAGAAATTCACATCCCAAACAGATTGCAGTAATTCAACACTATTGTTGTCCTTGTGGGGAGGTGGGATTTCCTGCATATTTTTGTCTCTGAGACCATATGCCTAGTGGACACCTGGATCCACTATGATCAGTTGGGGAGGAGGGTCATGTATAAGTTGTAAGACAGAAAGACCTGAATGCACAGCCTTCACCTTTCAGCAAGGGCTCATCTACAAAACAGAAATCAGGACTACAACAAAGACTTTTGAAAGTTCACTAGTCACACAAACTATGTGCCAAAATCTCTTCCTGTATCCTAGGTTTACATTTTTCCATTTTGTTTCTAAATTGCACAGAATATTTTAAAAATTCTGAAGTTTAAAAACAATCCCCAGCACCAATCATTAAATTTTTCTAGAATATTTTCTCGCCCCTCCTTCACCCTTGGGTTCTGGAGCTCCAAACTAGGACCTGGGACATGCTAGGCAAAAATCCTACCCTGAAGCTATGCCCAGGTCTTTCTTTGGCTTTGGTTTCTTTGGTTTGTGCTGGAGGAAGACAGAAGAGACCCAGGATCTCATGCAGGTAGGCTCCTGCCTGGGAGGCAAGCACGCTGCTACTGAGCCACACCCCAGCCTATCCTATTGATTTGTACTTAGTTTTCTCTTCACTCTGGGCCCTTTACTACCTCTCCCCATTAATATTGAAAACTCCTAGACTGGCAATGAAGTCAGGATCCTCCTGCCTCAGTTACCCACATAGCTGGGATGGTAGGTACACAGAACATGCCTGGCTATCTCTTAATCTTACAAGAAAAGAAAAAGACAACAAGAACCCAAAGAACTGATCCCTGGACCTCAACCCAGAGCAGTACCTGGCCAATCTTATTTGATCCACTCAATCATGCTGCACATCTTCTAGGCATGCTGCTTTATTTTTTTTTAAGTGGGACGGTTTGGCTTGGAAATATTTCTAAATATCTCTAAATGTTATAAGAAATCTCTTGCACGCAGACCACACTCTGCCACAAAATATCACATCTCAGTCCTCCACCAAAGAACCTCACCTTTGGAAGCCATATTGCACTTCTACTCCTCAGGCGTTCTCCCAGATAAAGTGAGGAACTCTGGAGCAGCATCATCTAATATACCCAACCTAGACACGCCCACAGAAGGCTCCGACCCTGAGTGATGAGCCAATATCCATACCACGCCCCCTGCCCCAGGCTCAGACAAGGTCCCTGGGGCAGCCAACTCAGCCCCACCCTAGCCCACAGCACAGCCTATTCTCCTCTGATGACTTTTAACATAACCTACTTCTTCCAATCCTAGCTTTCCTTCATTGAGCACCCTCTGAAAATAAACTTATTTAATCTCTGCAACACCCATATTATGTTGGTACAACTTTATGCCCACTTTGAATTGAGGCTACCAGGAACAGAGCTGTTTAGGACTTCCTGAGCCACTGACTTCAAACCTCCTCTCTTCCCACTGTTACAGCTCACACACTGTATGAGTTCTGACAGTCTGAGTCAAAGAGGAGCCACCTCACTTGATATAGTATTGCTTAAGCAGTATTGAGCTTACAACTAGGAGAGACCATGCACTAGAATTGAATAAAAATATCATAAGACATAGACTAATATTTTATGAATCTTAGATCATTGTTAAAATAAACACCTTTTATTCTCGTTTTCAGTAAGGCAGCGTGAACATATAGGCACTCTACCATAATCTACACTCACAGTCGTTTTTTATTTTTTTATTTTATTGTTTCTTCTTGGCAAGTTAATGGCAATAGTGCAGATATTAAAATTTTAAAACAAAAACAGCTGAAGGAATACATTTTTCTAACTTAATTCCAGAATAGACATTTTCTCTTTTACCAAAAATGAAGAAGAGGCCCAACAAACAGATTTGTGGGCAGTTAAATTAATGGAGGGCCTTCACAGGCTATTACAGCAGATGGGCTGAATGTTGTCTGCTTAGAAAAATCTGTTATATGAGGCACTGTGGGTGCTTTGGGGCAGATGGGGTAATATTTTAGGAACCATAAGGTTTGGAGGAGATTGGAGACTGAAAGATTAGAGCAACCAAAATTGGGTTAAGCCACCAGTTGCTCCCGAAGCCATCTGCATTGTTCTGAGATCCCATTTCTGCTAGCCACAGGTTTCTCTGCTGATGGCCTTTGCCCCATGGACTCTGACAGGTCTAGCTTCAAATTCCAGGTCTCATGCTTTCTTTTGGAACCTCTGCATGGGATCATAACTTATCCACCATGTGATAGGCGCCCATGTATACCAGCTCTGAGGTCCCCACCAAGGATTTTATAAGAAATGGAAAATTTTGGAGGAGTCAGATTGGAAGAGTCCCTGCTAATGAGAAAGCTAACAAGGATGATGGTTTCAGGAAGCCAGGCCAACAATGAGGGAGATGAAGAGAGGCAGGAAGCTGATTGTGAGGCAGGGATGGAGATGTCAAGGAGGTGGCTGGGTGGTTGTGATAAAAATGGGCAGCATAAGCTGATATGGATGGAACTGTTGAATCCAATGAGGATGTCAAGACCTAAAAATAATAATGTTTTTTATAAAAAATAAAAATATGACTGCAGTGGCAAAAATGTGTAACCTCAGCAACTCATGTGACTGAGGCAGAACATCCAAATTCTTCCTGGCCATGGAGCCAGGACCTTGCCTAAAAATAAATTAATTAAATAAAATTCAAGGTCTCGCTATAAAAATCAGTGTTAGTGGCCACTGGTTCACTCCAATAAGCAAAGTGGAAGCGGGTATCTCATTCTCATTCCAAAATTTTTGTGTCTATGTACTTAGCTTAATTATAAGTACATTTTGTATGAGACCATTTTAAAGGTCAGAGATTAAGGTCCCTTTTTTTTCTTTTCCTTTATTATTTATACTCTTGCTGTTTTTAAAAATTTGTTGGTGTTTTAATATGAAATCATGTTGTCCAATATATACGAAAATTTGATATTGGTGAGTTCTTCTAAGAGTCAAATAAAATGGTTGGCCTTACATTGATTTCTCTGGACTTTTTCCTTTTTTCATCTCAGTAATTTAAATTTTTCATCATCTTTGTTTTACTCCTTTCTGAGTACTCTGAATACAAGCCAAGTAGTGACATCCTTTCCTCTGGTCCTCCATCAAATCCACCTGGACAGACACCCTTGCTGCCTTGTTCTCATTCTCTTCTCAACTCCAGTCAGGCTCTCCTCAGAGCTCACTCCATGATATACACCAAGGGATCAGCTCCAAATATCCCATTCTCATAGTAATTTTTCTAAGTCATCAAACACTTCGGCCAAACTTTTTTTTTTTTTATAGTTCACATTCTGTATTTGAGGCTTGGCTTCAGAGCATGTGATCTACATCCTTCATCCTTGTTATAAATGTCTGTGAAGGTAAGAACCCAGCACACACCTGGTCCTGAAGATGGAGCCATGCAATAAAGGAGTTTTGAACAGCAAAGCTCAGGCTCAGAAATATCAACATTCTGGTGAACTCAGTTTTTTAAAAAAATTATTAGTTGTAGATAAACATGATATCTTTTTTTTATTTATTTATTTTTATGTGGTACTGAGAATCAAATCCAGTGCCTCACAAACAGGAGGCAAGCACTCTGCCATCAAGTCAAAATCCCAGCCACTCAGGTAAACTTTTAAGAATACATAATCCCTGCATGGTATGGGGCTCCACACCTGGAATCCAAGTACTCAAGAGGCTGAAGCAGAGAGACTTAAAGTTCAAGGCAAGTTTGGATCTCAGTGAGTAACTAAGTAACTAAATTAGAGAATGTGTAAATATTTTAAAATAGAATAAAAAGAACTGGTGAAAAGTCTCCGTGTCAAAGTGCCCCTAGGTTCAATATTAAAAACAACAACAACACAATAACACTTCTTTGTTTCATGATGGAAAGTAAACATGTTCAGTAAGGCTAATTACCATTCCTGTGGAAGTCTCAAAACCACACTCCATAAATTAGATTCATTTAGCAAACTGATTACTCAACATTTGGCTTGTAGAACATTGAATTTTGTTGAGATGATTTGATATCACTTGACCATTCACTGAATTTATATTTTGTCCACCTAAATTTTAGCTGCTTGCCTCATTCTCCCAACCACAGCATTTAGTTCACTTAACCACAATAATCCTAAGAAATACTAATATTTATTAGTAGATACTTTATTCCACCTCTAAACTCTTCAAGGGTACATAAAAACCAGTATTATTTAGGACAAAATGGAGTAGATACTTCAATTATCAACAAAATTAATCATCATTACTTAATGTTTTTTTTTATTTCTTTCTTTATTTAGTACTTGTACTTGATCCAAAGGTCACTTTGCCACTAAGCTTCATTCCTAATAATTTTTATTTTTTTATTCTGAAACAGGGTCCCTCTAAACTGCTGTGACTGGCCTAGAGATAGAAACCCTGTTATAGTCTCACATGTCCCTAAAATTCTAGGTAAAATTTGAAGATTTTAGTCAGAACATTCACCTCTGGTGTCCCCTTTGCCCAACAAAGTCTCCACAATTATTATCCCTTCCTCTTTGTTCATTAGTTAATCAATGTCCTGGGGACATTTCTGGGCACAATCCCTGAATGCAGAATCTCATAGGATCAATGCAAAATAGTGAAAATTGTCCCTATTAAATCCCTATGATTGATTTTCCTGTGAGGTGAACTACACTGTACCAACCCGAGAGCCCACAACTGCATTGACCTTCATCAGTGTTGTACTTCTGGGACCATGCATTACCCCTGGCACTAAACAGGCCCTCAGACATATTTCTTTCAGTGGGCCAATGATTATTGTGGCACATTTAAACTAAATAACTGCTCAGTATTGAAACAGGACATTAAAATTTGTTTGTGCTGGCAGGTGAGAAGGGTAGAAAGCAAGTCCCCCTCTGCAATCTTTGACATTGTGAATAAGGTAGGGTACATTTCTATAGCTAAAAACCACAATCTACCAGTAAGTCAAAACCATAGTAATGTAGGAAGTGGGTCAGAATCACCCAGTTCAGGGTACAGTACACATGCAAGAAACATGATGACAAAATGAACAACATCTTACATTGTTTAAAAGAAACATTTTCAAAGGCTATGTGTTGCTGACCTAGCTGTGCTAAGCAGAGTGGCAGAAACAGGGTCTTCTCATGGGAAAAGTATGTTTATATAAAATGGAGTCTCAGCGTAAAATGAAGTTTGTTTGGTCAAGGCAAATTTAGTTTGGCTCATAACATCCCCCAATTCTCTAGAAATAATGAAACCTTGATTTCTCTTGAATTAGGTAAGCATTTCTCATGGCCATGCATATGCAGTAATGTGACTGGCGAAATGTGGTTTTTCTACCAGCTTGGGCCTTACCACATAGTCCTAGCAAGAGAAAAAACATGATGACCCTTTTGTTTTCAGTCTTATCTTCAGAGAATGGCTGGGGTCCCTGAGGAATTTCCATTCTTTTTTTTAGGACACATATTTGCTTTTGACTCAGGTGTGAATAATAACGTCCCTCTAGATGAGTGTCAGTTCTTCTTTTTAGAGATTTAATCATAGTCTCTGGGCTGCAATGGGTCTTAGAAGTCAGCAGTCTCACAGGACTGATGGTCTCAAAGAAATGAATGAGCTTTAAATAGAATGTGTTGGGGAGACTAAGCAACTTAGCTTTAAAGTAGAAGCACTTTATCCTGGTGAGGGTGGATTTAGGGCCCTGAATGTATTAACATTTTAATCCACCCCAGGTGATCTTCCAATTTCTGAATCCAGCTGGCTTCCATTTCTGTGATCCAACTGAATCTGATACTAAACCTGTTTTTTTTCTGATCTCTTAGATAGTGCTACCAATAATTGAGCCAGGCAACTACACTGACTGTCTTTAATTGTTTTTTTATTCCCCCCCCCTCAAATTTTAGAGATGCCTACTGGTGGAAGAAAAAGGGAATTGAAATGACAATGCTGGGCAAGCACTTTGGAAATTTAAATATACCTGTTGTGACTTTTAACTCTTAATACAATTTGTTTTGGTGAGGACAGACAGCAATTTTAGACATTGTTTTTTGTTTTTAATTTTCCAAACACATATGGACATGCAAACACATGGTGTACATACCTACACAAAACCAACCAACAAAGAATGGCTTTGTAGCTTTTTCAAAACTTTTTGCATTGAGAGCTAACCCTTGTTAATTGGTCTCTGAAAAAAACAATGTGTAAAAAAATCCTCTATAGTTGCATAAAATAAGACTTATCAGGAAAACACATTATCCTCTGCAGGTGAGATCAAAATTTTAAGATCAAAAATAAAGTATAATGATAGAAGCCTTCCTGGCCTCTGGCCTGATATAGCCCTCAAATGTAAAAAGCATTCAATAGGAGAAGTGAGGGCTTCTGGGTACTAAGAGAAAGAAGGCTTTTGATTTTTTAATTGTAAGGAAATATAAACAAAGGCTGTGTCCACACCCCTTTCTGACAGGATTTCCCAAAGAAGGAGCAAGGGAACATGCTTCCATGAGTCTAACAGTTAAATTTTGGGGGAGACTTTTCTCTTTAAAAATTGCATCCTGTTGTGCCTTGTATCCTGGCATTTTCCTTGGAGTCTGTGGGACTTATTAGAGAATTAAGGACAGAGTATTCTGCTCTGGTATGCTCTAGAAGGTTGACACATGGACCCCATATTTTGGCTATTACCATATATTCTTGGGTGCTGAGAGGTATCTCTGTGTTTTGATCTGGTTCTAAACCGGCATTTCTGGTCTCTTTGATAGCAGTACCAATAGTTTAGCCTGGCACTTTGCAGCTTTATCAGCTGGGCTGCCATGGTTCTAAAAACACTTCCAGGCCACCTCCAATAGTTGGGATGTATTCATGGTGCAAATTTTACTAAAGCAACATGAGAGAACTACGAAGAGAGGGGGAGGGAGCCATGAAATCATTTTTACTTTTTCTGGGTCTCAGCAAAGGGGAAGTTAAATAGACTTTTTAAAAATCTATATTTTCACATTAGTTTTCTACTGAGCCTTTTGGCAGCCATGTATATTCCAGTGCAAACCTTAGTGAGGTACCTAGGGCTTTTTAACCATTTTTCCCACCACCCAGTGGTTGGTAATCAGGCCAGGTTAGGATTTGGATTTCTCATGACAAAGCTAAATTAAACAATAGGCAGAAATAAAATCAAGGTGAAAGTCACCAATTTGACAGGGTTTTGAGCTTGACTCAATCAGGTGATGGTGGTTTATTGGGTCCTTGATGAGTCCAATCTGCGAAAATGAAAAGAAAGGAATTGCTGGGGTGAACAGTCAGAGGACATTGTCAGGAACAGAGACAGAAATGAGCAATCAAGAGACAGACATGGACAAGACACTCTCTCCTCCAATACCTGGAGATCAGACCATCCTGAAGGTCTATTTACTGTCTCAATGTGTTAAACACCCTGTCAAAATGTGCTAAGGTTCTAGGTCTGGGCCACACTAGATCCTCTTTCCCAAGTGGGCTTGAATCTATGAACACAGGGTGTCCAGACCACGCAACCCAGAGAGCTCTCACAACTTCAGAGGAATGACAACCCACTCTGTGAAGGATTAAGAATCCCTCATGCCACAGAGCCACATTCCTGACTCCTGAAATCTGGCTGAAGCCTCCAAATGTTGTGGCATATTGGAAATAAATGACTGGGTCAGTCTTGAAGAAGGATATAAAACTTTATTTACCATGGCAGGGGAGGAAGGGCAGCAAGCAATCTTCGAATATTTGCAGAAAGTAGGGTACATTTTAATCAATAAAAACTGCAAGGAACCAGTAAATCAAACCCATACCAACATAAAAACTAGGTCAAAGTGTCCTAGCTGAAGGAGCAGTACATACCCCCCCAAATAAAAGGGGACTAAAAGAAGAACATATTCAATTGTATAAAAATAAAAGAAACACTTTTTCAGCTGCTATGCATTGCTTAACAGTGTGTGCTAAGAAGGATGGAAGAGGTGAGTTTTCTTTTGTGAGAGCTATTTTTTTTTACATGAAATGGAGTCTCACTGTAAAATGGAGTTTGTCTGCTCAAGGCTCATATGGTTTAACCCATAACATGATGAAATCTTAACTCCATTACAATCATAGAAATCTTTCTCAATCATTCATTTTCCCTGCTTCCAACTTCACCTCCATGCAATATACACCAGACATTTTCAGTTCCATAATGGAAAACAAACAAATGAAAAAGCCTTCACTAACTTGTCTTGGCTGGAGGATCAAAACATGTTGATACCCTTCAGAATCAGGACCCTTCCTGTTTTCCAGTCTCATCTTCCTCCACTCACTTGCACAATCATTTATGCATGCCAAATAAAAAAAAATTGAAAAATAAATAAATAAAACCAATGGTTCCTGATTCTCTGTATGTAGGATGCTTGATGTGTATTTTTAAAAATTTGTTCATATTGCCCTTTCTCAATTATGTTTCTGAAAAATAAAGTGTGGAACAAGGGGCTGGCTGCATTTTGGCACATGCCCATTCTACTCTGTAGCCATCACATTAGAATACCCCTGTGGATACTCTTCATCTGGGTACCCTGTGATACATTGAGAATATGTGTTGAGGGATGGGAGCAAAGTTTAAAATTATTTTCTCCCAGAAGATTACTAGGTCAGCCATGTTGGGTAATTCCTGTAATACCTGCAACTCAGTAAGCTGAGGCAGAAAGGTCACAAGTTCTAGACCATCATTGGTAACTTAGTGACACTCCGTGTCAAGATAAAAAGTACTGGGTTAGAAATGTAGGTCAGCAACAGAGAGCTTGTCTACCAAGTATAATGACCTATGTTTAATCCCCAGAAACATAAAAAAAGAAGAAAGTAAAAAGAAAGTAAAGAAAAAGAAAACAAATTCTCAAACAAATAAAATTTAACAAACACATGAGAAAAAGCTATATAAACAAGGACATTTTTAGCAGAAACATTGGCATTTAAAAGGGAAACAGATCTTCACTGAGCAATATGTAACAGGAAGGAATAACTTGAAATTCATTTTCTGAGGTCAGAATTACACAGATTTCAGAGCCCAAGACAGTACAAGAAAAATATAGACAAACAAATTCTCATAAATGTTGTGAAAAAAAATTACCAAATTCTAACAAAGTGAATTCAATAACACATTTAAAAAATGATAGGACTAAGAATATAACTAGGGGAGAGAGTATGTATCTAATGCTCACAAGGTTCTGGGTGTGATTCTCAATAACTAACACACACACACACACACGCACACATGCACACACACAAAAATGAAAAACAAATAAAACCTTCCTACACCATGATCAAATGGGATTTATTCCTGAAATGTAAGGATAATTGACTATATGGAAAATCAATGCAATCTACCACATTCATGAAAGGAAGTACAGAAACCACATGATTATTTCAGCTGATGCAGGGAGAAAAGTACTTGACAAAGTTGAACACACAATCATGATAGAAACAGTTAATAAACCAAGAGTAGAAGGCATCGATCTCAGCATCATAAAAACTACATAAGAAAAGCCCACAGCTGACACCAAACTTTACAGAAAAGACTGGACGCCTCTCCCCTAAGATCAGGAAAAAAGCAAGGATGCCCAATCTTGCCACTTCTATTCAACAGAGTACTAGAAACTCTATGAGCAAATAGGCCAGAAAAAGAAATAACAGAACTCCAAATTAGAAAGAAGAGGTAAAATTATCTGTTCATGGATGACAGAAAAATACAGCCTAAGGTTCCACACAAAACTTTCAGAAACAATTTAAAAATTCATCCCATTGTAGGATAAAAATAACTTGTGTTCCTACATGCTACCAATGAACAGTCCAAAATAATTGAAGAAATAAATTGCATTAGAGAAGCAACAACAAGAATGAAATAGGGGCTGGGGTTGTGGCTCAGTGGTAGAGTGCTTGCCTAGGATGTGTAACACCCTGGATTTGAAAATCAGGACCACATAAAAATAAACATATTAAAGGTATTGGGTACAGCAACAACTAAAATATTTAAAAAGAATAAAATAGGTAACAAACGTACCAGAGAGGCAAAAGACTCAATTTTTCAAAACTTCATGGCATTAATGAAAGAAATGGAATGAAAAACAAATGAGTCAAAGGTGTTGTGGAGAGCCACATTGAGTGACCACACCTTCCCGTCCTGATGCACCATAGAGACGTGAAAGATCACTGTAGTCTGGCACAGTGGCACCATAACTTGTGCCTGGGTCTTTTCCCTGCTCAGAGAGCAAGGAGGTCCTCTAGGTGGGAGCTACACTCACCTGTTCCCTTGTAGTCCTGCCCCTTCTGGCCTTTTTGAATAGAACTTTCAAAGAACAAGTGTCCCCTCAATTAAAGCTCACTTCTGAATATGTTCCCAATCTCTTGTCACTTGTGGCTTTCTCATGCTCTCCATTTCAGAGTGCCTCAGGCCAGGAGCCAGGGAAGCCTTCCTGAAGCTTGTGTAAATTGTGTCTGTGTTTTATTTTGTGTCCCTGCAAATTCACACAAGCGGTCCCAGTTCAGCTGCCCAGGCTGGTCAGGGGCAGCAAGGTGTCTTATGTTCAAGGGCTGAAAGACTTCATATTGATAATATTTCCATATAACCTATGCTGTTGTACAGATTCAATGCCATCCTTATCAAAATCTCAATGGAATTTTTTTATATATAGGAAAAAACAACTTAAAATTTTATGGAATCTCAAGAGATTCTGAATTGCCCAAGAAATCTAAAAATGGAAAAACTAAAAGATCTCACAAATTCTAACTTCAACACTTCACAATTCTACAGTAAAACTATGGTACTGGAATAAAGAGCAACAGTTTCATTGGACATGAAGACCAATGAAATACAGCAGTGAGACAGAAACAAACCGATGGGTACATGGAAAGATGGTCTTCAACAAGGGTGTCCAACTCCACTATGGGGAAAGGACAGGATCTTCAACATATAGTATAAATAAAATTGATGTTCATATGCAAAGTATGAAGTGAGGTTCTTATTTCACACCATATGTAAAAAATAACATGAGATACAAGAAAGATTTAAATGAAGGCCTGAAGCTGCAAGAATTCTAAAGGAAATGATAGCTTAATGACAGGAAATGTATTCATGGCCTCTTGGATCCACATTAAAAGGACAGGCAACAAAAGCCAAAGAAGACAAATATGACCACATGAAACTTGAAAAAGTAGAGCTAAGGATGTAGCCCAGTGGTTAGTACATGCTTAGCATGTATAAGAGCCTGGGTTTAAGCTCCAGAAAATACAAACACACAAACACATACACACATAACTCACACACACAAACTACTGATTCTGTTTCTCTAGTTGAATTGTGATTTGTACATATTTTGCTCCCCCTTCTAGGCCAAAGTTTTTGGGTTTGACACAGCATAGTTATATAACTTTAGGTCAAAGTGTCACTTTGCTATTGCTCTTGTTTAAGGACGTCTGAAGATTTGTATTGGTGCCAGATTGACATACCTGTCACTCCTTTGGTTTAAAATAATGAGGTTGTTCTAAAACCTCTTCTGAGAAATAATTTGTTTCCTATACTGCTTACTGCTACAAGGTAAAAAATGTGTAATTTTTATACAACTTCTAAGTTTTAGATATTTAAGATGAAAGAGAATATTAGACAATATATTGGGGGATGACTAATGCAATCTAGGAGCTAAACACAATTAGCTACATTAATTAGCCCTATTCAGTGTGTTACAGCTGTCTGTGTCTGGTCCATGTGTGTTAGTAACTGGAGAAAAATAAAGAGTGAACTAAAAGAAACAACATATTTGAATAAAGAAATGATACTCTCTCTGGACTCAGAGAATTTTAACCAGATGACAAAATAGCAAGAGAACCATGACCTCTAATATCCCAACAAATGAGACCATGAAAAGTAAGGAGAAAAAGGAGGAACTAGACTGGGTGCCTCATTGAGGGAGGAGAAATTAACCTAATCTGGGGAAAACACATCTGAAGCAAAAGGACGCTCAAAACTTTTGTCCAGGAACATCCATTTTCTTTGGTGTCATAAATGATAATTTTTATTTTAGTGGCCTAGATCCTGTTTCTTCTACATAATGCTAGTGTGTTTTACTGTTGATTTTGTTTTTTGATATCTACTACGTAGGGGAATTTATGTAAATCTGCCATAAGCTTAAAAGTGTTATAGAAATTCGAGCACAAACTATTTAGTAAGACTTTTCTACTCTTCCAGACTAAGAAGCAGAATATTATCTCTTGTACTTAAGAGACTGCCATAGTTTGGACTTGAGAGTCCCCTAAAGGCTGAGATGTCCAAGGATTTGTCCCCAGCATGGTGCTCTTGGGAAATGATGAATATTCAGAGTTAGAGCCTAGAGGAAAGTTGTTGGGTCATTGGGGGTGTGCTCTTGAAGGCAAGTGATTTTTGGTTTTATTTTATTCATTTATTTATATGCAGTACTGAGAATCCAACCAGTGCCTCTTGCAAACAGGCTAGGCAAGCGCTACCACTTGCACAAAAATAAACTCAAAGTAGATCAAGGACCTATGAATTAAGCCTGAGACCTTGCACCCAAATCTCCATCATGCCGAATTAGGCCCCAACTTCATTAATTAGACTCCTATAGTGCAAGAATTGAAACCAAGAATCAATAAATGGGATGGAATCAAACTCAAATGTGCTCCCTTATAAGTGCATGCAGACCCATAATGGGGGTGGGGATGAGAAGAATGGAAGAACTTTGATTAGAGAAAATGGAGGGAGGGAAGGGGAAGAGGCTTGGGGGCAGGAAAAATGGTGAAATGAGAAGCAGATCATTACCCTAGGTACATGTATGACTGCACATATGGTGCAATGCTACATAGTGTACGACCAGGGAAATGAAAAATTGTGTTCCATTTCTGTACAGTAAATCAAAATGCATTCTTCTATCATATATACCTAATTGGAATAAATAAATAAATAAATAAATAAATAAATTAATTAATTAATTAATAAACTTCAAAGAACCCCATTTACCAAAAATAAATAAATACAATAAAATAAACCAAAATTTACATGGAGCAACTGCAAGCAAACTGATGGGAATACCTGTGAAATTCTATATGGAAATTTGTTTTGAACACACCTTATGTGATGCAAACAATGACACACTTTGAAGACTGAACACTTTATTCACCTGAAAATTCTACATATACCCACCTTGGTCCTCTTATACAGGGGAGATCTTAGAATGGTCCCTGCCACCTTGAGCACATAAAGACCTTTAAGGAGAGGTCTGGGGTGACCAGGGAATAGCAGAGTGCCCTTGTCAGGGACCTGATGTATCAGGTCTGCCTGGTCTCATGGCTTCCTTGTCCCTGTGAACCTTCTTCCCCTGGTAGAGCTTCCCCTCAGAGACACCAGGCAGTGTAAGCATCTTTTGTTTGTGACCAGACACAAACTCCTGACTCCTGTCCTGTGTGGAGTGTCCACTGCCCTGCTACGGATTCAGTCCCCAGCTCCAGCCAGAAACCCTACTTGGCCTTTGCTTGGCAGTGGATAAATCGCATCTGAGAGCTGTCAAGGTATACCCCATTGCCCCTCGCTAGGTTGAAGCTCCATTTCTCCTCCAGCAGCAGAACAGTGCCAGCTTCTACCAATTAAGGCTTCTTCCCTGCCTTAGTTGTATGTCACCAGACAGTACCTGTCATCCAAAACAAACAAACAAACAAACAAACAAACAACACAGGACAGGACTTGACAGGCAAGACATGCGACCTGGTACTGGGCACTTCAGCATCTCAGTTTTCAGGCTCAAGAGGTGGCAGGGAACCAGGGGTCACTAAGCTGATCCACACTGTAAGTGGATGACTTTGCAGAGGCCATGAAACCCAGCTCTCCACCTCAGCATCTCACTGGCCAGCAACCTCTTCCAGGTTGGACACTGAAGGCAGAGTCCAGAGATGTCCCCCTGTCAGCTTGCAGATGCCTTTTGACAAAACTTCACCTGGACTCACAGAGATCTGCTGATGGAAATCAGGCCTTTGCTCATCACTGCTCCCAACACATGGACCTCACCCTGCAGATGCTGGCCTGCAAAACCCACCTGTGCTGTAGAACATACACATTACAAACATATAACAGAAAAATAGTGTATGACCAGGGAAATGAAAAATTGTGTTTCATTTCTGTACAGTAAGTCAAAATGCATTCTGCTGTCATATATACCTAATTGGAAGAAATAATTAAATAAACTTCAAAAAAGTACAAAGAACCTTTTTTACCAAAAATAAATAAATAAAATTTAAAAAACCAAAATTTACATGGAGCAACTGCAAATTGATGGGAATACCTGTGAAATTTTACACTTGCTCTAGCCTTGCAAGTTACCAGGCTATTTTGAGCAAATCTATGACAATACATTTGATATATTTCATAAATATATTCTTGAAAAAAATTCAACTTCCCCAAAATGACTCAAGGAAAACCACTGGGAATCAGTGAAATATACAGAATCAGTCATAAAAAAATCTTCCTCTAAAGGAAAGGTCAGACTCAGTTACTAAAAAATGCAAACATTTTATAAAGGTATTCATGTAAATGTGCACAAGATTTTAGAGAATAGCAAGAGAGATGACATACCTAATTTATACTAAAGTTATCTTTTGCCCCAAACTCTTGAAGATAGTTCTTGCAAAAACCTGAGTATGAGGAAATTCCTGAAAATAGCTGCAAAAATTATAATTGAAGTATAAGGCACTTTAATGTAGAAAACATAAATAGGACATATGTATGATGACCTGTAGGCTTCCTTTGAGAACAACCTAGGAAGATCACTATATGACTGGGTTATAATCTTGCAATCAATGAAAACAGCATTTGAAAATTCAACATTTACAGAAAGAAAAGGCATAAATAAATTCAGTTAATGACTAGGGTTGAGGTTCAGTGGGAGAGTGCTTGCCTAACATGGAAGAGATACTGTATTTGATTCTCAGCACTGCATATAAATCACTAAAATAAAGGTCCATTGGCAACTAAAAAACATTTAAAAATAGATAAATGAATGAGTTAGCTAGATAGTTAAACAAAAACCCAGTTGAGTTTTCTCCTAATACTGAAGAAATAATCCTTTTGTCCAAGTCCAAATGCAACTTTTAAAAATTTAGGTCAGGGGCTGGGGTTGTGGCTCAGAGGTAGAGCTCTCACATACCACAAGTGAGGCTCTGGATTCTATCCTCAGCACCACATATAAATAAAATAAAAATGTTACATCCAATTATAACTAAAATAATAAATATTTAAAAATATTTAGGGCATATAAATCTAGTCCATTTTTTGTGTTTTTACTGGGTGAATGCATATGTGTAAATTCAAGAATAATTATTATCATTTAAGCTCTTCTTTCATTTTCAGAATTATCATATTATAAAGCTAATTTTGAAACTTTATATTCCACTGGACAGTAAATCCTAGAAGATTCTCAATGTAACAGCACTAGTCTGTAGTTTTTAACTGTGCTGTGCTAATACCTTAGTTATCAAACATCCGTTAAAGCTACATGTGGTAAAGTTTTAGTTCCCACTGTGATGCTACTGTGACATATGGGGCCATTTAAGAGGTGGGTCTTATGGGGAGAATTTTGGGTCACTGGAGGCAGATCTTCAAGGGTATTATGGGCCCTGGCCTCTCCCACTTTCTTTCTATGTCTTCCTGGTGGTACACTCTTTTACTCTACCTTGATGCACTGTCTCTCTTCAGGCCCAACTGACCATGAACTGAAACCTCCAAAACCATGAACCAAGCCTGGCCTGGTCAACCACATCCATAATCTCAGCAACTCACAAGGCTGAGGCAGGATAAAGGTAACACTTCAAATTAAGGAGAAAAAATAGGCAATCAGCTCAATTATTGTGGGGCAATCAGTTTACTATTTGAGTCTCACTAATTTGCTGAAATGGACCTTGAATTTGTGATCCTCTGCCTCAGCTCCCTGAGGTCAAAGATTATAGGCATGCACCCACCATGTCTGACCTAGTTATTTTTTGGGGGAAAATATTTTAAATTTCACTCCCATCCTCAAACACAAATTCTCAGTGCAGTATCATGGGATATTCAGATATATAGTCCCCGCAGGGGTGTCCTGATGAGATGGCTAGAGAGTAGAATGGGCATATGTCAAGATGTAGCAAAGTTTTTCCTCCACCGTTAATCAGGATCATAATTGGGGGCCAATGTAATTAATTTTTTTAATAATAAAAAGCATTGTATTTACAGACAATCAGGAGAAGTATGTTTTGCTTTTTTTTCTTTCTTGTGGAAATAAATGTGAAATTGAGTGAAGGAAGATGAGCATGGGAAAGCAGGAAGGGTTCTGATCATGAATGGCACTGGGTATCAGCCTGTTATGATCCTACAGCGAAGGCAAGTTAGGAAGGGTTTTTTGTTTGATAGTTTTACATCAGGGAATTGAAAATGTCTGTTGTACACTGGATGCAAGTAAAGTTGGAAGCAGGAAAAAAGAAAGATTAACACAGCTCTATATGATGGGAATGAAGGAAAGATTTCATCATTACCTCAAATATGGAGGAAATATTTCTGGAGGCCCATTTAGTGCAGGGGTATGGTTTCATCCCAGAGATACAACAGTGAAAAAGACATAAGCAGCCTGGGGGCTCTCAGGTTGGGTACAATGTAGGTCAGCTGGCAGGAAAATCAATAATAGGGATTTACTAGAGACAAGTTATCTATGTTGCATTGATCCTTTATTCAGGGATTGTGACTAGGAATGTCCTCAGGACATTGGATTAAGTAAAAAACAAAGGAGGCAGGGATAATCAGTAAGGTGTGGAGACTTTGTGGTGCAAAGGGAGCACCAGAGGATATTTTCCTGATCAACAATCTTCAAATTTCACCCCAAATCCCAGGGACTAGGGAGACTGCCACAGGATTGTGAGCCCTAGGCCAGTCACAGCAGTTTAGTGAGACCCTGCCTCAGAATAATAATAAAAATTTAAAAAAAAAAAACAAGAAGGACTTGGAATGTAGCTTAATGGCAAAGCACCCTGGCTTCCAGCCCAAGAACTAAATAAATAAATAAATAAGACAAAACTCTTCAAATAATGATTAATGATGTTGAAAATTAAACTTTGTGCATGATTTTGACCTAAAGAATACTGGTTTATATATATATATATATATATATATATATATATATATATATATATATATATATATATATATATATATAAATTTCCTTGAAAAAAATTAGAAGTCTAACAATGTAAAACTAATAAATGTTCCCTATTTTTCTTAGCATTATTTCAGTTGAGAGAAGTATAAAAGTTGTAATGTGGGAGAATGAGGCAAGCTGCTAAAATTATGGTGGGGAAAATACAAACTCAGTGAATGGGCAATTGATATTAATTCATCTCCACAAAACCCAAATCTCAAAAGCCAATTTTCTGAGTCATCAGTTTGCCAAATTGACCCAATTTATGGGATGTGGTTTTGAGACTTCAACAGGAATGTTAAATATTCTTATTGAACATGTTCACTTTTTGTCATGGAGAAAATAAATTTTACGTTTTTAAAATATAAAAACCAAAAACACTTTATCCTTGAGCCACATCCCCAGTACTTTTAATTTTATTTTTGAATTTTGATACAGGCCTTGCTTAGTTGCTTAGGGTCTAAGTTCCAGACTGGCTTTGAACTTTGCAGTTCTTCATCTTCAGCCTCCTGAGTGGCTGTGATTCCAGATGTGCACCACCGTGCCATGCAGGGATTATGCATTTTTGAAAGTTCACCTGCCTGTTGATGTTTCTGGGCCTGTGCTGGGCTGTTCGCAGCTCCATCATCACATGGCTCCATCTGCCGGACCTGGTGTGTGCTGGGCTCTTACAAACATGGGCATCTGTAGCAAGGATGAAGGACTCAGATCACATGCTCTGAAGTCAAGCTTCATATAAAGCATGTGAACTAAGAAAACAAAAAAGAGATTGGCCAATATGTTTGATGACTTAGGAAAATTACCCATGAGATTGGGCCACTTGGAGCTGATTCCTTGGTCTAAATCATGAAGTGAGCTCTGAGGAGAGCCTGACTGGAGGGGAGAAACAAATGAGAACCAGGCAGTGTGGTGGGGTGGAGTAGGGTGGGTTGTGGGGATGTGTGTCCAGGTGGTTTTTGGAAGCAGCTTGATGGAGAGGGGAACAATATGTCACTTTGTGGTGTGAATTCAGGCTGTTGAGAAAAGAAAGAAACAAAGCTGATGGGAATGTTGAATTATTGGGGAAAAATTTAAACCAGAGAAATTAATCTAAGGTCAAATTTTTATTTGACTTTTAGAACAACTCTTCAAAATAAGATCCTGGCATAATAATGGACAACATGTTTCCACAGCAATGCACCAACAAATTAAAAAAAATAGCAATTATATAAATAATAAAAAAGGGGAAAAACCTTTTATCTTTGACATTTAAGAATACCTCATATAAACCATCTAATTATAGTCCAGCTAAGTACAGAGACACTATAGTTAATGAAATGCTGGGAATAAGTTACTCCCTGTCCCTCTGCTCCTAAGGAGTGGACCAGGGGACACTAACACTGAATAACATTCTAAGATTTGATTTTTATTTTTACTCTGAGACAAGGTCAGGCCATATTGCCCAGGAGTACTTTGGATGCTCTTCCTCAGCCATGGGAATTTCTAGGGTTATAGGTTTTGGCCACTGCAGCCACTCTTTTCATTTTTCCCCTCCTTTGAGATTATAATGAGCATGGTGTCACCACAATAAAATCAGAACTCTTTGAAGGCTGGCTTGGTTATCTGTGATCATCAACAATGCCTGACCCTATGGAAGTGTAAAAAAATATAAAATGTAAATACAAAATGCAAATTTTCTTTTTTAAGGTAATTTGAAAAAATATTAGGACCGTTCTATATTGCAAATTCATATTTTGGTTTTGGTTGAGCAGTGGCAGAGCACATTACATCTGGTTGTGGTGTTGACTAATGTGGGTGGGTGGGTCTCTCTTCAAGGAAGTGACCACCTTTAGACCACATATGTGACTTTTAAGATTTTTTAAAACTTTTCTTTATTTCTCTCTCTCTCTCTCTCTCTCTCTCTCTCTCTCTCTCTCTCTCTCTCGGTGCTGGTGACCTGACTCAGTGGTGCTTTACCACTGAGCTACATTCCTGTTCCTTTTCATTTTTGATTTTGAGACATGGTCTCAATATATTGCTAGGGCTTACTAAAATGCTGAGGCTGAGTCTCCAAATTATGATCCTCCTGCCTCAGACTCCCATGTCTCTGGGATTACAGGCCATGCTTGGCTTATTTTTCCTTTCCTTGTTGTCTCGGCATCCTCATTGGTACCAATGTTGCCATATCATTTTTGTTGCTCTTTGCCATAGCTACCACAGCATCCTCCTTTCATTTCTATGCCCTTCCTCAGCATCACCTTACCCTTATTTATCTGCATATGTGTCTGCTTGGCCTTCTAAAACCATCATCCTCTTTATCATTCTATTCACCAGGGCCTCTTCTAATCTGACTCTCCACAATTTCCCTTTTCTCATGATGTCCTTTGTGGGGACCTGAGAGCCAGTATATATGCCACCTATCAATGGTGGATAAGTTTAGATCCCATGCAGAGTGTTCCAAAATGAGGCTTGAGATCTGGACTTTGGAACTAGACCTGCCAGAGTCATGGGGTAAAGAAGGCATCAGCAGAGGGGGCTGTGGCTAGGGGCGAGTTGGATCCTTGAACAAAGCAAATGGCTTTGGAAGCAGCTGGAGGCTCAACCCAATTTTGGTTTGCTCTACATTCTCAGTTCCAATGTCGTCCAACACTTCTGAGACCCCAAATATTCCCCCATGTACTCCAAAGCACACAAATGACTGCCTCTACTGACAGGTTGTCCTAAGCACACAACATAAGACCCATCTGCTATCAGCCCATAAACAAGCCTCTGTGAATTTATCTGCCCATCAATGTGTTCCTTGTGCTTTCTTTATTTTTGGTTACAGAGGAACTATATATCTTGGAATCAAGTTAGAAAACTGGATTCCTCATCCTCCTCCTCCTCCTCCTCCTCCTCCTCCTCCTCCTCCTCCTCCTCTTCCTCCTCCTCCTCCTTCTTCTTTTTTCTTTGCACTAGGAATTGAACTCAGGGGCACTGGATCACTGAGTTCCATCCCCATTCCTTATTTATATTTTAGAGACAGTGTCTCACTGAGTTACTTTGTACCTCACTATTGCTAAGGCTTTGATCTCATGATTCCCCTGTCTCAACTTCCAGAGCAGCATGAATTGCAGCTGTGTGCCACCATGTCCATCTAGTTTTTTATGTTAATTTAACTTCTGCACTGCTGGCTGCCATGAAGTTGCTCAATTAAAACCTTATGTTTATTTTTTTGGTACTGGGGGTTGAATTCAGGCCACTGAACCACTCTACCACATCCCCAGCCCTTTTTAATATTTTATTTAGAGACAGAGTCTTGCTGAGTTGCTTAGGGCCTCACTGACTTATTGTGGTTAGCCTTCAACTCCTGATCCTCCTGCCTCAGCCTTCCAAACTTCTGGGATTACACAACCCCACCCAAAACCTCAATTTCACCTGCTTTACTTCATTGTATCCAGTCTTCTCAGTGTTTCGCTAATCTCTCTGAGCTTCAGGACGCTATTTGTATAATAATGTATATTCCCATAGGGCTACTAGGAGATAATGAAGGAAAAAACCTGTTCCAGCTGCAGAATTAGCCTTCATACATTTGTAGTTGTAGCCCCCAGTAACAACAACAACAACCAAAAAAGCAAATTGTTAAATTGCTTCAATAGAAAGAGGAACATGCAGATTCTGATTCAGGAAGGAGAGAAACTATTAAGCATTGGTTGCATTTTCTTCACATGAATTTTAAAAATACCTTCCAAGTATTATTACCTTCTCTAACACTTTTTGGAGAGTCAAAGGTCCCAGATTTGTGAAGAAAATTGAAAGCATGCAGTTTCTTTGTGAAATGGAGATTTCTGTTCTATCAGAGGACTGTGTGAAGAAAAAGATGAAATAAGTGAGCACTGTGTTGCATACCTGTGATTCCAGCTACTCCAGAGGCTGAAGCAGGAGAATTGCAAGTTTGATGCCCCCATCAGCAAATTTACAGGATCTTGACACTCCCTGCTGCAAAAAGGCAGGGGCTGAGGAATGTAGCTCAGTGGTAGCCCGCCTCTGGGTTCAATCCCTAGTACTGAGAAGTAAAAAAAATAAAATTTTTGACAAACTATCTAAGGCCCATAAAACTTTAATCTTATGTCTTATGTTTATTCAATTTCAATGTGTGGTGTTTCCTGCTTCCATGCTCAGAGTTTCCTGAGAGGACGAGAGGAGAAGGGCAGAGAGAAAGAGAAAGAGAGCAGAGAGAAAGAGAAATAGAGCAGAGAAAGAAGAAGATGAGGGGAGAGACGAAGAGGGGAGGAGGGCAGAGAGAGGAGGAAGAGGACAGAGAGGGTGTGAGCTTGCAAGCTTGGGTTAAGAAGAGTTGCATAGGTGATGTGGCAGGTGCGGATTGGCAGAGTGATTCAGGAACAGCGAGCAGACACTGTGTCCTGTGGGAATTAGTCAAAAAAACTTTTGAATTTAGTGCTATTGGGCTTGGCACCCTTCTGAGAAGAGCAGGAGAGTAAGGAATTCTGTGTTCTTCCAAAAAGAGAGAGAACCTGAACTTCAGCAGTGAGTCTCCCTCACACCCAGTGTTTCTCCTTTTTTGTTTTTGTGTTGGGAGCACGGTGACAAAATCCTCTGGCTCCTTCCTTCTGGAGAGAAACAACAAGTGTAAAAGAAGGGAGGGATGGCAGGATGCGGGGACAAGAGAAGCATGGCTGTAAAGGCCAGGGCACTGAAGATGTGAATTTCCTTGGGGCTGAAGTCGATGAATGTCCCTGGAAGCCCTGGGTCATGACTAGTCTCTCCTATCCTTGTCCTTGCAAAAAGGAGCATTCAGCCAGCTGTCCTGTTGAAGGGAGTCCACGAGCTCCATGAACCAGGTGTGCCACATGATGAGCCTAAGAACACCAAAGATAACCCAAAGGCAAGGAGCAGCAGGAAGAGGAGACACCACATTAGCTTTTGGCCAGAGGTCCAGTGAGAGGGGCTGGCTGAGAACAGACCAGCAGTCAGGAGGAGGCACAGGAGAGCGAGTGGGCCTAGAAACCCTGGGTAACAGGCTAGTGATGTTCCCAGTCATGTTTCCATTTTGTAGCTCCATATCCACGATGTCGAAGTTCAGTCAGCCATTGTTGAGGCCTTCACATAAGGGACAGGTGTCCTCCAAGGGGGCAGGTAGCTGGAAATCCCTGGGGCGAGGCTGGTTAAAGGTCTGATTAGATAACTGCCTATTTTGTTTGGCAGGAGTCTCTGATACTTGGTAGAAAGGCCCAAAACAAGAAAATTCCCATTAGAGGGGAATCCAGGGTGTCTAAGGAGGCAGACAGAGTGGTTGTGAGGGACGTGGGTGCCAGGAGGGTGGCAGACAGAAGGGAAACTAGAGTGAGACATGTTGCTGTGAGGGTTTCTCAGGGTGGGGAAGGTCATCCTTGGGAAGGGGGAAGGAACAGTCAGGTGTGAGATGTGGAGCTTTAAAGGATTCTCAGGGGCAGTGGAGCAGATGGATTTGTGGGAGAAGGACACGGGATGGTTAGTCTGGGCTCCCTCTGTTGGAGGTGGAGCTGGTTTCAGCCTGGAAATGTGAATCCATGAAGTCAGTTTGCCTGGAAATTCCTGTGGGTGGGCAGTGATGGGAGTGCACAATATAACCCTCAGGGGGCACTTCCACTTAGGTGTCAGGGTAGGCATGTCACCAGAAGGAGAGAAATATGCCCAGTCACCTGGGTTAAAGGAAAAGAGATGTGTGATCTGGAGGGATCAGGTAATAGAGTTTTCTGGTGTTTCCAAATCTATGTTTGGATGAAACTAAGGAGGCGGTGACTGAGATAATCTGGAAGAATGCAGAGTGAAGGAGTCACCCCAGGTGGTAGGGATGGGTGTGCATCACCTCAAAAGGGGATGTTTGAGTTGGTATTTTGGGGAGCACCGGAAGGCAAAACAGGGTGACTGGAGAAGTTTGACCCAGTGGAGATGTAGTTATAGGGAGAGCTTGGAGAGGGTCTCCTTTAGGGTGAGGTTAATGCGTTCTACTTTGCCTGAAGAGGTGGGATGTTACAGGGTGTGTAGATTCTCGGGAATGTGGAGATCCCCAGAAATGCATTGTGTGATTTGAGAAGCAGGAGGATCTCAAGTTTGAGGCCAACTTTGTTGGACCCTGTCTCAAAATAAAAAATAAGAAAGGGTTGGGATAAAGCTCTGTTTTAAAGTCAGTGGAACTTCTACTGGGTTCATCTGTTACCCTTCTGAAAATCACTGAAAACCCAAGCCACTGGAGGGAGAGAGAAGTGGGAGAAGGAAAAAGGGGGATACTACTTCCATTTTTCTTCTTTGGTATGCCTTGCACCTATGTGTGTGTGTGTGTGTGCGTGTGTGTGTGTGTGTGTCCCTAATTTTTTTTTTACACCTTTCACCTGTTTTTTTTTTCTTTCCTTTTGATAGTGGCATGTTTTGACTCTCTTCTCATTTGCTTTCATGTCAATTCTGTGTATATTTTTTCTTACATAAAAGAAAATTATGTTACAATATTTTATTTTCATCTTATAAATAACTCTAGTCTCATAAAATCTCTATTTCTTTATAATTCTATCCCCCATTTTAGGCTCTAATTTTACTTTCTTTGTAGTTTTTTGTTGTTCTCAGGATTGAACCCACAGGTGCTCTACCACTGAGCTACATGTCCAGACTTTTTCTATTTGGATGTGATCCAGTGGAAGAGTGCTTGTCTGGCATGCTTGAGACCCTGGCTCAATACTCAATACCACCAAACAAACAAAGCCCCCATACAAACCCTTGGTGAGCTCTTGGCACCAGTGTTTTAAGAAGGGTTAGAAAAAGGTCATGTAAACATCCTGCAAAACCTTCAGTATTCTTTATTTGATTGTTATGTTGAACAGCAAGCTCACTTAGAACTTTATATTATAGAGAAAAAAATGAAGGTGGTAGTAAAACATAATACTTGTATCACCTGAATGCTTACTCCCTATTTTATATAATCTTATTCCTCCTCTAGTCTACTGAAACCACTTAAAGTGTTGGGTGTGAGATTGATGTGAGCAGATTTATTTGTAGTTTCTCAGTTACTATTATTGCTGAGCATTTTGCATTAGTCGCTTTCTTTATATTTTTGAATTTTTCTTAGACGAAAATCCTTTCCCAAGCCTACAGATCATAATATCATGGTATCCTCATATTTTTAAAGGTAGGCCCTTAATCCATTTTTTTCTTATTATTATGAATAAGGTGTGAGGCAGAGCTCCACCTTTAAAAAATCTTAGTCAACAAATAAACTTTTTATTGTCTGGATGCCTCTAGTATTCCTAAATTCTGTTCTTTATATTTCCATCTTTTTCAGCATCTTCATTTGAAGATAGTCATAGGAAGAAGGAAAAACAAATCAAGAAAGAGGGAAAAAACCACACCACACAAATTTACAAAATATGATTTGGAGATTCTTAATTGATCATTTGAAAAAAGTCTATAACCAAATTTTGGAATCAAAAGAAGGAACTGGTTACAAAATTCATTAGCAAATAGGTAAAATCAATGTATGTAAAAAGTCCAAATATTACATGAACATATCTTTTTGTAGATGACATAGAAAATAAAATTTTTCAAAAAGTTTTATGTCATTTCTTCACATAGGACAGCATGATCCTTTGTCACGTTATCACTTCAGTGTGTTAGTGAATGTATCATATGAATTCATAGAAAAATCAACTCTTACGAGGAAAGTTTGGGAGTAGGCACCAAGTAAGGCGCTCTTGTAATTACCCAATAGAGTCTGTGCAGGTTTGATCAGGGTGCTAGTGGTGAAATTCTACCAACCTAGAATGATTGAATATTTGGAAGGTGGAACTTATTGTTTGCAGAGATGTTGAGTATTCAGTGAGAGGATTTAAGGATGGCTGTACAATTTTGGCCTGATCAGTTTTATACCAGAGACATAAGGAGTTTTTCTTTAGATATATAAAGTTTGGTATGTCAATCAAACCTCCAAGAAGTGATGGCCTAGGGTGCATGAAAACAGGCTTGGTTCAATTATGTGCCTCACATGCCACTTCACAGCATTAGTAGGTTCTTTTAGGCATTTGTTACATGAGCCAATATTTTGTTTTGGAAATTTCTGATGTAGTTACTTTTGTAAAATGGCTATATAATAACAGAGTAATTGTTGAAGTGGCACAAAATTTTACCATCTCAGGATTGCCCTAGTATACATTGAAGAGGGGTTTTCATATATCTCTATTCTGTCATTATCCATGGGTCAGAAAATATGTTGGTTGTTTGATACAAGGAGGACAATTTTGGAGGATATAAGAAAGGGATTATAAGAACTGCTTTGGAAGATACAAGAATAGCAAATAACATGTAAGCAATACAGTTACTGTTTTAGAAAAATTCCATAAAATGAAGCATTTAAAAGGTCCTGCAAATCAATGATGTTAGACAAATAAGTAGAAAATTTGAACAAGAAAATGACTGGGAAAAACATTGAACTGAAGAGAGATACACATGCTTAGAGAATTCCCATGTGATCAGAAGCCAGTTTGGTCAGGGAGAGGATCATAGGTGGTCTGGGTGTGAGAAAAGGAGCACCTGCCTTTTGGTTTAATTTTTGTAACCTACTTGCTAACTTCTCTGTCACCACTGACAAATTATGGAATCTTGCACCTCATCTTTATTTTATAATTGTGTTGGAAATAGAAAATTAGAGAGTGGTATTAGAGGTCCCAGTTGTATGTATAGTGACAATTTTAACAATCTTCAGCATGTATGGAAGAGCACTTCCAGCTCTTAACTTAAAGCTCTTCTGCAATTGGAGATGGGTTCCAGGAGTGATCAAATATCAAAAGGCTTACAGACACTCTTGACTGTGCCCCTCCACAACCAGAGCTCATTGGGTTGCATAGTCTATAAAGCATTCTATCATCTCCTTAAACCCACCTCTTAACTCTGGGGACTATGGCTGGCATTGCAATTATCCTCAATTGATGCAGGAGAAAAACATGAAGACTAGAGTTGTTCAGTGCAGTTGTTAAAATCACATGTACAATGCACTGCCCAGTTGTGACAAATGCTTGCTTGTTCCATATGTGTATTTTAAATACACAAAATTTAAGAATATTCTTACAATACACTGAATCATGACTGTACCAGAAAAATTAAGAAGTTTTCGGTATGTGTGTAGGGCAGCTCGGGATCTATTCATTCTAAATACAGAGGTTGCAGAAAAGTTGCTGGGAGACTTTGAAAAGCCTGGGTTCTCATGGACAGAAGGGATGCTACAGACTATGGGGACAGTTTGGAATTTGTAATTGGTCACCATTCACAATCTCCAATATATTGAGATCCCAGGAAGGATTTTCTTTTTTGTGTCTACTGCAGGTCAAGAAGCAAGTCAATGGTAATGCTGTAACTAACCTATAAAATATTTGATTGAAAATAATTTGTCTTTTTTTTTAGAATTGGTATCAAAACAAAAGTTCTAGACTACCAGCTAGAGAGAAAGAGAGATTATTTGCTGCCAGGAAACAACAGGAGTCCCTTGTCCAATGTCATCAGGTTTTCCACCACCTGGATGCCCAGAGGCAATCTGACAACAGCACCACTGCACAGCTCTCTCACCCCCACCAGGCTCCACTGGACAGACCTGGCTACTTTGCTAAGAAGACACGGGGAGGTGCTAGTGAAGAGGATGGCTTATGTGACTGGGCATTCCCAAGCGTGAGAAAGGAACCAAGTTGTGCTTCTCTGGGTCAAGGGGCCACAGAAATTGGACCTTCTTCTAGCATCAGCACAGGCATCTCTAAGGCCACATTCACAACAGAAGAAAGCCAGGAGAGTAGGCTTTTGCCTTTGCCCTTTGTTGATAGTGTGCAGGGAATGACACAGCAGCAGCAGAACCAGGAGGTCTCTGATCTCTCTGAAGGACACCAGATGAATGACTAGAGATATTCTATTTTATAGTGCCAACAGTCCCAAAACTACCATGAGAAACTGCTAATTCAGGACCCATTACTAATCTCCAAGCAGCATGAGGACTTAGGGCAGCAGGTGCCCTCCCTTCTACAAGAACAAGATGCAGGTTGTCAAACAAATGGAGAGGATTTAATTGCTCAAATGCAGTGTATCTTCTCCACAATGGAGGCCAGTTCTGTGCCAGCGCCTTTAGGGCAAGATGGAAAGCAAGGTGATTAAGAGCAGCCCAGATACCCAAACCAGAATCTTTTAGATGAGTTTACTGAAGAGGGCTTTGACTGGGCCAAAATTATAATTGGAGAACATAACATTGAAATTTAGATAGCTATAGTCATAATCATTCTGTAATCATCCATACTGGCTCAGTGCAAAGGACTCTCTCAAATCTGCATAGAAACGTTGAGTTCATAAACTCTGAAAAAAATATGAAAAGAAAAGTAAACAAAACCTGAATCCTTTTTACAACCCTCATACCCCCTCAGTGAACACACACACACACACACACACACACACACCTTCCTGATCTGTCAGTGTCTTCTGGTGGGGCAGCAGTAACCACCAGTAGTCAATCCTTACTGTACATTTTCTAGTACTCTGGAGAAGGGTGGACTTATGTAGGTACTCAGCAGCAACAGACACAAAGAGAGCACTTGCCAAATTTAAACAAACATGTGCTTTTGGCAGACACTTCTTGCACAGCCCGGCCTGGAACATTTTTTCCACTTGGAGGTAAGATCCATTAAGGTGCCAGTGTATGGAGGGTTCTTCAGGCTGCTGTTCTCCTCCATGGACCAGCACAGTATTTTCAGGACACAGACTAGCTTTGCAGGACAGCCTGGACTCTCAAAAAGTTGTCAGCATTATTGATATCAAAATGGATTTGCTTCTATGACAAATCTAACAACAACAACAACAAAGAACAACAAATGGACAAGCTAGGACATAATGAAGAAAGGCATCTCACCCAAGATTGCCTCACAAAAGTTCACAACATTCTGTCAGAATGCAGCCTTCGAGGAACAGACTTCTGCAAGGAGGTCTGTCCATGAACTGTCTAATTAGCTTTGAACTCCCATAATCCTTGTGATTAACCATTGTTGCCAAGACTTATTGTTTTGAAGTTTCTTTTGTTATTCTTTTTAACTTTCCCTTTAAAAATCTTCCCCAGCCCTAAGCTATCTCACTTAGGGCTCATAGTGAATATACTCAGGCATATGTGGAAGGTAGATGCCTTCCTACTATACTGTGGCAGGCATATGCTTATTACAGTGTCATTCCATTTCCAGTTCATATTCTTGGAAGCATCTTTATCTATTATTTAAATAGACACCTCCATCCACCTAAAAGGCACAGCACTACCTGAGTTTTCCACAAACAAAGGCAGTGCTTTCAATGAAGCTGCAGCTCCAACTACTGAAATCTCAAGAACCCCTGAAGGCTTCTTCACTGGGATAAGAGTTCTAGATTCCATTGTATTTTGACAGTCACCTGGCATGTGGGACAATGATATCTAAGCATGCCCAGGTGAGCATTCAGATATTGCCAATCTGAGTTTTTGAGACAAATCTTCAAAGATTGGGGTACCTGGGAACCTCCCACTTGGAACCATTTTCATAAGTTTGACTCAGAGCAATTTAAAGTATTCCAGAGAGTTTCCTGTTTCTTCCACAGCTCCTGCAAAAACAGCTCTGCAGGCTATATCTCTCAAACCACTAGGGGGCACAATGGAGCCGAAGGAAGAGAGGAACAACAACTTTTGAATTTCCAGTTGACACCTGGGGTGATTTGTGTAGAAGCAGGCCAGGGCTAGAGTTGTCTTTGGTAGCACTTCCCATTTTATTCTAACAATATTTAATTACAAAATGGTGTATACTGTTTATGATCATTTAGTAACACTAGGACTTTTAGAAAAAGCTTGTACTTGAGTTTATTGTACTTTGCCCACCCCCTCATAAGCATTGTGAATAATCTGATATGCTATGTTTGTCACGAGTCTCATATTTATTAGATTGTGCAAGTACAAAATACTATATTTATTAAATTACACAGTAAAGCACATTTTGTATGTATTTCCAAGTTGTGTAACATAAAAATCTCATTTTGAAAATATCTTCATTCTCATAATGAGATTGAGAACAGGTGAGGAAATAGCAGCTCTCCAACAGGGGAAATTTGTTATTTACACAATCACTGTAGTTAGTCACTTGGAATGTTTATTGAAGTTGCAAATGTATATCAACTCTGATACTAGATGTTTCCATAGGAAAATGATGATCCTTTCTTACAGAACACAGAACACCCAGATAAGAAGTTTAATATAAAGTAATCCAGCCAGCTGTGTAAGGCTGGCCTTGAACGTGTGGTATTCCTGCCTCAGCCTTGTGAATTGCTGGGATTATGGATGTGGTTGACCAGGCCAGGCTTGGTTCATGGTTTTGGAGGTTTCAGTTCATGGTCAGTTGGGCCTTAAGGGAGACAGGGCATGAGGGTAGAGTAAAACAGTGTACCACCAGGAAGACATAGGAGAAAGAGCGAGGGGCCAGGGCCCATAATACCCTTGAAGATCTGCCTCCAGTGACCCAAAATTCTCCCCATAAGACCCACCTCTTAAATGGCTCCATATGTCCCAGTAGCATCACAGTGGGAACTAAAACTTTACCACTTGTAGCTTTAAGGGATGTTTAATATCTAAGGTATTAGCACAGCACAGTTAAAAAAGAAAGACTAGTGCTGTTATTTTGAGAATCTTCTAGGATTTACTGTCCAGTGGAATATAAAGTTTCAAAATTAGCTTTATAATATGATAATTCTGAAAATGAAAGAAGAGCTTAAATGATAATAATTATTCTTGAATTTAAACATATGCATTCACCCAGTAAAAACACAAAAAATGGACTAGATTTATATGCCCTAAATATTTTTAATTATTTATTTTTTCAGTTATAATTGGATGTAACATTTTTATTTTATTTATATGTGGTGCTGAGGATAGAACCCAGAGCCTCACTTGTGTTATGTGAGCGCTCTACCTCTGAGCCACAACCCCAGCCCCTGTCCTAAATTTTTAAAAGTTGCATTTGGACTTGGACAAAAGGATTTTTTCTTCAGTATTAGGAGAAAATTCAACTGGGTTTTTGTTTAACTATCTAGCTAACTCATTCATTTATCTATTTTTAAGTGTTTTTTTAGTCGCCAATGGACCTTTATTTTAGTGATTTATATGCAGTGCTGAGAATCAAATACAGTATCTCTTCCATGTTAGGCAAGCACTCTCCCACTGAACCTCAACCCTAGTCATTAACTGAATTTATTTATGCCTTTTCTTTCTGTAGATTTTGAATTTTCAAATGCTGTTTTCATTGATTGCAAGATTATAACCCAGTCATATAGTGATCTTCCTAGGTTGTTCTCAAAGAAAGCCTATAGGTCATCATACATGTATCCTATTTATGTTTTCTACATTGAAGTCCCTAATACTTCAATTATAATTTTTGCAGCTATTTTCAAGAATTTCCTCATACTCAGGTTTTTGCAAGAACTATCTTCAAGAGTATGGGTCAAAAGATAACTTTAGTATGAATTAGGTATGTCATCTCTTTTGCTATTCTCTCAAATCTTGTGCACATTTACATGAATACCTGTATAAAATGTTTGCATTTTTTAGTAACTGAGTCTGATCTTTCCTTTAGAGGAAGATTTTTTATGACTGATTCTGTATTTTTCACTGATTCCCAGTGGTTCTCCTTGAGTCATTTTGGGGAAGTTGAATTTTTTCCAAGAATATATTTATGAAATGTATCAAATGTATTGTCATAGATTTGTTCAAAATAGCCTGGTAACTTGCAAGGCTAGAGCAAGTGTAAAATTTCACAGGTATTCCCATCAATTTGCAGTTGCTCCATGTAAATTTTGGTTTATTTAATTTTATTTATTTATTTTTAGTAAAAAAGGTTCTTTGAACTTTTTTGAAATTTATTTATTTATTTCTTCCAATTAGGTATATATGACAGCAGAATGCATTTTGACTTACTGTACAGAAATGAAACACAATTTCTCATTTCCCTGGTCATACACTATTTTCCTGTTATATGTTTGTAATGTGTATGTTCTATAGCACAGGTGGGTTTTGCAGGCCAGCATCTGCAAAGTGAGGTCCATGTGTTGGGAGCAGTGATGAGCAAAGGCCTGATTTCCATCAGCAGATCTCTGTGAGTCCAAGTGAAGTTTTGTCAAAAGGCATCTGCAAGCTGACAGGGGGACCTCTCTGGACTCTGCCTTCATTGTCCAACCTGGAAGAGGTTGCTCACCAGTGAGAGGGTGGAGTGGAGAGCTGGGTTTCATGGCCTCTGCAAAATCATCCACTTACAGTGTGGATTAGCGTAGTGACCCCTGGTTCCCTGCCACCTCTTGAGCCTGAAAACTGAGATGCTAAAGTGCCCAGTACCAGGTCGCATGTCTTGCCTGTCAAGTCCTGTCCTGTGTTGTTTGTTTGTTTGTTTGTTTTGGATGCAAGGCACTGTCTGGTGACATCCTGCTAAAGCAGGGAGGAAGCCTTAATTGGTAGAAGCTGGCACTGTTCTGCTCCTGGAGGAAAAATGGAGCTTCAACCTAGCGAGGGGCAATGGGGTATACCTTGACAGCTCTCAGGTGGGATTTCCCTACTGCCAAGCAAAGGCCAAGTAGGGTTTCTGGCTGGAGCTGGGGACTGAATCCCTAGCAGGGCAGTGGACACTCCACACAGGACAGGAGTCAGGAGTTTGTGTCTGGTCACAAACAAAAGATGCTTACACTGCCTGGTGTCTCTGAGGGGAAGCTCTACCAGGGGAAGAAGGTTCACAGGGACAAGGAAGCCATGAGACCAGGCAGACCTGATACATCAGGTTCCTGACAAGAGCACTCTGCTATTCCCTGGTCACCCCAGACCTCTCCTTAAAGGTCTTTGTGTGCTCAAGGTGGCAGAGACCATTCTAAGATCTCCCCTGTATAAGAGGACCCAGGTGGGTATATGTAGAATTTTCAGGTGAATAAAGGGTTCAGTCTTCAAAGTGTGTCATTGTTTGGGTCACATAAGGTGTATTCAAAACAAATTTCCATATAGAATTTCACAGGTATTCCCATCAGTTTGCAGTTGCTCCATGTAAATTTTTGTTTATTTTATTGTATTTATTTATTTTTGGTGAATGGGGTTCTTTGAAGTTTGTTTATTTATTTATTTATTTATTTATTCCAATTAGGTATATATGATAGAAGAATGCATTTTGATTTACTGTACAGAAATGGAACACAATTTTTCATTTCCCTGGTCGTACACTATGTAGCATTGCACCATATGTGCAGTCATACATGTACCTAGGGTAATGATCTGCTTCTCATTTCACCATTTTTCCTGCCCCCAAGCCTCTTCCCCTTTCCTCCCTTCATTTTCCCTAATCAAAGTTCTTCCATTCTTCTCATCTCCCACCTCCATTATGGGTCAGCATGCACTAATAAGGGAGCACATTTGAGTTTGATTCCATCCCATTTATTGATTCTTGGTTTCAATTCTTGCACTATAGGAGTCTAATTAATGAAGTTGGGGCCTAATTCGGCATGATGGAGATTTGGGTGCAAGGTCTCAGGCTTAATTCATATGTCCTTGATCCACTTTGAGTTTATTTTTGTGCAAGTGGTAGCGCTTGCCTAGCCTGTTTGCAAGAGGCACTGGTTGGATTCTCAGTACTGCATATAAATAAATGAATAAAATAAAACCAAAAATCACTTGCCTTTGAGAGCACACCCCCAATGACCCAACAACTTTCCTCTAGGCTCTAACTCTGAATATTCATCATTTCCCAAGAGCTCCATGCTGGGGACAAATCCTTGAACATCTCAGCCTTTAGGGGACTCTCAAGTCCAAACTATGGCAGTCTCTTAAGTACAAGAGATAATCTGCTGCTTCTTTGTCTGGAAGAGTAAAAAAGTCTTACTAAATAGTTTGTGCTCGAATTTCTATAACACTTTTAAGCTTATGGCAGATTTACATAAATTCCCCTACGTAGTAGATATCAAAAAACAAAATCAACAGTAAAACACACTAGCATTATGTAGAAGAAACAGGATCTAGGCCACTAAAATAAAAATTATCATTTATGACACCAAAGGAAATGGAAGATACAACAAATATAATACCAAGATGTTCCTGGACAAAAGTTTTGAGCGTCCTTTTGCTTCAGATGTGTTTTCCCCAGATTAGGTTAATTTCTCCTCCCTCAATGGGGCACCCAGTCTAGTTCCTCATTTTTTCCCTTACTTTTCATGGTCTCATTTGTTGGGATATTAGAGGTCATGGTTCTCTTGCTATTTTGTCATCTGGTTAAAATTCTCTGAGTCCAGAGAGAGTATCATTTCTTTATTCAAATATGTTGTTTCTTTTAGTTCACTCTTTATTTTTCTCCAGGTACTAACACACATGGACCAGACACAGACAGCTGTAACACACTGAATAGGGCTAATTAATGTAGCTAATTGTGTTTAGCTCCTAGATTGCATTAGTCATCCCCCAATATATTGTCTAGCATTCTCTGTCATCTTAAATATCTAAAACTTAGAAGTTGTATAAAAATTACACATTTTTTACCTTGTAGCAGTAAGCAGTATAGGAAACAAATTATTTCTCAGAAGAGGTTTTAGAACAACCTCATTATTTTAAACCAAAGGAGTGACAGGTATGTCAATCTGGCACCAATACAAATCTTCAGACGTCCTTAAACAAGAGCAATAGCAAAGTGACACTTTGACCTAAAGTTATATAACTATGCTGTGTCAAACCCAAAAACTTTGGCCTAGAAGGGGGAGCAAAATATGTACAAATCACAATTCAACTAGAGAAACAGAATCAGTAGTTTGTGTGTGTGAGTTATGTGTGTATGTGTTTGTGTGTTTGTATTTTCTGGAGCTTAAACCCAGGCTCTTATACATGCTAAGCATGTACTAACCACTGGGCTACATCCTTAGCTCTACTTTTTCAAGTTTCATGTGGTCATATTTGTCTTCTTTGGCTTTTGTTGCCTGTCCTTTTAATGTGGATCCAAGAGGCCATGAATACATTTCCTGTCATTAAGCTATCATTTCCTTTAGAATTCTTGCAGCTTCAGGCCTTCATTTAAATCTTTCTTGTATCTCATGTTATTTTTTACATATGGTGTGAAATAAGAACCTCACTTCATACTTTGCATATGAACATCAATTTTATTTATACTATATGTTGAAGATCCTGTCCTTTCCCCATAGTGGAGTTGGACACCCTTGTTGAAGACCATCTTTCCATGTACCCATCGGTTTGTTTCTGTCTCACTGCTGTATTTCATTGGTCTTCATGTCCAATGAAACTGTTGCTCTTTATTCCAGTACCATAGATTTACTGTAGAATTGTGAAGTGTTGAAGTTAGAATTTGTGAGATCTCTTAGTTTTCCCGTTTTTAGATTTCTTGGGCAATTCAGAATCTCTTGAGATTCCATAAAATTTTAAGTTGTTTTTTCCTATATATAAAAAAATTCCATTGAGGTTGTGATAAGGATGGCATTGAATCTGTACAACAGCATAGGTTATATGGAAATATTATCAATATGAAGTCTTTCAGCCCTTGAACATAAGACACCTTGCTGCCCATGACCAGCCTGGGCAGCTGAACTGCGACCGCTTGTGTGAATTTGCAGGGACACAAAATAAAACACAGACACAATTTACACAAGCTTCAGGAAGGCTTCCCTGGCTCCTGGCCTGAGGCACTCTGAAATGGAGAGCATGAGAAAGCCACAAGTGACAAGAGATTGGGAACATATTCAGAAGTGAGCTTTGATTGAGGGGACACTTGTTCTTCGAAAATTCTATTCAAAAAGGCCAGAAGGGGCAGGACTACAAGGGAACAGGTGAGTGTAGCTCCCACCTAGAGGACCTCCTTGCTCTCTGAGCAGGGAAAAGACCCAGGCACAAGTTATGGTGCCACTGTGCCAGACTACAGTGATCTTTCACGTCTCTATGGTGCATCAGGACGGGAAGGTGTGGTCACTCAATGTGGCTCTCCACAACACCTTTGACTCATTTGTTTTTCATTCCATTTCTTTCATTAGTGCTCTGAAGTTTTGAAAAATTGAGTCTTTTGCCTCTCTGGTAAGTTTGTTACGTATTTTATTCTTTTTAAATATTTTAGTTGTGGCTGTACCCAATACCTTTAATATGTTTATTATTATGTGGTCCTGATTGTCAAATCCAGGGTGTTACAAATCCTAGGCAAGCACTCTACCACTGAGCCACAACCCCAGCCCCTATTTCATTCTTGTTGTTGTTTCCCTAATGCAATTTATTTCTTCAATTATTTTGGACTGTTCATTGGTAGCATGTAGGAACACAAGTTATTTTTATCCTACAATGGGATGAATTTTTAAATTGTTTCTGAATGTTTTGTGTGGAACCTTAGGCTGTATTTTTCTGTCATCCATGAACAGATAATTTTACCTCTTCTTTCTAATTTGGAGTTCTGTTATTTCTTTTTATGGCCTATTTGCTCATAGAGTTTCTAGTACTCTGTTGAATAGAAGTGGCAAGATTGGGCATCCTTGCTTCCTTCCTGATCTTAGGGGAGAGGCGTCCAGTCTTTTCTGTAAAGTTTGGTGTCAGCTGTGGGCTTTTCTTATGTAGTTTTTATGATGCTGAGATCGATGCCTTCTACTCTTGGTTTATTAACTGTTTCTATCATGATTGTGTGTTCAACTTTGTCAAGTACTTTTCTCCCTGCATCAGCTGAAATAATCATGTGGTTTCTGTACTTTCTTTCATGAATGTGGTAGATTGCATTGATTTTCCACATATTCAATTATCCTTACATTTCAGGAATAAATCCCATTTGATCATGGTGTAGGAAGGTTTTATTTGTTTTTCATTTTTGTGTGTGTGCATGTGTGTGTGTGTGTGTGTGTGTGTGTGTGTGTGTGTGTGTGTTAGTTATTGAGAATCACACCCAGAACCTTGTGAGAATTAGATACATACTCTCTCCCCTAGTTATATTCTTAGTCCTATCATTTTTAAAACGTGTTATTGAATTCACTTTGTTAGAATTTGGTAATTTTTTTTCACAAAATTTATGAGAATTTGTTTGTCTATATTTTTCTTGTACTGTCTTGGGCTCTAATATCTGTGTAATTCTGACCTCAGAAAATGAATTTCAAGTTATTCCTTCCTGTTACATATTGCTCAGTGAAGATCTGTTTCCCTTTTAGATGCCAATGTTTCTGCTAAAAATGTCCTTGTTTATATAGCTTTTCTTATGTGTTTGTTAAATTTTATTTTTTTGAGAATTTGTTTTCTTTTTCTTTACTTTCTTCTTTTTTAATGTTTCTGGGGATTAAACATAGGGCATTGTACTTGGTAGACAAGCTCTCTGTTGCTGACCTATATTTCTAACCCAGTACTTTTTATCTTGACACGGAGTGTCACTAAGTTACCAATGATGGTCTAGAACTTGTGGCCTTTCTGCCTCAGCTTACTGAGTTGCAGGCATTACAGGAATTACCCAACATGGCTGACCTAGTAATCTTCTGGGAGAAAATAATTTTAAACTTTGCTCCCATCCCTCAACACATATTCTCAATGTATCACAGGGTACCCAGATGAAGAGTATCCACAGGGGTATTCTAATGTGATGGCTACAGAGTAGAATGAGCATGTGCCAAGATGCAGCCAGCCCCTTGTTCCACACTTTATTTTTCAGAAACATAATGGAAAAAGGGCAATATGAACAAATTTTTAAAAATATACATCAAGCATCCTACATCCAGAGAATCAGGAACCATTGGTTTTATTTATTTTTTTTTCAATTTTTTTATTTGGCATGCATAAATGACTGTGCAAGTGAGTGGAGGAAGATGAGACTGGAAAACAGGAAGGGTCCTGATTCTGAAGGGTATCAACATGTTTTGATCCTCCAGCCAAGACAAGTTAGTGAAGGCTTTTTCATTTGTTTGTTTTCCATTATGGAACTGAAAATGTCTGGTGTATATTGCATGGAGGTGAAGTTGGAAGCAGGGAAAATGAATGATTGAGAAAGATTTCTATGATTGTAATGGAGTTAAGATTTCATCATGTTATGGGTTAAACCATATGAGCCTTGAGCAGACAAACTCCATTTTACAGTGAGACTCCATTTCATGTAAAAAAAAATAGCTCTCACAAAAGAAAACTCACCTCTTCCATCCTTCTTAGCACACACTGTTAAGCAATGCATAGCAGCTGAAAAAGTGTTTCTTTTATTTTTATACAATTGAATATGTTCTTCTTTTAGTCCCCTTTTATTTGGGGGGGTATGTACTGCTCCTTCAGCTAGGACACTTTGACCTAGTTTTTATGTTGGTATGGGTTTGATTTACTGGTTCCTTGCAGTTTTTATTGATTAAAATGTACCCTACTTTCTGCAAATATTCGAAGATTGCTTGCTGCCCTTCCTCCCCTGCCATGGTAAATAAAGTTTTATATCCTTCTTCAAGACTGACCCAGTCATTTATTTCCAATATGCCACAACATTTGGAGGCTTCAGCCAGATTTCAGGAGTCAGGAATGTGGCTCTGTGGCATGAGGGATTCTTAATCCTTCACAGAGTGGGTTGTCATTCCTCTGAAGTTGTGAGAGCTCTCTGGGTTGCGTGGTCTGGACACCCTGTGTTCATAGATTCAAGCCCACTTGGGAAAGAGGATCTAGTGTGGCCCAGACCTAGAACCTTAGCACATTTTGACAGGGTGTTTAACACATTGAGACAGTAAATAGACCTTCAGGATGGTCTGATCTCCAGGTATTGGAGGAGAGAGTGTCTTGTCCATGTCTATCTCTTGATTGCTCATTTCTGTCTCTGTTCCTGACAATGTCCTCTGACTGTTCACCCCAGCAATTCCTTTCTTTTCATTTTCGCAGATTGGACTCATCAAGGACCCAGTAAACCACCATCTCCTGATTGAGTCAAGCTCAAAACCCTGTCAAATTGGTGACTTTCACCTTGCTTTTATTTCTACCTATTGTTTAATTTAGCTTTGTCATGGGAAATCCAAATCCTAACCTGGCCTGATTACCAACCACTGGGTGGTGGGGAAAATGGTTAAAAAGCCCTAGGTACCTCACTAAGGCTTGCACTGGAATATACATGGCTGCCAAAAGGCTCAGTAGAGAACTAATGTGAAAATATAGATTTTTAAGAAGTCTATTTAACTTCCCCTTTGCTGAGACCCAGAAAAAGTAAAAATGATTTCATGGCTCCCTCCGCCTCTCTTTGTAGTTTTCTCATGTTGCTTTAGTAAAATTTGCACCATGAATACATCCCAACTATTGGAGGTGGCCCGGAAGTGTTTTTAGAACCATGGCGGCCCAGCTGATAAAGCTGCAAAGTGCCAGGCTAAACTATTGGTACTGCTATCCAAGAGACCAGAAATGCCGGTTTAGAACCAGATCAAAACACAGAGATACCTCTCAGCACCCAAGAATATATGGTAATAGCCAAAATATGGGGTCCATGTGTCAACCTTCTAGAGCATACCAGAGCAGAATACTCTGTCCTTAATTCTCTAATAAGTCCCACAGACTCCAAGGAAAATGCCAGGATACAAGGCACAACAGGATGCAATTTTTAAAGAGAAAAGTCTCCCCCAAAATTTAACTGTTAGACTGATGGAAGCATGTTCCCTTGCTCCTTCTTTGGGAAATCCTGTCAGAAAGGGGTGTGGACACAGCCTTTGTTTATATTTCCTTACAATTAAAAAATCAAAAGCTTTCTTTCTCTGAGTACCCAGAAGCCCTCACTTCTCCTATTGAATGCTTTTTACATTTGAGGGCTATATCAGGCCAGAGGCCAGGAAGGCTTCTATCATTATACTTTATTTTTGATCTTAAATTTTTGATCTCACCTGCAGAGGATAATGTGTTTTCCTGATAAGTCTTATTTTATCCAACTATAGAGGATTTTTTTACACATTGTTTTTTTCAGAGACCAATTAACAAGGGTTAGCTCTCAATGCAAAAAGTTTTGAAAAAGCTACAAAGCCATTTTTGTTGGTTGGTTTTGTGTAGGTATGTACACCATGTGTTTGCATGTCCATATGTGTTTGGAAAATTAAAAACAAAAAACAATGTCTAAAATTGCTGTCTGTCCTCACCAAAACAAATTGTATTAAGAGTTAAAAGTCACAACAGGTATATTTAAATTTCCAAAGTGCTTGCCCAGCATTGTCATTTCAATTCCCTTTTTCTTCCACAAGTGGGCATCTCTAAAATGAGAGGGGGGAATGAAAAAAAAAAAATTAAAGACAGTAAGTGTAGTTGCCTGGCTCAATTATTGGTAGCACTATCCAAGAGATCAAAAAAAAAAAAAAAACAGGTTTAGTATCAGATTCAGTTGGATCACAGAAATGGAAGCCAGCTGGATCCAGAAATTAGAAGATCACCTGTGATGGATTAAAATGTTAATGCATCCAGGGCCCTAAATCCACCATCACCAGGATAAACTGCTTCTACTTTAAAGCTAAGTTGCTTAGTCTCTCCAACACATTCTATTTAAAGCTCATTCATTTCTTTGAGACAACCAGCCTTGTGAGACTGCTGACTTCCAACACTCATTCCAGCCCAGAGACTATGATTAAATCTCTAAAAAGAAGAACTGACACTCCTCTGGAGGTACCTTATTCTTCACACTTGAGTCAAAAGCAAATATGTGTCCTAAAAAAAGAATGAAAATTCCTCAGGGACCCCAGCCACCCTCTGAATATAAGACTGAAAACAAAAGGGTCATCATGTTTTTTCTCTTGCTAGGACTATGTGGTAAGGCCCAAGCTGGTAGAAAAACCACATTTCACCAGTCACATTACTGCATATGCATGGCCATGAGAAATGCTTACCTAATTCAAGAGAAATCAAGGTTTCATTATTTCTAGAGAATTGGGGGATGTTATGAGCCAAACTAAATTTGCCTTGACCAAACAAACTTCATTTTACGCTGAGACTCCATTTTATATAAAAACACTTCTCCCATGAGAAGACCCTGTTTCTGCCACTCTGCTTAGCACAGCTAGGTCAGCAACACATAGCCTTTGAAAATGTTTCTTTTAAACAATGTAAGATGTTGTTCGTTTTGTCATCATGTTTCTTGCATGTGTACTGTACCCTGAACTGGGTGATTCTGACCCACTTCCTACATTACTATGGTTTTGACTTACTGGTAGATTGTGGCTTTTAGCTATAAAAATGTACCCTACCTGATTCATAATGTCAAAGATTGCAGAGGGGGACTTGCTTGCTACCCTTCTCACCTGCCAGCACGAACAAATTTTAATGTCCTGTTTCAATACTGAGCAGTTATTTAGAGTAAATGTGCCACAATAATCATTGGCCCACTTAAAGAAATATGTCTGAGGGCCTGTTTAGTGCCAGGGGTAATGCATGGTCCCAGAAGTACAACACTGATGAAGGTCAATGCAGTTGTGGGCTCTCGAGTTGGTACAGTGTAGTTCACCTCACAGGAAAATCAATCATAGGGATTTAATAGGGACAATTTTCACTATTTTGCATTGATCCTATGAGATTCTGCATTCAGGGATTGTGACCAGAAATGTCCTCAGGACATTGATTAACTAATGAACAAAGAGGAAGGGATAATAATTGTGGAGACTTTGTGGGGCAAAGAGGACACCAGAGGTGAATTTTCTGACTAAAATCTTCAAATTTTACCTAGAATTTTAGGGACATGTGAGACTATAACAGGGTTTCTATCTGTAGGCCAGTCACAGCAGTTTAGAGGGACCCTGTTTCAGAATAAAAAAATAAAAATTATTAGGAATGAAGCTTAGTGGCAAAGTGACCTTTGGATCAAGTACAAGTACTAAATAAAGAAATAAAAAAACATTAAGTAATGATGATTAATTTTGTTGATAATTGAAGTATCTACTCCATTTTGTCCTAAAGAATACTGGTTTTTATGTACACTTGAAGAGGTAGAGGTGGAATAAAGTATCTACTAATAAATATTAGCTATTATTCTTAGCATTATTGTGGTTAAGTGAACTAAATGCTGTCGTGTGGGAGAATGAGGCAAGCAGCTAAAGTTTAGGTGGACAAAATACAAATTCAGTGAATGGTCAAGTGATATCAAATCATCTCAACAAAATTCAATGTTCTACAAGCCAAATGTTGAGTAATCAGTTTGCCAAATGACTCTAATTCATGGAGTGTGGTTTTGAGACTTCCACAGGAATGGTAATTATCCTTACTGAACATGTTTACTTTCCATCATGAAACAAAGAAGTGTTATTGTGTTGTTGTTGTTGTTTTTAATATTGAACCTAGGGGCACTTTGACATGGAGACTTTTCCCCAGTTTTTTTATTCTATTTTAAAATATTTAGACATTCTCTAATTTAGTTACTTAGTTTCTCACTGAGATCCAGACTGGCCTTGAAGTTTAAGTCGTCCCGCTTCAGCCTCTGGAGTACTTGGATTCCAGGTTTGCAGCTCCATACCATTCAGGGGTTACATATTCTTAAAAGTTTAACTGAGTGGCTGGGATTTTGACCTAATGGCAGAATGCATGCCTCCTGTTTTTGAGGCACTGGATTTGATCCTCAGTACCACATAAAAATCAATAAATAAAATAAACCTATCATGTTTATCTACAACTAATTATTTTTTAAAAAAAACTGAGTTCACCAGAATGTTGATATTTCTGAGCCTGAGCTTTGCTGTTTAAAACTCCTTTAGTGCATGGCTCCATCTGCAGGACCTGGTGTGTGCTGGGTTCTTACCTTCACAGACATTTATAACAAGGATGAAGGACTTAGATCACATGCTCTGAAACCAAGCTTCACATACAGAATGTGAACTAGAAAAAAAAAAAAAAAGTTTGGCCGAAGTGTTTGATGACTTAGAAAAATTACAATGAGAATGGGCCATTTGGAGCTGATCCCTTGGTGTATATCATGGAGTGAGCTCTGAGGAGAGCCTGACTGGAGTTGAGAAGAAAATGGGAACAAGGCAGCAAGGGTGTCTGTCCAGGTGGATTTGATGGAGGACTGGAGGAAAGGATGTCACTACTTGGCTTGTATTCAGAGTACTCAGAAGGGAGTGAAACAAAGATGATGGAAAATTTGAATTACTGAGATGAAAAAAGGAAAAAGTCCAGAGAAATCAATGTAAGGCCAACCGTTTTATTTGACTGTTATTACAACTCACCAATATCAAATTTTCGTATATATTGGACAACATGATTTCATATTAAAACACCAACAAATTTTTAAAAACAGCAAGTTTATAAATAATAAAGGAAAAGAAAAAAAAGGGACCTTAATCTCTGACCTTTAAAATGGTCTCATACAAACAATGTACTTACAATTAAGATAAGAAATCCACAAAAATTTCTGGAATGAGAATGAGATACCCGCTTCCACTTTGCTTCTAGGAGTGAACCAGTGGAACACTGAGTTTTATAGCAAGACCTTGAATTTTATTTAATTTATTTATTTTTAGGCAAGGTCCTGGCTCCATGGCCAGGAAGAATTTGGATGTTCTGCCTCAGTCACATGAGTTGCTGAGGTTACACATTTTTGCCACTGCAGTCATATTTTTATTTTTTTAAAAAAACATTATTATTTTCAGGTCTTGACATCCTCATTGGAATCAACAGTTCCATCCATATCATCTTATGCTGCCCATTTTTATCACAACCACCCAGCCACCTCCTTGACATCTCCATCCTTGCCTCACAATCAGCTTCCTGCCTCTCTTCATCTCCCTCATTGTTGGCCTGGCTTCCTGAAACCATCATCCTTGTTAGCTTTCTCATTAGCAGGGACTCTTCCAATCTGACTCCTCCAAAATTTTCCATTTCTTATAAAATCCTTGGTGGGGACCTCAGAGCTGGTATACATGGGCGCCTATCACATGGTGGATAAGTTATGATCCCATGCAGAGGTTCCAAAAGAAAGCATGAGACCTGGAATTTGAATCTAGATCTGTCAGAGTCCATGGGGCAAAGAAGGCCATCAGTAGAGAAACCTGTGGCTAGCAGAAATGGGATCTCAGAACAATGCAGATGGCTTTGGGAGCAACTGGTGGCTTAACCCAATTTTGGTTGCTCTAATCTTTCAGTCTCCAATCTCCTCCAAACCTTATGGTTCCTAAAATATTACCCCATCTGCCCCAAAGCACCCACAGTGCCTCATATAACAGATTTTTCTAAGCAGACAACATCCAGCCCATCTGCTGTCATAGCTTGTGAAGGCCCTCCATTAATTTAACTGCCCACAATCTGTTTGTTGGGCCTCTTCTTCATTTTTGGTAAAAGAGAAAATGTCTATTCTGGAATTAAGTTAGAAAAATGTATTCCTTCAGCTGTTTTTGTTTTAAAATTTTAATATCTGCACTATTGCCATTAACTTGCCAAAAAGAAACAATAAAATAAAAAAATAAAAAATGACTGTGAGTGTACATTATGGTAGAGTGCCTATATGTTCACGCCGCCTTACTGAAAATGAGAATAAAAGGTGTTTATTTTAACAATGATCTAAGATTCATAAAATATTAGTCTATGTCTTATGATATTTTTATTCAATTCTAGTGCATGGTCTCTCCTAGTTGTAAGCTCAATACTGCTTAAGCAATACTATATCAAGTGAGGTGGCTCCTCTTTGACTCAGACTGTAAGAACTCATAAAGTGTGTGGGCTGTAACAGTTTGAAGATAGGAGGTTTGAAGTCAGTGGCTCAGGAAGTCCTAAACAGCTCTGTTCCTGGTAGCCTCAATTCAAAGTGGGCATAAAGTTGTACCAACATAATATGGGTGTTGCAGAGATTAAATAAGTTTATTTTCAGAGGGTGCTCAATGAAGGGAAGCTAGGATTGGAAGAAGTAGGTTATGTTAAAAACATCAGAGGAGAATAGGCTGTGCTGTGGGCTAGGGCGGGGCTGAGTTGGCTTCCCCAGGGACCTTGTCTGAGCCTGGGGCAGGGAGCATGGTATAGATATTGGCTCATCACTTGGGGGAAAGCCATCTGTGGGCGTGTCTAGGTTGGGTATATTAGATGATGCTGCTCCAGAGTTTCTCACTTTATCTGGGAGAACGCCTGAGGAGTAGAAGTGCAATATGGCTTCTAAAGGTGAGGTTCTTTGGTGGAGGACTGAGATGTGATATTTTGTGGCAGAGTGTGGTCTGCGTGCAAGAGATTTCTTATAATATTTAGAGATATTTAGAAATATTTCCAAGCCAAACCGTCCCACTTAAAAAAAAATAAAGCAGCATGCCTAGAAGATGTGCAGCGTGATTGAGTGGATCAAATAAGATTGGCCAGGTACTGCTCTGGGTTGAGGTCCAGGGATCAGTTCTTTGGGTTCTTGTTGTCTTTTTGTTTTCTTGTAAGATTAAGAGATAGCCAGGCATGTTCTGTGTACCTATCATCCCAGCTATGTGGGTAGCTGAGGCGGGAGGATCCTGACTTCATTGCCAGTCTAGGAGTTTTAGATATTAATGGGGAGAGGTGGTAAAGGGCCCAGAGTGAAGAAAAAACTAAATATAAATTAACAGGATAGGCTGGGATGTGGCTCAGAAGCAGCATGCTTGCCTCCCAGGCAGGAGCCTACTTGCATGAGGTCCTGGGTCTTTTCTGTCTTCCTCCAGCACAAACCAAAGAAACCAAAGCCAAAGAAAGACCTGGGCATAGCTTCAGGGTAGGATTCTTGCCTAGCATGTCCCAAGTCCTAGGTTGGAGCTCCAGAAACCAAGGGTGAAGGAGGAGCGAGAAAATATTCTAGAAAAATTTAATGATTGGTGCTGGGGATTGTTTTTAAACTTCAGAATTTTTTAAATATTCTGTGCAATTTAGAAACAAAATGGAAAAATGTAAACCTAGGATACAGGAAGAGATTTTGGCACATAGTTTGTGTGACTAGTGAACTTTCAAAAGTCTTTGTTGTAGTCCTGATTTCTGTTTTGTAGATGAGCCCTTGCTGAAAGGTGAAGGCTGTGCATTCAGGTCTTTCTGTCTTACAACTTATACATGACCCTCCTTTCCAACTGAACATAGTGGATCCAGGTGTCCACTAGGCATATGGTCTCAGAGACAAAAATATGCAGGAAAGCCCACCTCCCCACAAGGACAACAATAGTGTTGAATTACTGCAATCTGTTTGGGATGTGAATTTCTCCACAAATCCATCATGGATCTCAGGTAAGCAGGCGCCAGAGGCCCTGCTTCTACCTATGGGGCTACTGTAGTTCACAAGTCTATATCTTTGGTTGCCGTTTTTACTACTGAGCTTTCACTTCTAAATACCTCATGTTTTTCAAAGTTTTGAAGCATGAAGGGTCATGGAAGCCATGTAAACATGCTCCCCAAACTCTAAGTATCCTTTATTTAACTGTTATGTTGAAGGATAAGCTCACTTTGAATGTCCTAGTTTGAGCAAAAAATCAAAGTGGTCATTATGATCAATATTTGTCCCATCCCATTGCTTCCTTCCTATTTTATATAGTCTTATTCCTTCCATACTCTCTCTCCAACCATTTAAAGTGTTGGATATTAGATTGATTTGAGGTGATTTATCTGTATTTCCTCAATTGTTGTTATGACTGAGCATTTTAATTGGTCCCTTTTTATATATTTTGAATTATTGCTAGACTAAAATTCTTCTCTACAATGCAGATCATAGTCTCATGTTTCCGTCATATTTTTAAGGATCAGCAGTTAATCCATTTTGGGTGTAATTAATATGAATAATTTGTGAGGCAGAGCTCTGCATTGTAAAAATCTTGGAGAACAAATAGTATTATTTTCATCTGGATGTTACTGGCAACCCTCAATCTTTTTCTTTCTATTTTTTTACTTTCAGCATCTTTAGTTGAAGATAGTGCAATGGAAGTAGAAGAAACAAAACAGGAAAGAGGAATAGGAAAACCAAGGCACACATTTACAAAACATGACTTGGAGATTCTTAATCAATCATTTGAACAGAATTCCTATCCAGATTTTGGGATTTGGGAAGAGCTGGCCAAACAAATAAATTGCCCCATAAATGCAATCAATGTAAGTCAAAATGTGGAAAACGTGTATTTTCATATCTTTTAGTATGTGATACAGGAAATAAAAGAATTGTTTGAAAATATTTATGTCAGGTTTTCACATAGGATATTGTTGGTATTTGTCACATATTCATTTCAGTGTGGGTGTGAAATTATTATATTACTGTTATGAAAAAAATCAACAACTGTGAAGCAACTTTGAGAGTAGGCACCCATTAACATACTCAGTAAGTATTTAGAAGAGAAACTGTGCCAGTTTTTATCATGGTGCTAGCTATGAAATGATGTAGAACTGGGAAGATTGGATATTTTAAAGGAGGGGCAAGTAGTTTGAAGAGATTTTCAATATTCAGTGAGAGAGGTTAAGGATGGCACTTCAATTTGTCCTGATTTGTTTCATGGCAGAGATATTAGAGGTTTTTACTTGAGATCTGTTAAGTATGGTATACCAATATAACTGCCAAGAGGTGATCACCCAAGGTGCAGGATAAAGGACTTGGTTCAATTATGTCCCACATAGTTACCTCAGAGCATTAGTAGGCACACTGTAGCCATTTGGTACATGAGGCAATATTTTGTTTTGGGAATTACTGATATGATCTTTTTTTTGAAATATTGTGTAAGCTGCACAAACTTTTACTGTATTGGGATTGCCCTAATACACAGTAAATTGGGTTTACATATATATCTCCATTATTATCCATTGGTTATTGAATATATTTGTTGCTTGAGACCAGGAGAATATGTTCTTAGAGAAAATAAGAAGGGGAATGTAATAACAGTGTTGCAAAATATAAGAATAGCAAATTCTCTGTAAGCTATGAAGGTATTGTATTAGGAAAGTTCCATGAACTGGAAACATTACAAACATGCTGTAAATCAATGATGCTATACAAATAAGTAGAAAATCTTAACAAGATAATGACTGAGAGGGGAATTTGTTTGAAAAGCAGTGCAAGTGTTTAGAATTGGCCCATTTGTTCGTGAAGAGGCTATGGTCAGGGAGAGGATCCTAGGAGGTCTAAATATGAGAAAGGGAGCATCTGCCTTTTGGTCTCCTCATTTTTACCAACTCACTAACTGTTGACAAATTATGGATGCTCACATCTTATTTTCTTTGTGTTTAGTTATATTTGAAGAGAAAATGAGAGCGTGTGTTTTGAGTTTCCAGTCTTGGTATGTAGAGTTACAATTGTAAACAGCCAAAGTGTGAATCAAAGATTCGTGTAGATGTTAATCTAAACCCATGTTGATTTGGAGACAGGTTTCAGGGTGATCAAATCCAAAAGGCTTCTAGACACTATTGACTGTGACTCTCTACAACTCTAGGCAATTAAGTTATGTAGTCTGAAAAGCATTTTGTCATTTTTAAACACATACCTAAAAGCTTTGTGGACATGGCTGGCATTGCAATTATCCTCAATTGATGCAGAAAGAAAAACATAGACTAGAGTTGTTCTATTCAATTATTTGGATCACATCTGTCATGCAATGTCCAGATTTGACAAACTTTTGTTTGTTCTGTTTCTGGCTTTTAAATGCAACAAATTTATGAATAACCTTACAGCACATGGAGTCATGAATGGGTGTTAATGGGGCAGCTTGAGAAAAATTAAGAGGCTGTGGGAAAGTGTGTAGGACACGTGGGGGTCTCCTAGGTTGTACAGAGATTGCTGGGAGACTTTGAAAATGCTGTGTTAATATGGACAGAAGGGTGTGTGCAGATTCTGGAAAGAGTTGGGTGTTTGGAATTGTGTACTCTTTATATTGTGCACAATAACTGCCATGATTCAGGCCAGAATGGGTTTTTTGGGGGGTCTACTCCAGGTCAAGAAGCAAATCAGTGATAATGCTGAATCTAAGCTTTAGTATGAAATATTTGTCTGATAATATGTATTTTTTTTTTAGATTTGGTATCAAAATAAAAGATCCAAATTACAACTTAGAGAGAAACAGAGAGTGTTTGACACGAGGAGACGACGTCAGTTCCAGGTCCAAGGGCATCATCCTGTTTTAGAAAACCAGGAGGCCCAGATGCAGTATGACAGCAACTCCACTGCACAGTCTTCTTGCCTCCAACAGGCTCCTCAGGGAAAAGCTGGCTTCTTTCCTGTGGAGACATGGCGACATCTCAGGAAAGAGAATGCCTCATGTGATGCTGTGTTCACATGCATTAGAATAAAACCAAATTGTCCTTCACTGGTTCAAGGGGCCAGAGGAAGTGGACCTTCTCCCAGCTTCATTCAAGCCATCTACAGTCATTCTGCTTCATCTGTGCAGAATTTTGAGAAGGCCACGATCAGGACAGAAAAAAGCCATCAGAGCATGCACTTCCCTTTGCCCTATGTCAATACTGTACAGGGAAAGATGCAGCAGCAGCAGAAACAGCAGCCCTCTGGTCTGTGTGAAGGACAGGGACAAAGTGACTGGGTTTATTATAATCCACAGCTGCAACAGACACAGAGTTACCAACAAAAGCTGCCAGTTCAGGGCCCACTTCAAGTGTATCAGAAGCATGACGACTTAGGGAAGCCGTTGCTGTCTCTTCAACAAGAGCAGGATGCCAGTTGGCAAAAGAATGAAGACTCCAGTTCTCAGATTCAGTGCAGATATCCTTCACAAAATGAAATGTGATTTGTACCAGAGTCTTTTGTATCAGATGGACAGCAAGTTGCTAGAGAGCAGGCCAGATCTCCAACCCAACAGGCCTGGGGTGAGGGGTATGAAGAATTTGATGAATGGGTGGAAATTATAAATGCAGTACTTGGCTTTTAGTTAGAGAGCTACAGAAATAAGTCATCCTATAATCTGATTCAGGGTCAGAGCTAGGACTCTCTTGAATCTCCACATAAAGTTGCTCAGTTCAGAAAACTTCCATGAAAAATATATAAGAAGAAAAAACCACAAATGCCCTCAAAATTTAAAAAAAAATTAAAAACCAAATAAATAATAAATAACAACTCCCCCAATCATCCATACAACCTTCTTTATCCCAACTAACAGCCTACTCCTCACAGCTTCCTGAACTCTCTGTGTCTTCTGGAGGGGTAGCAGTATCCACCAGTGGTAGATTTCTTACCGTGCCTCTTGTAGTGGTCTGGAGAAAGTTGGACTCATGCAGCCACTACCACAGCAACAGGCACAAAGAAGAACTTCCCAAATTCAAACCAATGTGTGCTTTAGGTAGAGCCATCTTGCACAGCCCTGTCTCACAAATTACCTCCACCTTGGAGATAAGATCCTCTAAAGTGCCTTTGTATGGAGGGGTCTTCAGGTTCCTGCTCTCTTCTCTGAACCAGAACAACATCTTCAAGATGTTGTAGCCTGCCAGGACAGCTTGTCTCCTCAGAAATCTGACAGTATTACTGGCATCACAATGGGTTTTCATGTGTGTCCACCCTGAGAAACAAACAAACAAACAAAAAAAAAACAAGCCTGAATATTATGAAGAAAACATCTCAGCCACGACGGCTTGACAGAAACTCACAAGAGTCTGCTGAAATTTCGCCTTTTAGAAAAGACTTCTGCTGCTATGTGTGTCCAGAAACTCTCTGTTTACATTTGGAATCACATCTCCCTGTTTCTTTACCACAGTTGCCAAGACTTATTGTTTGGAAATATGTGTTGTAGTTCTTTTTACTTTTGCCTTTAAAATTTTCCCCCAGCCTTCAACTCTCCCATTGTGCTCACAGTGAATGTACCTGGGGTGTACTGTGGCAGGCATGTGCCTACTGCTGTGTCATTCCATTTTCAATTCACATTCTTGCCAGAATGTTTCTCTGACCATAATTTATTTCCATACCTCCATCCTCCTTAATGGGCTTTCCGAGTTTTGGCACTGAAAGCAGAACTTGTACTGAAGCCACAGCTTCAGCTATTGCAACTTCCAGAACTCCTTGAGGCTCCTGCACTGACATGAGAGCCCCTGTTTGTGAATCCATAGTGTTCTGACAGTCACCCAGGAATGCAGGTAAATGATATGTGAGGCTGCCCAAGGAAGCCTTTGGATATTGTTGATCTGAGTTTTTGAGAAAAACCTCAAAGACAGCAGTATCATGGAACTTTTCATTTGGAACGAGTTTCACCATTTGGGCTTGAGGAAATAGAACACCTTAAAGTCTTCCACCAGAGAGTTTCCTGTCTCTCCAACAGCTCCTGTGGACACAGCTCTGCAGCTATATCCATCAGATCACTATTGGTCAGCATTCATACAGTGCAGCTGGAGATGCTCTTCCTGAATATCCTGTTGACTCCTGAGGTGTTTTGTGTGGAAGCAGGCCAAGGCTAAAGAATTTTTTGTCAGTCCTTTTCACTTTGCTATCATAATATTTTATTACAAAACAGTGTATACTCGTTATTGTCATTTAACCAACACCAGGAGTAGTGAAGAAATCTTACATTTATGGTTGTTGTCCTTTGCCCACCTTCTTGGAACCATTGTGAATTGTTTCAGATGCTATGTTTGTCCCGTGTCTCACATTCATTTAAGCTGTGAAATTCTGTAATTATATTAAATGACTTAATAAAACATGTTTTCCATGCATTTCAAGGCATGTAACATACAAATCTTTACTTTGTAAACATCTTCCTCCATATAGTGAAGGAAGATGTTTGGATTAGAAATAAAGTGCAGGTGTACTTTAAGCTTAAAGGTTAATGATAGGTTAAGAGACTTAGAATATGATTAGGTAGTTTGGCATTAGTTAATAAGAAAGCAATATATCTTGCAAAAAATAGTACATCTTGGGAAAATCTGAAAAATGTAAATTAGTGATGCATTTTATTAATGATTCTGTACCCTTAATAATTGAAAATTAAAGATCAAATCCTGAAAATATTACACTTTTCTATAACCCTAATGATTGTTAAGGAAATGTCATGTCCTGACAAAGTTTTGAAATTGTATAATTAATGAAATATTCTGAATCCATAATGATGAGAAAAAGTGCAATAAAAGACAACCCAGAGAAACCTGCATTTGAGCTCGCTCTATGGAGATTCCTCCAATGGAAAGACTCCTGTCTCCTCCTCTTCACTGATGCCACTCATCCCTCAAGACTCTCTGGACCCCACTAGGGCAGGACCCAGCAGGTTAGCTAGCCTTGGGGTTAAAAATACTAAGTTAGAACGTAGTCAAAGTAATGGGGGCTATGTAATTTTGGGAATAATAAATGCAGCTGTGGAGAGATGTGGCCACATTTTCTTCTTGCCTCTGTTCTGTGTGTGTGTGCGTGTCTCTTTCTCTTCTGTTTGCATTTTTAGAGGTTTCTTTCAAGCATATTTCTTACATGAGATGAAGCTTTAGCAGGAAGGAGCTGGCACCTTATGGTTTCTGGAGACGAAATCAGGCTTTAGCAAAGTGAGGTGCAATGAGTCATCATTTGCCAGCTCTCAGGAGGGATTTTCTGCACTGAAGGGCAAGGTCAGAGTGAAGTTTCTGGCTGGAGTGGGGGCCTGAATCCTCAGGGGTGCAGTTGAAAATTCTCAGAGGCTCATAATCAGGTGTTTGTGTCTGGTCACAAACAAATGATGGTGACCTTGACAGGTGTATCTGAAAGATTCTTTCCAGCTGCAGCAGTACTAAGATCCTCAGGAAATAGTAGGACCTGGCACATGTGATATATAGGTAGCCTGACAAGGTATCTCAGCTATTTGTAGTAACAACATGATATCTACTTAAATTTCTCTGAGTACTTCAGGTGGGCAGGAATCATTCTAAAATCTCTCATGTTTATTGGGACCTACAATAGAAGTTTCATATGAATGAAGGATTCAGTCATTTGAAAATTATGTCATCATTTGGCTCAGATAAGATGTGTTTCAAACAAATTCCCATATGAAATTTCACAGGTTTTCCAATCTGTGTAGAGTTGCTCCAAGTAGATTTTGTATTATTTTATTCAGGTATTTGTGATAAATGGGGTTCTTAATGACTAAGCCACATCTCTAGCAAATTCTTTTTTACTGGTTTGTTACCCCCCGCCCCCCCCAGACGGGATCTTGCTATGTTGCTGAGAGCCTTGCTAAGTTGCTTTAGAAGGATTCTATTTGGCAATTCTCCTGCCACAGCCTCTGGAGCTGCTGGGATTACTTTCAGGCCCCTCTGTGCCCAGCTTCATGTAGCTTTTTGATCTTAATTCACTTTATGTTTGGTAGATGATCACAACACTGGTTCAAATGCAGCCATATTTTAGATATATGGGAGATACATCTATCCATCCATATACCATCTATGATTTTTATCCCTTCACCTGAAAAAGAATACCTGAATGGTAGATAGGCCTACCCCTCAGGACCACACTGACATCGTTGGATTGTTGTCTTTTTTTATGGGAAATGGACTCAGCTGTAAAAGAACACACTTGAGCTCAATAGAAAATGCTTGAAAGAAATATGACATGTGTGATGTGTATCTATATCTATGTCTATATCTATCTCTATCTATATGTATATCTATATCTATTTCTATATCTATATCTATATATATACACACACACCTCTGGGAATGTAGTTAAGCACCACTGGGCTCAACCCCCGTATCAAAAAAAGAAATTGTAAAAAGAAAGAAATTAATTTCAAGGAAAGAATCATTTTGTTATAAAATACGAAAAAGCCTAATGAATTTAAAATGAGTTTTAGGGCCACAAATGTTGCTCAGCAGGAGAGCACTTACCCAGAATAAGCAAGGCACAGAGTTAAATCACCAGCACAGGAAAAAAACTTAATTAAATAAAACAAATTTTATTCACTTTACTTATAATACCTGATACTGAAATGTGTTAAATATGATGAAAAATATTAAAAATCTTATGAAAGGTTGCATTTTTCACACTATGAAATATACCATAATAAATTAACACAGTATATAATACTATTTATAATACATAACATGCAAGGCTTATAAAATGTATCTTAGACAAAACCACTCCAAGTGGTAAGTGCCTATAATCCCTGCTTCAGGAGAGGCTGAGGCAAGAAGTTCACCAGTTAGAAGCCAGCTTCAGAAATATAATGAGCCTTTGTCTCAAAATTAATTTTTTAAAAGAATGGGGTTTAGCTCATTGGTAAAGTGCCCCTGAGCCCAATACCTAGTACCAAATAAATGAATAAAATGTATCATCCACTTTTTTACATTACAAAATACTTTAGAAATCTTAGCAAAGTTTGTGTAATTTTGATGGCCTCATTTCCTTGATTTGCCATTTGCCATCTTCAGCTATGATGAAGGGGTTTTTCTTTTTTTTTATGTAACTTATCTGTGTTGAAAGATTCTGGGTTTGTTTCACCAGAATAATTTTCTAGCTTTTGCATTGATTTTATTATGTCCTTGATTATTTAATAAAATGAAATTCCTCACTGAGGAGAGAACTAAACTTCTTTACAGTTCCTGTCACTTTCTAGTTTTATCTTAAAAGTCCCCTTCAAAAAGGAAACAAGTATTACCTCTAAGCACCCATGGCTCTAAATTAAGGGTTCACATTGAACATTTTTGGATTTTGACCTTCCTCAAATCAGTCCTAAATGTGAAATAAAAGGCTTGGCATGTTGGTGGAGGCCTGTGATCCTAGCAGCTCCAGAGACTAAGGCAGGAGGATAGCAAACTCAAAGCCAATCTCAGCAATTTAGAGAGGATGTAAGCAATTTAGTGAGACCCTGCCTCTTTGTAAAGTATAAAAAAGGCCTGAGGATGTTGATTAGTTGGTTAAGTGTTCCTGGGTTCAATCCCCAGTACCAAGAAAGAAACCAAGGGTGTGGAATAAAACTAATGATAGCTGAGCTAATAAAGAAAGCCCATTGAAATCACAAAAACTTTGCAATGCAAAATAACCCTCACCTCTACACAGAAATATTCTGCTGTTGCAGACAGGTTGAACTAACTTTCTTTTCCATTCCTTGAAGAAGCTTATTTGAGCTCTATGTGTGCTTCTGCTTTAACTTTCCTTTAATTGATATAAGTCTGTGCTTTTTGACTTCTCCTTTGAGTCAGTTATAATCTGCTTAGTTTCCTCATTGATTCAGTAAAAATCCCTAGCACGTGTTCATTTTATATCTGTTTTAAGGTCATGATTTGACCTTTAAAAATATATGTTTTCAAACAATGCACAGGGTAAATGTTAATTACAAACAAGGCAAGCCTTAGGCTTTAGTTTAATTCTCACCCTTAACCTTGGTGGGAAATCCCTAGAAGGCATTAACTAGGTGGAGAATTCTAGAAGGAAAGATGGCTAGCTGGATTAACCCCCAACAGCTTTGCATTTTTACTCTTTTTCTCTCTCTGCAGGGGGTAACCTTTGAGCAGATCACTTTCCTCCCTTCCACCATGCTCCAAGGTAGGTGGATGAAAATAATCCTTTCACTTCCTGGATTAGAGATGGTATCAGTCATGAAAGGATTATCATCATGCTTATGCAATATGGTCTGGAAGAAGAAGCAGGGTGAGATTGTTCAGAATCATTCTCTTTTTTTAATGAGGCTTTTGTAACACCTGAGTTGAAATGAAGGTTACATGAGACTTAGACCAAGAGATGAAGATTTTTCAAAAAATTTATATTGAAGTAACAAAGACATTTTCAGAATTGAACACACTTGCCAGGGTTGGTGGCACATGCCTTTAATCCGAAAAATTTGGGAGGCTGAGACAGGAGAATATTAGTTCAAAGCCAGCCTCAACAACTGTGAGGCCCTAAGCAACTCAGGGAGATCCTGTCTATAAATAAAATACAAAATAACACTGGAAATTTGACTCAGTGGCCAGGTGCCTCTGAGTTCAATCTTGGATACAAAAAATAAAAGAATTTAACACACTGTGTAACCAGCATCAGGTCAAAGGACAGAACCATATCGGGGACTCCATTGCTTTTCTCACAATTACTACCTTCCCTCAGCCCACAAAAGAAATTGACACTGAGTTCTCAAAGCTTGAATTAATCTTGCCTATTTTTGAATTTCATTTAAATTGAATCACAGCATTTTATGTGAAAGTTCTACTCATTGATTATGTTGTCATCCACAAATCTGCATACAGTGGTAGAATATTCACTACCACATCTGATGTCAATTGAAATTTGGGTAGTTCCATTTAGGACTATTAAGATAGAACATTTATAGACATTCCTATTGGTATATTTTCACAGTAGTGCAATTTCTACCATGGAGTGAAATGGCTAAGTCAGATTTATCTCCATCTGTCTTAAACATGAATTCACCTTGATAAACTTTGATCTAATCTAAAACAACAAGGTTCATTTTATCCTCTTCGTTTCTTTGTTGTAGTTCATTTTATCCACAGTGAGAAAACTTTCTCCTACTAAATGTAGCATGTTTATTATTTGCTTAATCCTAAAAAACCTATAAAATAATTTCAGAATTGCTAACCTGTATTGCCTAGCTGTGTCTGCTGAGAGGGTCTGGGATCAATGATGCTCCAGTAGCAATGAGGACAAACAGAACCAAAAAAAAAAAGAAGCAGAGGCCAGATGCAATGGTGCACTCCTGTAATCCCAGTGGCTCAGGAGGCAGAGGCAAGAGGATCACAAGTTTGAGGCCAACCTGGGAAACAAAGTGAGACCCTGTCTCAGAATAAAATTTTAATATCTGAGGGGTATAGCTCAATGGTACATGATTTGCCTAGCATGTGAAAAGCCATGGATTCTATCCCAAATACTATAGAACTAAATGAAAAAAAAATATAGAATTGTTGAATTTGTTACTATCAAGGGGTGCTAGGTTCATTTTTTCTGTTCAGCAAAGAATTGAAGAACAGGACACAGAGATAGCAAGCAAGAAGTAGACTGATTGTAAAAGCAACAGACTTACAGAGATAGGCTTCTCTGAAGAGAAGGGACTCCAGTGCTGGAAACTCGATGGGGGAGATTTTTCTTTTTCTTTTTGTGATCTCTGGAATTTCCTCCTTTCCTTATCTCCTCTCCTGTCCACATGCTTCTCACTATTATTGATTGGTGTCCCCCTCATTCCACTTGCCTTTTTTTAGTTTTTCTATTGCATTGCCCACTTAGGAGCATGAATACAGAAGTGTTTGTCTGATTGGGTCCCCTAATTGTATCCTCCATGAGCACTTTGATCAATCAGAAAGTTATCCTCCTCAGAAGACCCTCTCCCTGCTTCTTTGTTCTGGCCCCACTCCAACCTTCTCATATGCCATCTTGCCCTGACTGCCTAAGCCCTTCTACATCTAGAAAACCACCCTTTGGAAACACAGTGTTCATGAATAGTGAGCTGAAAATCAGCAATGAATGAAACAATTAGTAGGTAAAAATACATGATAAGATATTTACACAGAATTAAAGTATCTCCCATGAGATATTTATTACAAAAGGTCAATTGTACAGTTGAGAGATCATGCAGCCATCACCTTTATCACACCCTCTTCCTTCCCCACATTAATGGGCATTGAGCCCAGGGGAGCTGGACACACCACTGAGCTACATCCCAGCCCTTGATGAAAAGGACTGAGAAACACTCTATGTCATTTCATAGGAGCTTAACACAAAGTCAGAATGGATGAATCCTGGCATTTGAGCTGTTGTTACTGTTACAATAATTAACACTAAACCTTAACCCTCAACCTGCATTTCACTTCTCCCTGATCCAAGCAGGTCCTCCTCTCCTCTTATATCTTTTCCCACCTGGCAGGAGTTTGGGAATGCATACTAAAAAGATGGTAGCTTAAAAACAAAATATAAACAACCAAAAAGCTTCCTAAATCTCAACCTTCCAAGTTCTCTCCTTCCTTTCCTCACCCTGCCCCAGATGCCCTGGTTCTCTTCTCTGGCTATACCTTGCTGTGTGTGTTGGGCTAGCAGCCTCCTAGGCAAAGCCCATGCTTTCTTGTGGGGCATCACTGAGGGTTCTCCTGGCTGGGTCTCACTGGTGGATCTGGAAATCCTTCCTGGTGCCAAAAGCCAAACACAAGGACACATTTTGGTGGTTCAGGCACTCCCAGCCCGGAGGCTTTCCATTTGGGCTGTCTCTCACCCCATACCTGTGCTTAGAGAGAGGGCCACCACCCAGCTTACTGTTTCCCTTGGACCCTGGCTTTGGGCATGAGCGAGGACAGCAAGCCCCAGAGCAGGAGGAAAACCTGAGTATATACCATGCGCACTGGTACACCCTAGCACTGTGGAGGCAAATCCCCACACCTCTAAATAGTCTGTGTGTACCTTGGGCCGTCTCCTCAGAAGTAATTATCCATGGATATGTCCCTTACCTTATACCTCAGAGTTTATCATTATTGATGAGTCATCAATGGTTATTTATTTCAATAGTTAAGTATTTATTGAAATGATACCATTATTTTTATTTTTGTATTTTTAATCATGGGACAGGCATGGCAGCGGGAAAATTTTTCAGAATGTTATTTGGGAATGAATAGTCAGCCAACAATTTAATTTATTCTCTATTATCAGTTAAATGACTTGGTTGACTTGGGAGGCTAAAACAGGAAGATCGCAAGTTCAAGGTCAGCATGGAAACTTAGCAAGGCTCAAAGCAACTTAGTGAGACACCCAAAATAAAAAATAAAAAGTCCAGGGATGTGCGGATGTGGCTCATTGGTAAGTTAGTCTTGTGTTAAATCTCTAATACAAAAAGAATGAAGAAGAGAAAATTACCAGCTAAAGGACAGTGTGTGCAACAGAGCAGAAGGATATTTAGATGTCCATTTGGGGAAAAAATTCACGTTTAAAATATTTTTCAAATATATATACAAAACCACAGAAAAATTATAAATGGAATAGAGAGTACATCTTTAATAACCTTTAAAACTACTTGGAGAAAATAATGGAAAACATTTTTATAATTTTGAAGTGCGAAATCATAAGCAACTCTAGAAGTCATAAAAGAAAACCTTGAGAAATTTGGCTACTTAATATATAAACTTCCTGAGCAAAGATACCAAAAATATAGTAAAAGGGAGGTTTGGGGAAAACATTGCCACCACCAATAAAAGACATTTACATTAATAATCAAAATATACAAAGTAAAGAGGGAAAATAGAAGGTAAAAATATTTGAGTAGGCTAATGCAACCCAATCTCACTTCTAAATAACAGCAACTAAATAAAAACAAAAAGATACCATTTTGTACAAGAGGATGATTTTATTTTAAAAAAATCAATTTTGGGGAACAGCCCTAAACAACTGGATCTGTGACCTCAAGTCCTGCCACTCCAGAAGTAGTTTATATAAAGGACACCTCCTCCAGCACTATTCCAACACAGACAGTGATGTCATAGTTGGGAGCACACTGGCTCACCTGTGGTTTAGTGAGAGTTGGGAGCAGTGTTTTCCTTATGGAAAAACAATAAAGGTTCTCTAATTCTATGATTGCCCTGCCAGAAATCTAGCCTTTTCAGAATACATGAAAATGAGGACTGGGAATGAGGTTCAGTGGTTGAGCACTAACATAGCACATGGAGGACCTGGGTTCAATTCCCAGAACAGGGGAAAGAAAATGAATAAAGAGAGAGATAGAGATAGAGATAGAATGAGGAGAGAGAGAGAGAGAGAGAGAGAGAGAGAGAGAGAGAGAGAGAGAGAGAAAATGAAGTAAGAAAAAGAGGAAAAGAGGGAGAAAGGGAGGGAGAAAAAAAGGAAAAAAACATAGTATTTACTGCTCCCCTCCCTAACACCTGCACTGCTTCAAGTGCGCTTAACTTCAGTAGAAAGGAGCAAGAAGGTCTCAAAAGGAGTCCTCCAACAAAGCCCACTATCCCCCAAAGCACAAGTGGTAAAACCCCCAAGAAGTCATTGGCTAAAAAAACTGCTTGAAACTGGCGCCCTCTAGTGTAGAGACGAAGAAAACTCAGAGTTACAGGCCCAGTATTGTGGTGCTCTGACATCTAGTTTGTCCACTAAATTTCAGATTCAGGGGAGGGGGGATAGTAGAGGATAGGAAGGGCAGCAGAATACAACATACACTAGTATGGGAGTATGTAAAAACGTGGATGTGTAACTGATGTGATTCTGAAATCTGTATACAGGGTAAAAATGGGAGTTCATAATCCACTTGAGTCAAATGTATGAAATATGATGTCAAGAGCTTTGTAATGTCTTGAACAACTAATAATAAAAAAAGAAAAAAAAATTCAGATTCACTTACTTGCCTTTCACAGTCTGGTGCGAGAAACATCTCCAATTTAAAAACAGATTTGTGCTTCCAGAGGGACGCTATTCCACTTGGTGGGAGGCAAATGAAGACACTCTGGTTGTCTTTTTAGAACACACAAATAAGATCTATGCTATCCATTCCAAACGTGCAGCAGTTATGCCAAATGACCTCCAAATAGCACTCTGACACATTGAGAACTTACATAAGAACATACTATGGGGCTGTGTGTATGTGTAGCTGTGTGAAAGCCTCCCATGCACGAGGCCCTGGGATTGATCCACAGCATCTCAAAAACAACAAACAAAACCACTCTTGGTAGATCTGATGTTAAACATTCCCTTTGTCCCCAAGGTGTCAAAAGGCATCTCAGTGGATGAATATAAGTAGAAAAGTAGGGGAGAGGAATCGGGTATTGGTAGCTTTTCCATTTTTATTTGTGTGTAAATTTTTCATATAAATGTAAAGCTTGCAATGCAGTAATGCAGATCAAAATGTTTCAGTGAAAAACTTCTGGAGATTCAACTGTATAAGGATAATATATGTACCGCTTTTTTTTTTTCTTTTTGGGACCATGGCAGCATTTTGACTTTTTAAAAAATAATTAACTTCTTATTGACAGCCACTAAATGTCATTTGTAGAATTTTAATCATATAATGGATTTCACTCACTATGCCTTTTTGAGTCATGCTAGTGCAAGTTTTTAATACTGTCCATCTTCTGTGCTGTTTTTATAAATTTGCTATTACAATATAGGAGGCCACATGCTAGTAATCTCAAGTATTCCAGAGGTTGGGACAATGGATTGCAAGTTCAGGGGGCATGCAACTCTGCAAATTAGTGAGACCCTGTCTCGAAATAAAAAGTTAAGTATGGTTGGGAATACAGCTCAATGGTGGGATGTCTCTGGTTTTAAAACCCAGTACCTAAATTAATGAATACATGCAACTGTTAAAAATATATATGCACAAGTATGTTCATGAAGCATGTTTTATATTGGGGAAAAAAAGAAACACCCCATGTGTCCATAAATAGGGCACTGTCTGGGTAAATAATGGTATATCCATCCACAGGATCCTTTGCAGCTCCTACATGGAATAAAGTAGATTAATGTGTACTCACATTTATAAACTTTTTCCAATTTTTGATGATCTCCCAAGATTTGATGCTAGGACTCATGTAGACATGAATGTAAAAACAAAATATTTATTATTTGATACCCCATTTATATTTTTTTCTCCATATATTCTAGAAACACAGGCAATATTGTAGAGAATAAATAGGAGAGACCATCACATTATGGGAATTGAACTGGAATTATTGGGCAGAGGAAATTAATGCCAGGGAGGAGTTTGATAATTTGAATTTTATACTTTATTTCTTCGTGCTGTAACATAACAAGAAATCAAAGTGGTTGTGTGTGTGTGTGTGTGTGTGTGTGTGTGTGTTTGTAATTTTAATTCACAATAGTAAGCAACCAATCTTTAACTTTGAACTATAAGAAGTTTTGTGTATTTAAGTAACCTTTGATAATTTGCCACTGAACTAAACTACTGTGGAATGCCCAACCAAGTATGAGAAATTCATGGCAACTGACTAGAGACTGAAACCTCCAAAATCATGAACTAATTCTGGTAAGGTGGACATCACCTGTAATTTCAACAACTCTGAAGGCTGAGGAAGGAGGGTCACAAATTCAAAACCACGTAAGCAACTCAGTGTGACAGTGTCTCCAAAAATAAAAAGGGTTGGCAAACTAGCTACGTGGAGAAGACCCTGGATTCAACACTCAGGCCATCAAACAAACAAACAAAAATAACTTTAAATAAGCCTCATCACAGCTATTAGATATTGTGGAGGAAATTTTGATAACTTAATGTGAGCCTTCTTATCTGGGGATTCAGTGTTCTGTAAGAAAGCATAGCATTTTCCTGTGGAAACATCTAGAAGCAGAATTGCCAGGCATCTGCCACTTCAATCAACATTCCAAGTAACTGTCCAAATAAGACATTCCCCCTGTAAGAGTCACTATTTTTCCACCTATTCTCAGTCTCATTATATGAAGGAAGATGTTTGCAAAATAAAGGTTTGTGTGTTACATCCCTTGTAAATGCATGCAAAACTCATTTTATTAAGTCATTTAATATCATTTCAGAATTTCTCACTTAAGTAAATGTTAGACACATGACAAACATAGCATTGAAACTCTTCACAATGGTTCCAAGAGGGTGGGCAAAGGACAACAACCATACATGCAAGATTTCTTCACTACTCCTGGTGTTGCTTAAAATACAATAATGAGTATACACTGTTTTTTAATCAAACATTATGATCACAAAATGAAAAGTACTGACAAAAAATTCTCTAGTCTTGGCCTACTTCTACACAAAACACCCCAGGTGTCAACGGGATTTTCAGGAAGAGCATCGCCACCTGCACTGTGTGGATGATGCCCTTTAGTGGTCTAAGGGATGTAGCTTGCAGAGCTGTGTCCACAGGAGCTGTTGGAGAGACAGGAAACTCTGGTGGAAGACTTCAAGGTGTTCAAAGTCCTCAAGCCAAAGTTGTGAAAATGATTCCACGTGAAAAATTCTGTGATACAGCTGTCTTCGAAGTTTGTCTCAAAAACTCAGATCAACAATATCCCAAGGCTCCTCTGGGCACCCTCAGATATCATTGTTTTGTTAAGAATAGTTAAAATTTTAATCGTCTTAAGTATGGATCAATGATGCTTCTACCTGTTAACTTAAAGCCATTCTGAACTTGGAAATGGGTTCCAGGAGTGATCAAATATCAAAGGGCTTCCAGACACTCTTGTCTGTGCCCTTCTAAACCTTGGCTAATTGGACTATATAGTCTAAAAATATTTTATCATTTCCATACACATACCTCTAACCTTTGGGGACTATGGCCCACATTACAATTGTCCTCTATTTTTGCAGGAGAAAAATATGAAGACTGTTCAGTGCACTTATTAGGACCAATTGTAAAATGCACAGCCCAGTGATGACAAACCCTTGCTTGTTCTGTTGTTTATTTTAAATACAAAAATAGTTAAGAATATTTTTACAATACATTGAGTCATGAATGTAACTTAATGTGGCATCTTGAGAAAAATAAAGAAGTTGTGGGAATGTATGTAGGGCAGCTGGAGATCTGCTCAGTCTAAATACAGAGTTTGCAGAGGTTTGCTGGGAGAATTTTAAAAGCCTGGGTTCCAATGCGCAGAAGTGCTGCTTCAGACTCTGTGGACAGTTGGGAGTTTGGAATTATGCACCATTCATAACCTCAGTCATAAGGACATCCCAGGAAAGATTGCCTTTTTTGGGTCTACTCAAGGTCAAGTAGCAAGTCAATGATAGTTATGAAACTAAGCTAAACTATCATATATAGTTGTTTATGTTTATTACTTTTTATTTATTTAAATGTGGTTCAGAGAATCAAACCGAGTTCCTTACACATACCAGGTAAGTGCACTACCAGTGAGCTACAGCCCCATCCTCTAACTTATATTTTATTACAAATAATTTCTCATTAGTTTTAGATTTGGTTTCAAAACAAAAGAGCCCGACTAGGATCTAGGGAGAAAAAAGATTGCTTGTCACCAGAGGATGACAACCAGCCTGCTCTTCCCAATGGAACCTGCTGGAGGTAGAGAGCTGGGCAGTGGTGCTGTTGAGAGATCGCATCTTGGGAATCTTGGTGGCTTACAATTGGATAACCTTGAAACAGGTGGCTTAAAACAGAAAGATGCAGCAGTATCAGGACCAGCAGGTCCCTTGTAAGTATTTACTGTATGAAGGACAATGGCAGAATGACTGAGGATATTATCTTCAGCAGCTTCAGCAGCCTCAGAATTACCAAAGGAAACTGCCATTTCAGGACTGTTTCTAGTGCCCAAGAAGCATGGGGACTTAGAGCAGCATGTGCCCTCCCTTCTACAACAGCAGGGTCCAGGTTGTCAAAGGAATGGAGAGGTCCTGAGCTCTCAGATATACATGTCCTCCACAAATAGTAGTCAGTTCTCTGTCAGTGCCCATTGGGCCAGCTGGACAGAAGGGTGCTGCAGAGCAGCCTATTTCCCCAACCCAGCAGCTTTGGGATGAAGGATCTGAAAAGGTCTATGACTGGGTCAAACTTATAACTGGAGAACAACATGGCATTACATTATAGAGAGCTATAGACAGAGGTTATTGTGTAACTATCCACAGGGGTTCAGGTCAAAGGACTCTCTTGAATCTGCATATAAGTCATTGAGCTCAGGAAGACTCTGTGAAGAAAACAAGAAGAAAAAAATCAAAAAGCCAAACACACACACAAACAAATAACAAACAAAATCCCCAAATCCTTCATATAACCCCCTGCTCCCTAATAAAGCACACACACACACACACACACACACAGAGAGAGAGAGAGAGAGAGAGAGAGAGAGAGAATATTCTGAATTGTCACTGTGTTCTGATGAGACAGCAGTAACCTCCGAGGTATATCCCTGACTGTGCATCTTCTAGTGCTCTGGAGAAAGGTGGACTTATGCAGCCACTACCAACGCAACAGGCAAGACTAAGATAGCAAGACAACCCCCAAATAACAGCAGTTGCCAAATTCAAACCAACGTGTACTTTAGGTAGCCACTTCTTGCACAGCCCTGCCTCACAAATTATCTCCCACTTAGAGGTAAGATACTCTAAGCTGCCTTTGTATGGAGGGGTCTGCAGGCTGCTGCTCTTGTCCCTGGCCCAGGACAGCATCTTCAGGACACAGCATAGCCTGCCAGGACAGCCTGGACTCTCTGAAAGTTATCAGCATCATTGGTATCACAATGAATTTGCTTGTGTGCCAACCTTAAAAAGAAAGAAAGCAAGAAAGGAAGAAAGAAAGAAAGAAAGAAAGAAAGAAAGAAAGAAAGAAAGAAAGAAAGAAAGAAAGAAAGAAAGAAAGAAAGGAAGGAAGGAAAAAAGGAAGGAAGGAAGGAAGGAAGGAAGGAAGGAAGGAAGGAAGGAAGGAAGGAAGGAAGGAAGGAAGAAAGAAAAAAGAAAGAAAGAAAGAAAGAAAAAAGAAAGAAAGAAAGAAAGAAAGAAAGAAAGAAAGAAAGAAAGAAAGAAAGAAAGAAAGAAAGAAAGAAAGGAAGGAAGGAAGGAAGGAAGGAAAAAAGGAAGGAAGGAAGGAAGGAAGGAAGGAAGGAAGGAAGAAAGAAAAAAGAAAGAAAGAAAGAAAGAAAAAAGAAAGAAAGAAAGAAAGAAAGAAAGAAAGAAAGAAAGAAAGAAAGAAAGAAAGAAGCGAGGAGGTTATGAAAAAAGCCATCTCACTCATTATTGCTTGACAAGAATTCTGCTGGAATGAAACCTTGGAGAACTGATTTCTGCAAGGGTATCTGCCCAATAACTATCTCCTTAACTTTGGACTCACATGTACCTTGTTATTGACCAATGTGGCCAAGACTTATTGTTTTGAAACATATGTTGTAATTCTTTTATTTTTGCCTTTAAAAATCCTCCCAAGCCATACTCTCCCACTGTGCTCATAGGAAGTGTGCCGGGGGTTGCCTGTGCCAGGCATCTGCCTATTGCAGTGTCATTCTATTTTCAATCCACATCCTTGGCAGACCCTTTCTCTGTTAGTTTGATTAATACCTCATCCACCTAAAAGGCACATGCTACCTGAGATCTCTCCACTAAAGGCAGTTCCAGCTTCTGCAATCTCAAGAACCCTAGGAGGCTCCTGCACAGGCCTGAGAGCCCCTTCTTGGGAATCCAGAGTGTTCTGTCACCTGGGCATGTGGGTCAATGATATCTGAGGGGTGCTCAGGGAAGCATTCGGATATAGTTAATCTTCATTTTTGAGTCAAGTTTAAAGTGAGGGTATCTGGGAACCTCCCACTTTGAACATATTTTCATAATTTCGAGCCTAAGATATAGAACTCTCTTTGAAGTATTCCAGAGAATTTCCAGTCCCTGGGACAGCCCATGCCAACACAGCTCTGCAAGCTAATCGCTCTAACCACTAGGGGACACTGTTTACACAGTGCCACTGGAAAAGTGGAGCAACTGCTGAATTCTCAGTGACTCCTGGAGTGTTTTTTGTAGAGGCAGGCCAAGACTAGAGCTCTCTTTGGTAGTTCTTTCCATTTTCCTCTGGCAACATCTGTTCATAAAACAGTGTGTGATGCTTATGATTGTTTAAAGAACAGCAGGAGTTGTGAAGAAAGCTTGAATTTGTGGTTCTTGCACTTTGCCCACCCTCTTGGACCATCATAGTGTGTCTCAGATCCTGTTTGTGATATCTCATATTTGATGGTGAAATTATGAATTATCATACTTATTAAACTGCACAACCAAATGGTTTGAATTCCAAAGGCATGTAACATAAAAATCTTAGTTTTGTAAATATCTTCCTTCCTAAAGTGTGATAGAGAACTGGGGGAATTAGCAACTGCCCAACTGGGAAAATGTATTACCTCCACAATCACTTTGGATGGTTACTTGGTATGTTGATTGAAGTTGCAGATGCCTAGTAATTCTGCTACTAGATGTTTTCTACAGGAAAATGCTTATACTTTCTTCCAGAACACAGAACCCTTAGGTACAAAGGCTCGTATAAAGTAATCAAGTTAGGTATGTTAGTCAGTTTTCCACCACTATTATCCAATATCTGTGATGAGACTTATCTTGACTTTGTGTGTGTGGTCTGGGGACTGAATCCAGGGTTCCTCTGCATTGAGCTACTTTCCCAGCCATCTTTATTTTTTGAGACATGGTCTCACTCAATTGCTCAGGCTGGCCTTGAATTTGTGATCCTCCTGCCTCAGCCTGCCAAGTTGCAGGGGTTATGGGTGTTGTCCATCACATCAGGCTCGTTTCATGGTTTTGGAGGTTTTAGTTCCTAGGCAGTTGTCCCCATTTTTTGGCCAATGGGGTGACAGCACATTAGAGAAAAACTATCAACCATATGACCAGGAAGTCATAAGTTGAAAGAGAGAGGGGCTAAAGTCCCATAATCCGCTTGAGAGCCTGCCTCCAATGACCTGAAGATCTCCTACTAGGCCCCACCTCATAAACATCCCACCATGTTGCCATGTCACCATGCCCTGTGTAGTCTTATGGAATGTTTAAGATCTTAGCTATAAGCTCAGTGCAGTTAAAAATAATAGACTAGACTACGGACTTTGTGGAAGGCTACCGCAGCAGGTGCCTCGGTTCCAGAAATTTAAGGACCCAGAACCCCGGCCCATCATGAGGACTGCACAAACATGACAAAGCTGGACGGCGGGCTTAATATAGCATACTGAAGGGAGCAGCCTGTCATAAGGTTGCATATTAGCAACAGAAATTTGTAGATTATTTATTTTTGTCTAAATAGTGCCATGGTTGTAAATGAACTCTAAACATTACATTAGAGTTCAAAAATTTAACACAATTGTTATTAGTTAATTAGACAGAAAAAAAAGTCCCAAATAGGTAGAAAATTTTTCTCATTATTTTACATAATACTATTTACTCATTTTTCATTGGCTGATTGAAGTCACAGAACAAACCTTGAATTTCAAGCTGTAAAGTCTCCTATTCTTGAAAGACAAACCTAACGAGGCTGGTCCTGTGAAGATAGGAAAAATATATTTTGCCATCATCAAAGTGATCATGGCCCAACTATTCAGTCAGTATTATTAGTTTTTATCCCTGTGTCTCTCAGCTTCCTGTTATTCTTTATTTACAATAGTCAAATATAAAGAGAAAGCATTACTTTGGCTCTGGAGGTTTTGCTCTGTGGTCAATTTTATCATTTCCCAATACCACCACCCTGGGGAACAATCCTTGAACACCTGGGCCTTTGGGGGGACTCTCAACGTCCAAACTATGGCAGTCCTTAAGCACAAAAAATACTCTTTTGCTTATGTGTCTGGAAGAGTAGGAAAAACTGTCCAAAATAGTTTGGGCTCAAATTTGTAAAACACTTCCAAGTTTCTAGCAAATTCATATAAAGCACTTTTTCTACTAGATATCCAGGAACAAAATGATCAGCAAAACACACTATTGTAATATAGTAGGAACAGAAACTGGGCCATTAAAATAATAACTATCTCTTATGGTACAAAGGAAGGGGCCAGATACAGAACTAATGTAATACTAAGATGATGTTGGGGAAATTTTTTCAGCATCCTTTAATTTTAAATGTGTTTTCCCATGACTTTGTAAATTTCTGCTCCCTGAGTGAAGTACCCAGTCTAGTTCCTTGGTTTTCCTTTACCTTTCATCGTCTCATTTGTAGGGGTAATAGAGGCTATGGTTCTCTTGGTATTTTGTCATCTGGGTCGGATTCTGTAGGTCTAGACAGTATTGTTTCTTCATTTAGAAATATGGTTTCTTTTAGTTCAATCCTGTTGTTGTTTTTGTTGTTGTTGTTGTTGTTGTTGGGTACTAACACACAGGGGCCATACACAGACACATGTAACACAGTCAGTAAGGGCTGGTTAGTGTAGCTAATTTCGCTTAGCTATTTTGAGGTTGAGGGATAAGTTCTTTAGGTTCTTGGACTCTTTCTTGTTTCCTGTGAGATAAAGAATTAGCCAGGCATGGTGCTGTGTGCCTGTTATCCCAGCTGTTTAGGTTGCTGAGGCAGGAGGATTCTGACTTCATGGCCAGTCCGGGCATTTTGAATGTTAATGGGGACAGAGGTGGTAAAGGGCCCAGAGTAAAGAGAATAAATAAAAATCAACAGAATAGGCTAGGGTATGGGTTAGTAGTAGAGTGCTTACCTACCAGGCAGGAGGCTCAAACATGGGAGACCCACATGCATGAGGCCTTGGCTTCCTTCTGGATACCTCCAGCACACACACAAAAAAATCAAACCAATTCATGGGAGTAGTTTAATGGTAGGGTACTTGCCTAGCACGTCCCAGGTTCTGGGTTAGATCTCCAGAATCTAAATGTGGGAGAGAGGCTAGAAAATATACTGGAAGAATGTAATGAATGGTCCTGGAAATTTTTTTAGTTCATAATTTTTTGAATATTCTATGCAATTCAGAAACAAATTGGAAAATTTTAAATCTAGGATAGTGGAAGAGATTTTGATACATCTGTTTTTTTCTTGGCAGTAGACTTTCAAAAGTCTTTGTTGTAGCTCTGATTTCTTTGTTCTAATGAGCCCTTGCTCAGAGGAGGTCATGGGTTCAGCTCCAGCTGTCTTGTAACTTATACATGACCCTCCTCCCCAACTGTACATAGTGGACACAGGAGTCCACTGGGCACATGTTCTCAGAGGTAAAAATGTTTACAAGAGACCGCCCCCCCCTCACAAAAAAAATGTGAGGAATTAACTGTAGTCCCTTTGGAATGTGAAGTCTTCAACAAAGCCTCATGGATCTCAGGTAAGCAGGCTCCAGAGGCCCTGCTTTATTCATGGGGCTAATGCACAGGACTGTCTCTTTGGTTTCTGTTTTTACTACTAAGTTTTTGTTTTAAAAACCTCATGTCTTTCATACATTTGAAGCATGGACATTTGCTTTTCAGAAAACCTGAGACTGTTTTATATGAGTTATGGGGTAGGGAGTGGAATAAAAGAGACCAGAAGATTCCTGGAATCGTGGAGGTGCTCATCTGGAATCCCCAAGTGTAATTTTCCTGTGAATGAAGTGTTTTATTTCATTTCTTAATTTTAAATCCCCATTTAGGTGTTGTTTTAAAATATTGGGTGATCTTGCAGTCTCATTCTAGTACCTCATGCTGCACCTCTTTGTAGGTTCTCTAGGATAAGAGGTTTAAAAGTGTTCCTGCATATGAAATGTTGGGGAAATATTATATCTCCTAGGTACCATTATTAAAAGCACTGCTTCCTTTATTCTTCTCACCAGCCTCTCCTAGAGAGTAAGAAGCCTCAAATGTACTCTCCAGAGCTCACTGTATGACTAAATACAATCTTCATTTTCTTTCATAAAGGAATTTGTCATTTGCTCCATAAGTCAGAACTCACAATGCCTGTATTTAAGAGGAATTGTATTTATCATATTAAAAACATGTGAAAAGGTAAAAAATCAATTCCAATCAGGTATTGCTTAATGGTGAGATTGGTTCTCAGAGATGCATGAGAAGTTTATGTAAGTGTGCACTTACATAAACTAATACAACTCTGATATCAATTTTCACTTGATGATATGATCTGGGGCATCACCATCATATATCCAGTTCATCTTTGAGGACAGCATTGTTACTTGATGCATGACTGAGAGGGAATAACTCTGGGTTCCGTCTGACTGGAATGGAGTCAATGTTGAACCCTCTTAAGTTCCTGTGTGAAAACCTTAACCCTGATGGAATAATATTGAGAGGTGTGGTCTTTAAGGCCAGAGAGGCTCCACCCCCATAGTGAATTGAATCTGTTTTGAGGCATATAATACCTTATAAGTAGCTTTACTCTAAAAGTGAACTATAATTGTTTAACATGTATAGATTCAGGTCTTCTTTTTTGGGTGTATTTCCCTGAGGGTTTTTTAAAATTATGATTATTTTATTAAAACATCATGTAAAATTTACTCTCTCTACCATTTTAAAATGTATGCTTCAGTAGCTTCGTCTACATTACCTTGCCTTGTAAGCACCACGAGCAACTGTCCACAGAGCTCTTTTCATCTTGTAAAACTGATATTTTATAACCATTAAAGCAGAACTCCCCAATGTCTCCTCCTCAGCCCTGAGGACTACCATTGTATTTCTGTCTCTATGACTTTCACTACTCCAGGTACTTCATACAAATGATGTTGCTGGATACGTTATTTTTATTTTTATTATTTGTTTATTTATTTATTTATTTGAGCAATTATCATATCTTTCCCCACAGTACCTACTCCATTTTGCCTTCCCACCAACAGTAATGTTTACTATCTTTTTACATGCTTGATGAAAATTTGTTTATTCACTTATTTATTTTTTTGGAGAAATGTCTATTCCAATCCTTTGTCTACTTTAAATTATAGTTGTGGTTCTTTATGTCTTGATATCAACACTTTATCAGATATGATTTTCAAAAGCATTGTTCTATTCCACAGATGGTCCTTTTATTTTCTTCATTGTGTCCTTTGATTCACAGTTCTTTATTTAATTGTAGTCTAATATATTTTGTTTTTGTTTGTATTTTAGTGACATACCTATAAATTTGTTGCCAAATTCAACATTATTAAACCTTCCCCCACATTTTCTTGTGGCAGGTTTATCCATCTTTTTTTTTTTTCAATTTTGAGATGATTTTTGCTTATGGGGTAAAATGTCCAACTTGATTCTTTGCACATGATTATCTAGTTTTCCTAGCACCAATTGTTAACTTCTGCCTAGTGTTTCTTTTGAATCCAAAATAAATGCTCCATTTTTGTTTTCTATGGAAGAATGGATGCCTTCCAAGTGGATTAGGTCACCCACAGAGGAGGAAAGGACAAAAAATAAATGGAGGGAGTATCAATCAAACATGTCCTTAATACATGGTTAAATGTGTCATGCAGAAATCCATTATTTTGTCCAATTAACAATGGACTAGTAGCAAGGCACAGGGGGCCATGCCTTTTATTGCAGTGACTCCTTTAGTCTGAGGCAGGAAGATCTCAATTTTGAGGCCACTTTGTAGGACCCTGTCTCAAAGTTAAAAAAAAGTGTGGGGGGGGAGGCTGGATGAAGCTCTGTGATAAAGCCAGTGAGACAGCTGCTGGGTTTGTCCCCTACCCTACAGAAAAATACCAAAACAGAAAAACAGAAAACAAAATACAACAAAAACAAACAAGCAAACAAACATAACAACAAAAAAAAAAAACCAAGCCATTGGATGGAGAGACAGGAAGGAGGAGGAGAGAGTAGGGCTATTCCTGCCATTTGTCTTCTTTGGTATATCTTCCAGCTCTCTCTCTCTCTCTCTCTCTCTCTCTCTCTCTCTCTCTCTCTCTCTCTCTCTCTCTGTATTTGTGTTTCTCCATTTGTTATTCTACTGCTTCAACTTGTTTGTTTTTTTTTCTCTTTCTTTGTAGTGGCATGTTTTGACTTCCTTTTCATTTCCTTTGGTGTCATATCTGTAGCTCTTTTTCTTACAGTAAAAATAATTAAATTACAATATTTTATTTTCACGTTAATACTAAATTAGCTTCAATCTCATAAATACATTATTTCTTCATAGTCCTATTTCCCACTTTGTGTCCTCATTTTTCTTTATTTTTTGTGTCATTCTGGGATTAAACCCAGAGGTGTTCTTCCACTGAGCTACATGCGTAGCTTTTTTGCTTTTTCTATTTTGGTGTGACCCAGTGGTAGAGGGTTTGCCAAGTATGCCTGAGGCCTTGGCTTCAATCTGTAATACCATCAAACAAATGTACTCACCATACAATCCTTGACATTCTATGTCCAGTGTTTTAAAACTGCCATCCCACTGGAGGGGGATTAGGAAAGGGTAATATAAACATGCTACAAAACTTCAAGTATCATTTATTTGATTAGTATGTTGAAGGATAAGCTCACTTTGAATGTCATAGTATGAGCAAAACTCAAAATGGTCAGAATCATCCATACTGTTGGTTATCAGGTTGATGTGAACTGGTTTATTTGTACTTCCTCGATTACTGTTATAGCTGAGCATTTTTTATTGGTCTCTTTCTATATATTTTGAAATTGTGTTAGAATAAAATTTTTTTCCAGCCATGCAGATCATAATCTCATGTTCTTCTCATATTTTTAAGGATCAGCCATTAATCCATTGTTGGTTTTATTATAAAGAATCAGTTGTGAAGCAGAGCTCCATCTTGCAAAAATCTGGTTGAACAAGTGTTCTTTTCTTTCTCTGGATGCCTCTAGCATTCTTAAGTTCTTTTCTTTCTGTTTTTGGTATTTTTTCAGCATCTTCACTTGAAGATAGTCACAAGGATGTAAGAGGAACAAAACAAAAGATGATAAGAAAAATCATGGCACACATGTAGAAAACATGATTTAGAGATTCTTAATTGATCATTTGTACAGAATCCATCCCCAGATTTCTGCATCAGGAAACAGCTAGCCAAGCAAATGCACTGCCATATATGTGAAATCAATGTAATTCAAATCCAAAAATTTGCAAGAACATATTTTTTACATGATACAGAAAATATAAATTTTTCTTTGAAAATGTTTCATGTCACTTCTCCACATAGGATATTGTTGACCCTTGTCACGTATTTACTTCAGTGTGACTGTGACTGTATAATATTACTTTTATGAAAAAATCAAGTATTGGGAGGCAGGTATTGGAGTAGGCACCAATTAAGATGCTCTGTAATTATCAAGAATAGGAATCCTGCTGGGTTTTTATCATGGTGCTGGCTGTGAAATTAAACAAAACTAGAAAAGTTGAATATTTTAAAGGTTTAATTGGTAGTCTGCAGAGATGTTTGGTATTCTGTGAGAGAAGTTAAGAACAACTCTACAATTTGTCTTGATCAGATTTCTTGCTGGAGACATTAGAAGTTTTTATTTGAGATCTGTCAAATATGCCAATCAAACCTCCAAGAGGTGATCCCCTAAGATACAGAAGAAAGGATGTGGTTCAATTATGTCCAACATGTGGCACCTTACAGTATTAGTAGGTACTTTGTAGCCATTTGTTACATGAGCCAATATTTTGTTTTGGGAATTTCTTTTTTTTTTTAAGGAGAGTGAGAGAGGAGAGAGAGAGAGAATTTTTAATATTTATTTTTTAGTTCTTGGAGGACACAACATCTTTGTTGGTATGTGGTGCTGAGGATCGAACCCGGGCCACACGCATGCCAGGCGAGTGTGCTACCGCTTGAGCCACATCCCCAGCCCTCAGGGAATTTCTGATAAGATATTTTTTGTGAATCATCATTAAAGCTTCACAAAGTTTTACTGTATTGGGATTGCACTAATTCACTGAGTCAGGTTTCCATATACCTATCTTCTATCATTATTCACTGGTTATTGAAAATATTGGTTGCTTGAGACTAGGATGACATTTTCTTAGAGAAAATAAGAAAGGGAATATAAAAACATTGTTGCAAAATAAAAGAATAGCAAATTCTCTGTAAGCTATGGTGTTATTGTGTTATAAAAGTTCCATGAACTGGAAACATTTCAAAGGTCCTGTAAATCAATGATGCTGTACAAATCAGTAGAAAATCTGAACAAGATAATGACAGGGAGAGAAATTTGTTTGAAAAGCAGTGTAACTGTTTAGAATGGGCCTATGTGATCCAGAAGCAAGCATGGTCAGGGAGAGGATCCTAGGAGGTCTGGATATGAGAAAGGGAGCATCTGCCTTTTGGCTTCATCTTTTTGTAACAGACCTGCTAACTGATCTGTATCCATTGACAAATTATGAATGCTACCACCTTATTTCATTGCATCTAATTATATTGGAAGAGAAAATGATAACAGTGTTGTGTTTAGAGATACCAGTTTTGTTAAGTAGAGTTAAATTTTTAACCATCCTATGTGTGGGTCAAAGATTCTTCTAGATATTTACCTAAATCCATTCTGAGTTTGGAGATGTTTTCCAGGAGTGTGTAAATATCAAAAATCTTCCAGACACTCTTGCCTGTGATCCTCTACAACCATAGATAATAAAGTTACATAGGCTAAAAAGCATTTTTTCATTTTTAAGCTCATGACTCTAAGCTTTGGGGATCATGGCTGGCATTGCAATTATCCTCAATTGGTGCAGGAGAAAAAAGTAGACTAGAGTCCTTTTGTGCAATTATTAAGATCACATCTATAACACACTGTCTAGTATTTACAAACTTTTGTTCTGTTCATGACTTTTATATGCAATGCATTTAAGAATAATCTTACAATACATTGAGTCATGTGTGTTGATGGGGCAACTTGAGAAAAGTCAAGAAGCTGTGGGAATGTGCGTAGGGTAGCTGGGGTTCTGCTCAGTCTAATTGAAGAGGTTGAAGAGAGGTTGCTGGGAGATTTTGAAAAGCCTGGGTTCACCTGGATAGAAGGGCTGATGCAGATTCTGAGGTATTTGGGAGTTGGGAATTGTTCACCATTTATAACCTGCACAATAACCTCCATGATTCAGCCCAGGAAGGATTGTCTTTTTTGGTGCATATTCCAGGACAATAAGCAAGTCAATGATAATGCTGAAATTAAGGTTTACAATAAAATATTTGTCTGAAAATAATTTCTTTCTTTTTATATTGGTTTCAAAATACAAAATCCAGACTATGATATGGAGAGGAAACAGAGAATGTTTGTCGCTAGAAGATGACATGATTTCCCTGTCCAAGGTCACCCCATTTTAGGCACCAGGTTGTCCAGATGAAGTATGACAACAGGGCCACTGAACACATCTTTCCCCAAGAAGGCTCCACTGGAATGAGCTAGCTCCTTTCCTATGGAGACCTGGGGACTTCCCAGTGAAGAGGATGGCTCATGTGACTCTGTGTTCCAAAGGCATTAGAAAACAACTAAGTTGTGCTTCACTGGGTGAAGGGGCCACAGGAAGTGAAAGTTCTCCCAGTTTCAGTCAAACCATCTGCAGTCATCCTGCTTAATCTCTGCAGCATTTTGAGAGGGCCACATTCATGATGCAGAAAAGCTAGCAGAGCAGTCCCTTGCCTTTGTCCTGTGTTGACAGGGTGCAGGGAAAGACACAGCAGCAGCAGAACCAGGAGCTCTCTGGTCATACTAGCTTGTGAAGGACAGTAGCAGAGTGACTGGGGATATTATATAACACAGCTGCAACAGCCTCAGGATTACCAAGAGAAGCTGCCATTTCAGGACCTACTTCTAATGTCCCAGAAGCATGGGGACTTAGGGCAGCAGGTGCCCTCATTTCTACAACAGCAGAGTTCAGGTTGCCAAGGAACGGAGAGGCCTCAAGTTCTCTGATACAGTGCACAGCTCCTCCACAAATGGAACTCAGTTCTCTGCCACAGCCTTTTGGGCAGAGTGTCAAAGATATCTGAGCATGTCTAGGTGAGCATTCAGATACTGTCGATCTGAATTTTTGAGAAAAACTTCAAAGAGGGCAGTATCTTGAACTTCCCATTTTGAAAACATTTTCACAATTTTGAGCTTTAGGATATGAAGCCCTATGAAGTCATCCAGAGAGTCTCCTGTCTGTCCATCTCCTGCCAACGCAGCTCTGCAGGCTACATCCCTCAAACCACTAGGGGGCACCATTCACACAGTGCCAGTGCAGGAGTGGAGGTGCTCTTCCTGAATTCCCAGTTGACTCTTGGGGTATTTTGTGTAGAAGTAGAGGAAGGATAGACTACTCTTTGTCAGCTCTTCCCATTTCACTGTCATAATATTTAATTACAAAACAGTGTATACTGGTTAGGACCATTAAGCAACATCAGGGGTAGTGAAGAAAGCTTGCACTTGTGGTTATTGCCCTTTGCCCACCTCTTGGAATCATTTGTGAAGAGGCTCATATCCTATGTTTGTCATGCTTCTCACATTTAAGTGTGAAATTATGAAATAATATTAAATGACACAATAAACATGTTTTGTATGAATTTCCATAGCATACCCATCTTCATTTTATAAATATCTTCTTTTCTATAATGAGGCTGAATACAGGGGGAGAAATAGCAACACTCCAACCAGGGAAATGTGTTATTTGCACAATCAATCACTTTGTATGGTCACTTGGAATTTATATTGAAGTTGCAGGAGATGCCTTGATCTTCATTCCTCATAACATCCTTGAGAAGTGGGTGTCAATTTTTGTGTGGTGTTTTCTGTGCAGATGGAAAAGCACAGCACAGAAAGCATAGGAGGATTCCTGCCAAAGTCAGCACAGACAGAGGAATAAAGACACTCACCTGGGTTTCTCAGCTCACAGGGGCAGGCAGCCTCCAGCACTTAGCTTGCCTGGGGCTTGCTAAGGTGGAGTAAGATGTCCCACCAGGAGAGGAAGATGCAGGCATCACCTCCTGTGCTTAAGACAACAGTCCTTTGTAAGGCATTGCAAGTGGCCTCACCTCCTCAGGAACTGGTGAGAACCCACATGAAAATGCTTAGCTTTCAGGGAAGAAATGGGACAGTACACATTGGGAAAAGGAGAAGATACTTTTGCTGTTTGGATGGTAACTGCTGAGATGGTAGTGCAGGGAGTATTTAAGTAAGTGCTGAGGTCAAAAATTGACTTTTACACTTCAAGACTTAGAATCCAAGCCAAGTCTTTCCCTCAGAGATCCTGTGACTTAAATAATCAGGATAGATAAGCAGAAGCATTTCCACTTCACTGGGACCCAGGACTTACAGGAAATTACTCCGTTTCATGTCTGATTAGTATGGAAATTGATTTTATAGAGATAGTTAGAAGTACACAGACCCCGGACTGAGAGTCCTCCATACCACTACTTCCCACCTCATGCTTGAAACCTGGGCCATACCAACCCTGGGCCTCCAGGGTATCTGGAGCTGAAGGTGATTTTGCCTGCTGGCTGGCTGCTCCCTTGCTATACTCCCATCCTAGAGGGCAACTCTGAGTTTCAAGTGTGTCCACCAATCCCTGCATTGGGGCTACCAATGCAGTCACACTTGGTTAACACAGCAGGGGAGAGAATATGCTAGCCATCCTGGCAAGATTCTAGTTAGAAAAATAAGCCATGTTTAAAGCACACAGACTGTTCAGTTGTTCTCTTTATGCTCTTAAAGTAAACAGAAATAAATACTGACTTGCCTAAAAATTATACTGCACTTGCCCGCATGAGCTGGTTGAGTTCTGAGGCTGGGGTGACAAGGATGGGGAATTGATTATTAGCCACACCTGCTAAGTGTGACTATCAACCTGTGGCTGAGCAAGTGAAGTGCCTTTATCACTCTTGGCTCCTGTCTCCAACCTCCTGAGATCCTAAAGATCATATTCTGCCTGGCACAGTGTTGCATGCCAATAATCCCAGCAGTTGGGGAGGCTGAGTCAGATAGATTGCAAGTTCAAAACTTAGCAAGGGCCCTAAGCAACTCAGTGAGACCCTGTCTCAAAATAACAAGTAAAAAGGCTAAGAATGTGGCTCAGTGGGTTCAATCCATGGTACCAAGAAATAATATATAAAAGTGCTTCTCACTTCCACGACTACAGTCTCTTTGTGTGTCCTGTGTGTTGACTCAATAAACATTCTCAAGACAAAATCCAGGTCCCCCAGAGCCAGAGGGCTCAGGGGCCATCCAAATTAACTCCATAACCTTATGATGAAGATTAAGAGAGATTTCCTAAACTAAAAATGCACTTTGCTGCTTCAGTGAAAATTGCTATACTTATACTCTAAGAAGTTCCAAAAGAATGTGTGGTTATCTCACAGAACAGGCTCCAAGAAGATAAGACACCATGCCTGTGGATTTTCTTTTTAAGAAAAGTGCTCCATTTTATTATAGGGCCTGAAAAAGTTATTTTGGGGTAGGTCCAAAAAGATGGTTGTGGATATACATTTTGTAGGTTATTCTTGATCTTAAGAATACTGGCCACATCTGATGTGATTTTTGCATGAGGTAAACCCATATGTTTACTTAAAAAAAAAAGAAAGGAATGGCATATCTGAAACCTCCAAAACAAGGCATGGATCTCAAGCAGCATCCTGAGCAGATGAGTGTCTTGGCCAATGACTAAGGCCTCCTGCAAGCTCTACAGATGAGGCTTACTGGAGCCCTGAAGGCCTGCAAATGGAGCTGTAGAGACAAGAAGGTAATCAAGTAGGACAGACACATTAAGCTGTGGTGTTCTGGCTTCCTTTATGTGTGTTTCTACTTTATTTAAAAAAAAGAAGAAAAGGACTAACAATAACCCTTTTACTTGCAGAAGATTGACTCTGGAGTCTTCCTTAATGAAAAGAGGAGTTTAAACAAAAATAAGCCAGTGAAAAATCCCATGCTTGAATAAAATCTCCACATCTGCATGACCCTGGGCCCTCTCCTGGATTCTCATGTCACTGCCTGCATCCAGTCTGACAGCATAAGCCCAGACACCTTACCCTGAGACACCCAATTCAGAAAGCATGTAAAAGCAGCTCATAAACATGCAAGTGACTGATCCTGCATGAATCTAAGACTCAACTGTGTTAAATAATTCATTGCCACATTTGGAAATCTATTAGGTGCATAGAAGGAGGAAAGTAAGGTCAGCTCTTTTTCAGAGAAATACTTAATATCTCAAGATGTCCCCCTTTAATGTCTGAATATCAATTTTGCTACTGAAAACTGTCTCAGGGTATTTACTTCCAAGGCCCAAGTTAAGGTAAGAAATTAGAAGTAAAAGTTGAAATGAATATAGTTTACCTGAAACCTGGGTCTTAAGCCTTCTTTACAAACCCTGTGGGAGGTAGGCAGCCTACAACTGCACACGTGCAGAGATGGCAGTCTCCTTCTCGTCCAGGGCAGTGCACTTGTACTGAGCAGCACACTGAAGAGAGAGAGAGAGAGAGAGAGAGAGAGAGAGAGAGAGAGAGAGAGAGAGAGAACCACCCAGACCCAACTCCAGACTGTGCTATCTCGCTTGCTAAGGAATTGTGGAAAATCGACTCCATTCCCAAGCCCCAGTTTTCCCACTGGTAACATAGTGGGTAAGAGGACAGACTCTAGAGCAAGACTGCTTGGGCCCAGATCCCAGCCCTGCCACATATTGCCATGAGATTCAGGCTTTTTACTCAACCTCTTGGAACTGTCGCCTTATAGGTAAAGCAGGGATAAATATACAATTACCAAGGAGTGTTGTTTTGAGGATGAAATGGCTATCTTCATATGTAAACTCCCCATACTTGCTGGCTTCAAGAACATCAAGGGTTAAATGGTCTCTGTACATACAGCCTCTGGACACTCCTGATGTGAGGATGTGGTAGCTACATGGGTCACTGACTGGGCATCTGTTCTAAGCAAGCATTATCTGTCTCCTTAACCTTAGCAGTGAGAGTAGAAAAGAAAGGTGAAGGGATGAAGTGACCCACTTCGAGATTCACAGAGGAAGTGGCAGACCTGGTTTAGAACCTACCAGGGCCTGACTGCACATCCTCACCTCCAATTCAAGTGTTTCCTTTGGTAGGTCACATTTACTGAAGGCACCCCCGTTTTCAGAACTTTCTTCTCTATTCTTCACCACAGCAGTTGAGGCTACAGATTGTCCTAATTTGCCTCCTAAAACACTCCTGGGGCCCTGACTCTGGGAATCTCAGGTGTATGCACTGGCCCCCACTATCCACTTGGCCTCTCCCAGAGTCTGGATGTCTGTCTGGTGACTCCACTGGCTGAGCCAGGACCCTTCCTCTGGTTAGAGAGGAAAACTGAAATTTCTAGGATGTAGCAGGCCAACACTGGAGGGGTCATTGTTAATATTAAAGTAAAACTGGGCTCTTAATTCTTAAGTTGGACCTCACCTTTTTTTTCTGGGATGTTCTTCAACAGCTTTGGAAGGAAATCCTGGAATAAGAAAAAAAGAAAATCATTAAAGATGTTCATCAATAAGAAACTGCCAGAATGATGCCAGAGATTGAGTATTCCCAGCTGCTGACAGCTCACCTGATAGTAGAGCAAGACTAGGCAAATTATTAGGTTGTACACTTAATTAATTAATTTTCCAGAGCTTCAATCCAATCATTTAGAGAGATTTGTTTTTTTTTTTTAAAAAAACTATGATCAAGTTGAAAAATATAATGCTTGTTATTCAGACCTAACCCCTGACAGTGTATTTGGTATTTACATGCTTTCAAATGTTGCCAGAGTATTGAGCATCCTTCCTTTCTTCTCACCCACATTCCTCTCAGGAGCTTTCTGAGATAACCCAGTGAGCAACCTACACTTGCAGAGGCTGGAACTAATTTGCAACTCACCTGCATTGCTCCATGGAAGATAACAACAAAGATCAAATTGATAAACATGTCAATCAAGGGACAAAGATGTCCACAATTCTGAACACACAGTAAAATCCTTTGTCTCCATTCACAACCTCTTCTCATACTACTACACAAATCTTCAGTCACTGGTTATCTAAGGTGCCTTTAAAATACAATCTGATAACCTGAAGGCAAAAATGACTGTCTCTTTTGACTCATTCTTTATGAAAAATTTCACACACAATAAAAAGTAGGCAAAATAGGATAATTAACCCTCATATATATCAACCCAGAGCCAATCCTGCCCCTTCACTTTCTTGCCTCCTGTATTTAGGAGCAAATCCCAATTAGTATATAATTTTATCAATATATGTTCTACTAAATATCTCTAAAAGTTAAGAAATCTTTTAAGAGTAAGACCTAAATATTCAAATATGAATGTTTGTTTATATTTAATTTGTACCTTGTACACTGTAATCCAACTTCTCAGCCCGACTGTCTTTGAATTTGATTCAATCTTAATTGGTGTTGTTAGATAAAATACAGAATGCCTCGTTAAACTGGGGGCAGAAATATGCAAAAAAAAATTATTGTTTATCTGAAATTAGAAGTTGGCTTCATTTTTCTGTTCTGTATTTTATTTTCTATGTAGGCAACCCTAGTGTCCACCTTTCATCCTCTGAGTGCTGAACAGATACATTTTGGATAACTATAAACATGAAACAAAGAATAATATTTAGCTTTCTTGAAAGCTGATGATATTGAACAACAAAGAAGTGTTTAATAAACAGAAAATAATTTTTTAAAAATGGGTACTTGAAAGACAAGACCCACTATGCATATGGCAAATGAGAGTCCCTCCTGACCAAAGTCCTCCCAAAAGGAGTATCTGCAAGTACCGAGTCCACCCAGGACTCTGACTGTGAGAAAGGCAATGGCACAGCTCTCCACACTACAAGTAAGAAGGACCCGCAGAGGGAGAAACCTGCAGTCTGTTATTTTTCTAATCCTTCTCTGAAGTGCAGCCATGGCTCCACTGGCACAGTTAGCCGTCCCATCCACAAGAGTTCAAAGGTGGTCACAGTCCATTTCTGTTTGAGGCAAGCTCTCCTTATTAAGGTACTAATAAAAGATGTATTCCTTGCAAGCTCTGTTCTCCTCCTAAGACTTTACTTTTCCATTGCTCCTTAACTGAGAATAAATAACATAAAATATTTAAAGTACTGAACATGCCAAAAAAAAAAAAAAAAAAACAAACAAATAGGGCATAGGAGAACTCCCCATTAACTAATGCTGTACAAAGGCACATACCAGAGATATTTGGAGACAAATGCCAAGGGAAACTAGAGCAGGATTTAGGATGCAACAATTTGTTTTGCTCAAAGTCCTAAAAGTCATTTTTTTTAATTATTTAAAGAATTATTTTGTAAAACTTCAAATTAAAAGTTAATTGATAACAATCTATTAACATATTTCTCTGTAAATTCAATATATTAGAAAATTGCCTTACAGATTGGTTTTTCATTGACTTATTGGCATGATTTTTGGTTCTTTTCTTTTTTCAGTTAGAAATAATATTTATTATCCCCTCCCCCCATGTACATATTACTTCTCAGAAACATGAAGATATTATCCATGTCCTCATCAATTACAGTATGTAGAAAATAAACAACTCATATCCTGTCAACAATATATTTTCTATCTTTTTAAAACAATAGTTATTTTATTTTTATGTTAATTCAAGAATAGTTTAAAGTTTAATTTTTTGGATTAAATCAATACAGTCTTTGTTTACAATTTTCTGACAGAGCCCCTCCCCCCACCCCTAAAAATTTCTATATCCTAAGTGATAAAGTCTTATTGTACATTCAGCAAACTCTATATTGAAAAAGAAAAAGAAAAATTGAGATACGTATTTACTCTCGTGCACAGTAATAAATCTATCTGAGCTTCTACACATTGCTGTGTGATGATGTTTGCAAAAAATAAATCACCTCATCAAATTACAATGGTAATTTCTTAAAATATACATATGAAAGCAATACACTTAATCAAATGAAATTTTCTTCTGATTTTTAAATCTGTAATTAAACTATCACCATAAGGACAAGCTTCATCCCAAGACGTTTCTCCTTACCCTCAGCTATTTCTCTCTGAATCCTGAAGTCCTCTCCCAGATTCCATAGACATATATTAAATGCACAGGGTGAAAATGTTTTAACTTGTTGACATAATGCCCACATTTTAACTTTAAAATGTAAAATCAGAGTTAAAGCATCACTTAAATTGTACAGTACATTATTAAGCAACAGACTCAGAAGTTCCCTACATTGGTTGTCCTCTTTGCACTTAATAAGTCTGTAACATGACTCAATCAAAGAATGTGCTTGTGATCAGCTCATGGTGTAACTTTAGAAATAGCAGTTTATACTGGGCTATTTTCAAATATGAGAAAGGCTATGAGTGGTATATGAACTGTTAATTTTGTTTCCCATTACCTATAGGAGGAATTTATTCAAATAAAATTTTACAAAACAAAATGAGAATCTCTATGCCTACATGTGGATGCATATATGTATATATTAATCCTAACTAAAGTTTTACAAGCAATACTAGCATAGTTCTGGTTACACATTCCTAATGACTTAATGGTCTTAAAGATACATGTAATAAAGTGGCTTATGTAAAAGGAAAAATTTAAGAATGTGATCTATAAAATTTTCAATATCACTTCAAAAAGCTGTTTCTATCCCTCATAGAAGAAAACTATGCAACTGTTTATCTTAGGAGAAAATATACAAAGATAATGCTATTACGTAAGAATTCACAAAACTATAACTGTGTATTCTGTAACCGTCATACTACTTCAGGTAAATCACAGTTGTGGTTCGTGTTGTGTTATAGACATCACCATCACCTTTCCTCTTTTATAATGAGAGGTTTTTTCTTTTTTAAATTATTTAATGAGTGCAACAGAAATTCAAATCCCAGTAGCAACAAGTTAAACTATATTAAAAAATAAAGAATTCTGTTCGCATACCAGGAAAGTAACAGGCTTAGTGCAGTAAAGTGAGCTCTTAACATTTTACAATTTTATATAATCCAAATATTATAAAGAAGGCATCTCTACCAAAAAAGTCCAATTAATTTCTATTTTTTAGGGAAAAATAAAAACATGAAATTCTAAAACTTTGGCTATTTCTACCACTGCCATGAACAGAGACTGATCTGAAGTATTTAATAAAACCATAAGACATGTGGATCAAAGTCTCTGACTACACAATTTCTAAGCCTGTAGGTCATATAGTAAATGATTTCAATTATAGATTAAATCTAATTGACAAAGTTCCTGTAGTGTTATTTTAGGAGGGGAAAAAACACATAAACTAAGGACACACACATATGCAAACACATACAAGCACACATGCAACACAGTAAACAGTTTCCTTAATTAGTTCTCCAGAAAGAACCAAAATTCTTTATCATGTCATCAAGCTGCAGCATGTGTACGAGGGGCAGCAATGCAACCTTACAGCACAAGGTAAGAATCTGGATGAACTTCTAAAGAACTAGTACCTTGAACCAAAGATTTACCAAATATGAACTCAAAAATACACATTTTTTAAAAAATTGGACTTGATTGCCTGCTGCATTTTTACATAAAGTGTCACTTAAATAAAAATAGAGCATGAATTCAATATTCTACCATCTAAACATTTTAGAGGAATGGTTATGTTATCATCAACAAGTAAAATCAACAAGCACCTAATTCGGGTCTTTTGACACCTCTTAAATTTATTGTATGATAAAGTTCTTCATGGTTTAAAATATTGTAAAGAGATATATTTATGTATAACTATTCATATACATACTTTGTACACATATTATGTATTTGATGTATCTATAAACTCTGAATGTATGTATCAGTAGGATACCCACACATATGCAGGAACCCTAAATTGACTGGTGTGAAGTGTGAAATTTTTTCCCAGAAATGCTCAGAAATAAGAAAAGAATATTATTATGAATAACTGTAATAGCAAACATTTTATATTTTTTATATAGTACTTGTATTCCAAGAGGTAAATATGCTTTATAGAGATTTCTTAGTATCTCTGTGAGGTTGGGCACTGAGGACACTATCAATTCTCATTTTCCACAACCAAGTACATGCCCAAGTTCATATACTTTAAAAGTGGCAAAGTAAAATACAAACATTAATCTCTCCCAGCCCCCAAAGTATTTGATAACCAGATCTAACAGTCCTGTGGTGATACCAAGATTTCCAATATTCAACACAACTTCTACCACAAAGGATTGATTTTTTACATCCTCCTGTACTTGTGATCGTGCACTATATGTATATCACAGGGAGAATAAAATAGTTTTTGGTTTTGGCAGATGAAAAAGTCTAACATTCAGTGTGATTATAATCCAGTATAACTTCTCCAGTCTAAGTGTGACACAGCTAATTGGTCCACTGGGGAGATGCAGTCAATGTCTAATCATGGCTGAAGAGTTCCTGATCCAAACAGCTACTGTATGATCACAGAGATAACCTACAATCTTGTATTGTCTTTTTTATCTCCATATAGGGTACACACATATAAATAAGTATTTTAGCACAAAATGTGCAGTTAGCATCAGTTCATGTTCAAATAAACAAAGGCCTTAAGGATGAACTTTGAAGGCCAAGAGCTCCTCAGAGGGCATGTTGTTTAAATATAGAAGATCTGGAAACTTTAGAAGTAGTTTTGTAAAAATAGAGCCTCGTTTGGATGGTTTTTCATTATTAAGGTCCTTAGTGCATGAATGAGGGTTTCCTGCAAATCCTCCACAGAGTTGACATTTTCTATTCCAGATTGATCTGCAGATACTAGGACAACTGCGGTAAACAAACTCATCTCTTCATCACTAAGCTGCAGGGCATTTAGCTTCTCACTAAATTCAAACAGAGAGTTTAGCAGATCCCCTGCTCCTACTGAGTGTAAATGATCCACACTATTTCTCTTTTCACTTAAGAAGGTGACAGTATGCTCTTTTGCATCAAATAATGATGCAAACTGTATCATTAAAACCTCAATAGTCCCAGTGTTTAAAAGGTTGACCTGGTCATGCTGAGAGAGATCTCTGAATCCTGGAGTATGCTTTGCAATTTCCAACACTTCTTTCACTGCCGGAGTGAAGTTCTTGGAAAATTCTTCCCAGATTTTATGCCCTGATTTATGTGATCCATAGATGGAGACTTACTCATTGGACAAACCAGAGGCATCCTCCCTCCAGTGTTGCACAGGTAACTATTCTTGTTCTTATTCTGAGAAAATCCATCTATTGGAACTCCATCACATACTCTGAGTATAAGCATTGGAGAAGTTCATACAATGCCCATTTGCAATACAAATGGCATGCCCATTTGGGAAATGTATTATGTTCCTCCCTTTGTACTGTCTGTTGAGATGCTGCTGGCTCTCACTACAAGGAGAATGGCTGTTAAGCCCATTGCCATAATGGTCATGGTTTAAATTTTACCACTCCATGTTCTTGGGAATCCACTCTCTTCTCTGGGGCCACATGCTCTCAGCTGAGTTTTCTTGCTGCTTTTGATTATACAAAAATGTATCCTTGTGGGCTCCTGTCACCATGCCAATCACCTCTTCCTTTGCAAAATCAGAAGAGGGAAGAGGAGAGCTTTTGATGTTTTCTTTCTCCAACTGGGGGATCGGTTGCAATTGTTCCTGGGCTGGTAAAGATGTCTGTTCATGATATTCTACTAATTTGTCATTCTGCAAGTGACCACTGAACTGCTGTTGATCATGATCCTCATCACATTTTGCATTTCAATTAGCCTCCTCTGTTTTTTTTTTAATACATATACATGATGGAATATTACCCAGCCATAAAGAACAATAAAATTATGGTATATGCTGGTAAATGGATGGAACTGAAGGCTGTCATTCTAAGTTTAATAAGGCAGTCTCCAAACACAAAAGGCTGAAAACTCTCTCTGATATGCAGATGTTGACTTACAATGGGCAGAAGTGGGGAGAGTAGGTTCACAGGAGTGGACAGGTAGAATTGGAGGAAAGGAAGGGAGGATGGGATTGGAAAAGACACTAGAATGAATGGGACATCATTTTTCTATGTTAATATATTAATATACAACCAGTGTAACTCCACTTCATGTAGAACCACAGGGATGGCAAGTTGTACTCCATGTATGTGTGATACATCGAAATATATTCTACTGTCATGTAAAAAAACACTTGGTTTGGGGGCTTGCACTTGTAGCCTCAGCACTCAGGAGGCTGTGTCAGGAAAATCACATGCACTCAGGAGTTTGGGCAACAGAGGAAGACCCTATCTAACATACACACATACACACAGGAAACAAAAAGAACACTTTTGAAAATAGCAAAAACTGGATCAGCAGCATCCCAACAAAGAAAATAGTACAGCCTCCTGGGATGGACTTCAAAAAGATGCAAGAAAGGATGGGAATTAGGATTCTGGCCCCCTGGCTAACTCTCTCTCTGCCCCTCTCACAGCCTTCCACTCAGCTGTGCAGCACTGAGCTTACCACATCCTGCGACTTTATCAAAAAGAAGCAGGAATAATTTCATCTTTCCTCTCTTTTGACTGTGGAGGGCTGGAAATGCATGCTGGAAATAGATGAACAAAACGTGTAACACCAACATCTTGGAAGACCCTGATAAGCAGCAGAGCTCCAGGTTTCAATGCAAGCAGAGGAACAAGCATTCACCCAGACTACCCTCATTTGGAAAGGCGGCACCCTACTTGGTCATGAGAATCTTGGTTAGAGGACACTTAACACATCTGCAAGAGACTCAAAGCCAGTTCTCCAACAAAAGGCAGCTAAGGCCATAGCAGAGTCTGACTCCTCCCTCCTCCATGCACAATGGCCAAGGCTCAAACTGCAGCTCAGAGAGGAAGAAAAGCAAGCCTAAGAAGAATCAGGAAAGGAAGCAAGGATCATGTTCCAATATAAATAAAAATTCATGTGAAAGATCCAGGCATTGCTATCAGTGCTGAGAAGGAGCAAAAAGAAAAATTTTGCAACTGTGTAAACTAACATGTCCTGCAAAGAACAGCAAGAAGAACCAGAGGGGCCGCTCCGGGCTCCAGCATCAGCTGCCCCGGGCGAACAGCCCGACCCAGAGACACACTTCTGCCTGCTCTGGGCTGAGAAGGGGCTGGAGAAAAGGGGAGAGTGAGGAGGTGCGCCCTGGCTTTCTGGGCAGCCCAGCTCCAGCCTGGTATAGCAGTCCTCTCTGCAGTCCTGGACCAAGAAGGACAAGCACAAAGCCATCCAGGGCATGAGGCCTGCTGCCTGTGGGAAGAGGGTGTCCCCAATCCACAGCCAGCTTCTTCCCTGTGACATGAAAGTGATAATAACTGACTACTCCCAGGGCACTGGGCAGGGACTGGGCCAGGAGGCACAGAGCCGAGCTCCACAGTGGGCCCTGCCAGCACAGGTGTCCAGCGGGGTCTGTGTGGAGGGGTGTGTTCCTCAGCTCCTCCAACCGCACTGCAGGAAGCCAGCACCTGCCTCCTGGTGACAGTTCCCAGGCGCCCCAGAGAGGAGGAATGGGGCCGGCACGAGGCGCTTCTCTTAGGACATGGAGTAGCCAGGCCCCTGTCCACCCCAACCCCAACACTCTCCCACCAGGCAGCACTCCTTGCTCAGACAAGGACCTCTGCTGCCCTCAGGACACAGGCTGGTCCTGATCCAGAATGCCTGAGACCCAGGAACATGGAGAGGGACTTTCAGTGCTCCGGCTCCTCTGGAAATCTTGGTGTGAAGATGACACAGGCCCAATACCATTCCTTCCCACCCTCTTAGCTGATGACCTCCCCTGTCAGTCTCCCCAGGCCTGGGGGCCAGGGCAGAATGGCCAGGGTGGAGTGCAAAATGCGGGTGAGTCCCTACCCGCAGGTGGATCCCAGGGCAGGCCAAGATCCTCCCACCAGGAGCTGGTCCTGGGCCTTCAGCAGCACCATGAAGACCTCACCCCAGGGCTTGCTGTCCCATGCCTCCCACTGACATCCATGGCCTGAAGAAGAGCCCAGAGAGAGTGGTCCTGGACAGGGCCTGCCAGCAGAGGCTGAACCGAGCATACTCCTCCAACAAGTTGCCACACTCTGGTGAGCAGAGGTCATCTCATCCCAAGGCCAGACCCAGACCCCGTCCTCAACCAGCATTTGAAGCTACCCTCTCCCATATTCCCAGTGTTCCATGAGGCTCTCAGCCCCACCCCACCTAGGAGGAGCGGCTCGTGTTGACTGAAGTGACCTCCGGTCCTAAATGCCAGGTCAGTGAAGCCACCGACCTCCTGGCCATCACCTTGTTTCCACACACAGTCAACAAACTTGCAAGAGGCCTCTGAGGCCACTGTCCCCAAGCCTCCTTTTGCTTGCTTGAGGCTTTTGCCACCCCCAGAGCCTGGGCTCCTCAGAGCCCTCCCCAGGCTGGGCTCCCACAGTCTCCACGCCCCTCCCAGAGTCCTCCCAGCTCCCCGAGTTCAGTCCTGCTGGCCCCTGACCACAGGGAGCCTAAGTTCCAGAGCCTCCTACCTGTGCCTTTGCAGAGTTGCTGGGCTCTTAATGGGGTTCTGTATGTGAAATAAAAGTGGACGATGCTGTCTGACAGGCATCAATCATCGAAAACTAAACATGGAAAAACCACCTTTAAAAACAAAAAAAAAGTGAAATGGTCTTCCAGTGACTTAGAAAGGTATATATTCTAGGATCTGCTGGGTCACAAGAGACTAATTATCTTTTTTATCAGCAAACATCAAAACAACTATAACCTAGAGAATTCAGCTTAGGAGATTTTTTCTTACAATACGTACTCATATAAAGTCAGCAGCCTTGAACGTGTGTTTCTCCCAACATAAAGACCCCTGACCCCTGCTTACAGCTGGAAGGCATGGTGGGGAAGTTCAGGAGGGCTGCCTGCTTCTTATAGCCAGCCCCCAGAAGACACTACCACCCTCAAGGGATGGGGCCCACTGAGATGCCTACCTTGTGTGGTCAGCAGTCAAGGAGCAGGGCTAAGGTCATGTTACACAGGTGTCACGGGTGCTGGAGGGATGCCCACAGGCCTTCCGGTCACCCTGCAGAGCACCCTTACAGGAGCTGGGATGTGATGCTCCCAGAGACAGCAGGAGGTCCCAAGACAAAGGGAGAAGCGTCGGCCACAAAACTTGCTCCAGGTGACTCCAAGCAGGCATAACAGACAGCCATCCTGACCACAGGGGACTTGCTATCCACCAGGAGGAATTCTCAACAAGATGTACCTCTGGGCAGCTGAGTCCTCTGGCCTGCCATCCTGATGTGCCACAGAACAAAGTGTGCTTCACAGGACTGCAGGCAGCAGGAGGCCCTGCCAGGCCAGGGGTGGACACCCTCCAAACAGCCAGAAATGTTAATGTAACTAATGCCTTTGACGTGATCGTTCATTCCTTAAGGCCAGAATAGAAGAGGCAAAACTTGTTATTCTAAAAGCAATTCATGGAAATATGTGAAGCCACACAAGGCACTTGCTCATTTACCTCATCAGAGAAGGTAGTGGGCCAATTTGATCAGCCACTAAAGTGACCCAAACCACACAGAATGCCCAGCACTGAGCTCCTCGGGGAGGGTATGCCAGACCCCTGACACTGAGCACCTGACAGAAGGGTGGGGAATCCCTCAGCCCCGAGCACTGTGCAGCCAGCTTGTGGTTGTAGGAGTCCTGGAAGTGGGAAGGAGGCAGCGGAGCCAGTCAGATGGAGCCAGGGACCTGGGACAACAGGAACTTGGTATCAGAAATCCCAGGTGACAGACTGTCCCAAAGCTGCCATGAGTTGTGCACTCTCCAGGGCACATACACATACATATATACACATTGCACACAGATGCACACAGATGCACACAGCTGCATTACACACAGATGCTTGTACCTATGCTCGACATACTTCTAAATGCACACACACCGACCTGCACTCACAAAGCAGCTCTGGTGCACGACTGGCCTGTCAAGGACTCCGTGACATCTAAACCGGTGGAGCAAGCTGCCCTCCTGTGGGCTTCAGTCCCGGGAGCCTGTTGTTTGCAGGAGACCAGTGAGGACAAGTTAGGGGGCTCTGGCCTGTATGGGCACCCACCAGGAGGAGGAGGGTCTGTGGAGTCCATACAGGCAGTTGTGAGGCTCGGAGGCCCAGAGGTTGGTGGTTCAGGAGTCACTGAGAGTGTGCCACACTTGAGGGCACGGGGGACACACGGGCTTTCCTCCAAGCCTCTCTCCTGTCTGCAGAGCTTCAGTGGAGTGCTGGAGTCTGTAGCTTCTGTGGAATAAGAAGAGACAGAGGGGATCCTGGGGTTGGTAGAGAGGAAATCAAGAAGGAGGTGGATCCAGGGGCCTGAACACTGCAGGAATGGGGATACAGCTGTCCCCACTGCCACCCCTTTCTGCAGGGACAAGGCATGGTCAAGGAAGGGAGAGCTGGCCCACTACTGCTTGGCCTCAGTGTGCTGACACTTACTTACACAAAGACCCGGGAGCTTTCTCCACCGCACATGGGCCCGGGACCCCAACCCCAGAGCCCATTGCCAGTGGAGAAGCTACGGGAGCACTCTAGCTCATCTGACTGCAGTGGGCATTCAAAATGTCTCAACAGGAGCGAGTAGGAATGACCAAGGTCAGGACCTTTCTCGCTCGGATGTAGAGATCCCGATAACTGCTGTCAGCTAAATGTGCCCTAAGGAGCCCCTCCACACTCCCAAACCCATCAGTCTGTACCCTAAATGGTAAAGGGCTGCACAGAGAGAATGAAGAACCTCGAGGTGGGAAACTGTCCTCCACCTACCACAGTCACAGACGTCCTCACGAGTGGGTGTGGAGGTAGGTTAGAGAGAAGGTCGAGTGACCAGGTGCAGGAGGCTGAGGGCAGAGGGACTGCCGGGCAGAGGGCGCTGGGACGGGGTTTTCCCTGGAGTCCTGGGGAACCAGCTCTGTGGCACTCTGATTTCGGCTCAGTGACTTTGGACTCCTGTCCTCCAGAACTGTAAGATGACACATGTGTGTTGGTCTGAGCCACTAAGTTTGAGGTGATTTGTTTTAGCATCAACAGGAAATATACAGATACTTTATTGCTCCTCCTGCACCAAGCATTTTCAAAATCCCAAATGATCTTCTTTGATTTACACCCAACCTTCGTGCCCTTATGTTTCCCATAAGATTTTATCTTTTCAGGTACTAACACCCCGGCCCTTACTGGGAGTTAGCATCTGCATATCAGAGAAGACATTTGGCCTTTGGTTTTGGGGGACTGGCTTATTTCACTTAGCATGATATTCACCAGCTCCATCCATTTACCAGCAAATGCCATGATGTCATTCTGAATGAGTAATATTCCATTGTGCATATATGACATATTTTCTTTATCCATTCATCTGATGAAGGCTACCTAGGTTGGTTCCATTGGGCCTTAATCACAAGAAAGCATTGAACTGCCCTGGGGAAAGAGAATTCCTGAGGAGAACCATAGCACCCTGAAAGGACACTTTAGCGGACTAACAAGTAGCCTGAACTGAGTTCCCAACTCTGCTAGTTTCTACCTATGTATGTGGAAATCCTCATTTTTTTTTTCATCTTTAAATATTATGGTTTTTCTTTTCAATTCTATTTTAACTTTCCTGACCTGTTTGGGATAATAGAAAGTGACAACGTGTGTGAACCTGAAAGTTTTCATAAAAAAACAGAAATTTACTTATGTGATCATTATTTTGTTATCCTGTCAACAAAAAGGCTACCTGACTAAGAAGCCAGACAGGCTGGGGAGTCCAAGGGCTTGGAGTGTGGGTGATGTGGTCCACAGAGCATAGTACAAGTTGGGGAGTCCACTGGAAATTGGGGACAAAAGCTCGGCTCTGCAAATCTAGGGATTTTAGTCAAAGCTCCCTAAGAGGCTTGTTGGGGGAGTTAAATAAGATATTTCAAGAAAAGTGCTGAGTGTTTAATAAATATTAGCCATTATCATTCTTAGCATTTTTTAAACATTATTTGGCCCCTTACTGAAAGAATCAGGAGGGACCAGGAAAGTGTGAAGAGACAGCATCTAAAACAAAATGTTTCAATGTTGCCCAGAACTTACTGTCCCCCCCACCCACACTCCAAGGTTCCTGGGCAATTCAAAAAGTGAAATCTGAGAAAGAAAGAGATTATTTCAAATAATTTTCTATCGAGTATTGATATGAGCAGGCACAGGAAGATTTACTTAAGGAATCTTGTTGATGATGTTTGCAATTTATTTTCAGCTAAGATAAGGGAGCTAGCTAAGCAGCAAAAGGACCCCAAGCATCAAGTGTTTGAATAATGTCCCTGGCAGTGTGGGAGGACACGTAAGACACAGTGGCTTTGTATCCTGAGCTCTTCAATTGAGCTGAATAATGCATTGCCTGCATAATGTACATGTGGAGCAAAAAGAGTGCTGGGCTGGGGGTTTGTACCCCTCAAATCCAGGCATTTGAAGTGCAGGTGAACACAAGCCTTTTAGGGAATAGCTGGTGTGACCCAGAAGCAAAGTCACTGTCTTGGCAGTTGTGAGAGTTGACAGGAGACAAAGAGGCTCAGATGTAGACTGCAAGATTTACTCAGTCCTAAACTTGTTAGCATAAGAAATACAGAAATAAAATACACAGTTCCAACATTTTTGATTTGCATCTCCCCAGACATAAAGGAAAACAGAAAAATTAAAAAATCTGTCTCATCAGTTAACTGAGTTAAAGGAACTGAGTTAGAACATTCTCTTTTCCTCTCTCTCTTACTATTGTATAACGGGTTAGCAAACTATGGCTCATGAGCCAAATCCTGTCGCCACCTATTTTCATAAATGAAGTGTTTTGGGGGAAACATACCTGTGCTCATTCATTTAGATCTAATCCATAGACCCTTCCTGCCTCAATGGCAGCATTAACTAGGTGTGCAAGGACCCTGCAGCCCACAAAAACCTTAAATACTTTCTTCCTTCACAAAGAAAAAGACTTGCAAACTTGACCATGTCAGCATCATGTCAGATACTTTATTTAGTGTTTGATTTGAAGATCTATAGATGGTGAGAGAGGTGTGTTGAAGTCCATTATTGTGTTATGATCTATTTGACATTTCATACTGCTTAAGAGAACTATACATCAACAAGACATAACAATCATAAATATTTAGGCCCCAAACCATGGAGCATCTACATACATAAAATGAACCCTTCAAGATGAGCTGTGGAAGATGCTATCAGCTTGACTTCCTGATTGTTGTCTTTGGGATCTGTACAATGGGTTGCTACAAGTGAAGCTCCCAGGGGTGGGAATTTGATCTGCTACTTTCCCAGGTATTTTTTTATGGTGGGGGGGTTCAGGCATTAAAGAGTCAATGATATTTCAGGACTGTATTCCAGTACCCTGTACAGGGAACCGCCTGTGGTAGGAGAAAGTTGATCCTTCACTGGTGCTGTTTATCAGGGATACTGAGGGTTGGTTGTGTGTTTGTTTTTGGCTTCTCATGTGGGGTGGTTTAGAGCACTGAACTCAGTCACTCCTCCTCATTCAGTTTCTTCCTGCTACTGGTTCTGTGCACTGTTGGCTGCAGGTTCAATGGAGGGGGAAAAGGGTCACAGGCTTTCTCTGACCTCTGGGTTCTATATTATTTCCAGGCAAAGCTGTTTCTGAGCACTGAGCTCTGTCTCTTTGCCCCACCTGGTTTCTCCCTGCTGCTGGTCCTGGTTGCTGATGATTCAGTGGAGTCAGGGAGAGGGGCATGGGATTTCTCTGGACTCTCTGATCTATATTGCCCCCAGGCAAGGTTTTTCTCCATTTTCTCCATGTCAGAAAATCTCTATACTAGAGATTCTCCTTTTTTTTGCTCTCACTTTAGATCTTGCAGATGGCACCTGTCAGATTCACGTGTGATTTCAGCTTGGTTTCATGGAGGTATTTAAGTCTATGTTCCCTGTGTATGGCTGAAAGACTGATTTTTTTGTACCAGTTTATTGGGCTGAGTAGCGTCTGGGCTTACCCAGGGTGGGCTCCTTCTCTAATCCTGGGGTTCCCCACACCAACATATATCAGCACTTATAGATCTTTTCAGACTTTGTATTTTTTCCCTACCCCCAGAGCCCATCTGGAGCTCAGCTTCAATTCTGTTCCTTAGCCTTGTCTGATGTAACCCAACTCTTCCAGTGTTCAGTGTCAGTGGAGTGTTTTTTCCCTCTCACTCACCTCCTGGAGAAGGAGATTCTTCACTGTTTGAGTCTCAACTCATGGAGATGTGAAAACCACAAATTTCCACTAATCCACCATCTTTCTTCTCCATGGTATCTTTCTAATCTGCTCTTTTTAAATAAGTGATTTCTTCAAAGTATTCATGAAAATAGTGTTAGACCATGACACAAGACAAGTCCACTGACTCCAATTAAAATTAAATTAAGCAAACTTATTATGACCGTCCGGGCTGCCTCTCCCACCCAAAACCGCTGGAACAAGACAGCCACTGCAGCTTTCCTGCAGCCCAGCTTTATAGCTCAGAAAATTACACAAAGGGGGGTTACAGATAACAAAACTCTGAGGAGCATAACACTAATGGTAGTTTACATTTTTGCTGGCCCCAACATCAGAATTTATGAAGGTCATTAGAGCCTCAGAGAGGGTCGTTGCCTGGTCAGGGAAGGCCAAGATTTATGAGGCATCACTAAAGTTTCAGAAAGGGCTGCTATCTGGTCAGAGAGCAAGGCATGGGTGAGTTCAAGGCATGGGCAGGCATTCAAAGCAGGTTCAGAATTGCAGTAATTTATAGTAAAGCTGAAATTATCTTTTAATGGCTTTGTGGCGAGATGGCTCCCAATTTTAAGAAAAGATCAGGTTGGGTCTATCAATAGGAATCTATCCTAAGGGTCTCATATATCAGGAAGCAATTTGTTATGGCATTAAAGGAAAGCAATTTGGGTTGAGAAACAGAATATTCATGGGTTACTTAGGGTTTACATTTATATATATATCTTGTACACATAAATTTGTAATACAGTATTTATATTTGAATATTAAAAGTAGCACACGCACAATCTTATTGTGCCATTTACTACAATTTCATTGTTTGTGCTCCTTAAGAGGCTCAGAAATTCAAAGAAATCAATTTTTCCTCTCACCTGGGAGCATTGATTCAAAGAGGATAAATGAGATAAAACCCCAACCAATCCTGGGGTTCTATCTTCTTTAGAGATGATGTTGTTCATCCTCAATTAAGAAGAACAAAACTTTAAGGGACTCTGAGATTAAAGGAGTTGAAAAATAATAGGATAACATGCTGAATAACTTTAGAGCTTATCCCAGATTCTATAAATGTGCATTGATTTCTATTGTAGAATTGTCAGGTTACAGCAAAAATGCCCCCAAATATTCTAAAGTCAATCAAGAATGATTGCTGTGTTGACATGAAACACGTCAATTAGCAGAAGAAAGAAGTTAGTGTAAATACATAATTAGGGCCCTCAGGAAGTCTCTGAATGATAAGAAAAAATGAGCTTCAATGGAAAAGAAGAAAGGTTGAAGCAGCAAACTTCTAAGGTTCCACCAAACTGAAGAGTTAAAGGTGTATGGAACAGGATATGGTCAGCTCCAGAACCGACTTGAAAAGGATCCCTCTCAAAGGTAAGAATAGGACAATTTGAACAGTGGGAAAGAAAAGAGCTACAATAAACTGAAACTCATTCAATCTTTTTGGACCCATGAATATTAAATGATTCTGCAAAAGAAGAAGTGGTCACTTGGGAGGATTGCTTTGAAAACTACTTCGCACATTGGGAATCAGACATTGATCCTCAGGGAAGAAAAATGTTAATGAAGGGAAGTTTCTTCTTAGAGAAGTATCCCAGCTACTTATAATAAAGAATGATAGAATCAGAATATCAATACATTATATCTCCTGATGAATAAATGAATCCAAGCAATGATCATCAATAACTGCCCAAATCATATGATGACAGATTTTGCACAACTCCTGTTAGAATTACACCACCTGTAAACTGTTCTTCATATGTGTACATGCACATACCCACATGTACACAAACAAAAATCAGAGACTGAGCTCTTAAATGTAACTACTGATGATAGGAAGATAGTGAGACATAGAGAATGATCCGTGAGAACATAGGGAGACACTCAGCAACACCCCAGTGTAAGAAGTTCTTCAGGATAAATGACTCATTGCTTTCACTGCAAGAAAAAAATAAACAGAGAACTTTCAGAATAAAGAAACTTAAGAGACAGGTGAATTCAATTGCAAAGCATAGGCCTTCTCATCCATATGAACCAAATAACCAAACCCTAAAAGAGTATTTTGTTAGGAAAACTGGAGAAATATAAACACTGGTTGTCTGTGTGATAATATTAAGAAGCCATGGTTATTAGCAACTCAGAGTCTGAAGCAGGAGGATAACAAGTTGGAGGCCAAACTGGGTAATTTAATGATATCCTGTTTTGAAACAAAAATTTAGGATAGGGCTGCAGATGTAGCTCAGGGTTAAAATGCATGCCTAGCAGTACTGCAGCCTTCAGTTCTATTGCTGACACTGGAAAAATCAAAAAGAATTCAGTGTTATTTGCATGATGACCATGATGATAGTTTTGTCCTACTTTTCTATTTATGAGTAAAATAATATGATGCCTTGCACTTATTTCTAAATAATATGGAAACCCAGGGCATTAGTAAATGTAAGTAAAAACAAAATGAACTTACCCACATGTTGTCAATTACTGAGAACAGATGATGAATATACATGGATGTGCATATGTCTGCAATAGAGAAGAGAGATGATGGATGGAGTGACAGATACATGGATATATAGGTTAATAAAAGTTAAACTACCTCCTTGGACATGTTATCATAGTAGAGCAAACCTAAATAAAGAAGAACACAACCTTTGGGACATGCTTCAAAGACACAAGTGAAATAAAAATATCACCTGAGAGTACCTAAAGCAGGAGTGGGTCACTTAAGTGAGCCAAAGGGGATATGAAAAAATGAGAAGCATTTGCTGAAGTGCAGTGAACTGAGGAAAGTGTTTTCTTTACTTCCCTAGACTCGCATTTGATTTTCACACTATGGACATAATGATGATTATCTGGCAGATTCAGAGGTTTTGTAAAGGGCAGCCACAACAAACCTACAACTAACATCCTACTCAATGGTGCTGCTGGTTGCTTGAGTCTCAATGTTACTGAAACTCAAAGAACTGTAAGCTAATAGAAAAGTCCATTTGACTGTACATCAAACGAAAAAAAAAATGAGGATGATAATCCTCAAATATTAATTTTATAAAAGACCAAGAAAAGGAGAAACGTATTCCAAAGAAAGAAACCTGAAGAGACATGACATAAACAATACACAGATCCCACACTGGAAAGGAAAAATGATATAATATCCTTTTGATTAATAGATAGAAAAAATATCCCTGGATTTTCTTTTCTAACCCTTCTCAAAACCTGGAAAAAAAACCTGAGTAGTGATCTTCAGTTCTTGTCCTTTGATCTTTTTCTACATCAAATAATTAATAGATTCAATGAAGTATCCATGGAGTAACAGCTAAATAAAGGCAACTTACTTGTGGAGAAAAGGCAGGACAAAATTCTCTTTCCATCTAAGGCTTTGAATACAGTCTGCAAATTCATTTATCAACCCTCCTTTAACAGCATTTGTTGTTATACAAATATTAAAAATTCTGGTGGCTCTTAGGAGTTAGTTTTCTAAATAATTGTTCAATATTACTTTTCTAGTCCCATAGGGAAGTTGCTCATTTTACACATTGTATGATGTACAGCTTTATAGGCATTTTCTCAAACTGTCTCACTATGGGGCATCATTTTTGTCTAGTTGGAAAACCTTCCAAAATTTCTTGGTACACTGTTACAAGCCATATCAAATCCCAATACTAACTGGCTCAATTCCCAAAATGAATTTCACTCACTGCTCATAGATGGACCTGGACTCCATCTTCACTTCTCCATGGTGATCTTGGGCCTGCCTTTTTCCTCTTAGCAATTTTGTCTTCAGGCTGTCTTCTTCTGTAGTGGCAAATTCTGAAGGCAGCAATCAAAGGTTTAAAAAAAAATACGATTAAACCAAAATATTAAGCAGAAGTGCCCAACCTCAGTGACTGTACATCTTACCACATCTGTTATCCTTGGACCAACCACAGCCAAGCACCAGAATGCTACACACTATAGAAGGGGAAGAGTAGAGGATAGAGAGGGCACCCTAATGTCTCCAGTAGTCATTCTCTTTTAGTTGACACTTCCTTTACCTAATACAATCAACTACCATCTATCTGATCCATACCGTGTGCTGCCTCTTCGCATCCTTTTGGCCATTTGAAAATACAGGGAACTGAGTCATCTTTCCAGGTGACCTTAGTTATGGGATTGTATGGGGAAAACTGGTGGAAGGTCAGGGTGACAGCAAACTCTTCGGGACTTCAGCAGGAAGGCTGCTTGGGGAACTGGAGGGCCCATCAGGGCACAGAAGCCGCTCTGGGGACTCCAAGGCCCATCTCATGGGGAGCCTGGGAAGCAGGGTCCTGGGCTTTCTTTCGGTTTAGTTTTCCTTAGGTGCTTAGTCCCAGTACCCTGGGAGAGTCTACCACATCGCTGACTGCACAGGGCCACCAGAGGGCAGTGCTACCCTGAGTGTCGTGCCTGCTTGAAGGAAGGTCCCACTTCCCGACCTGAGGCTGGGAGTGAGCTCACCACATTGCCCAGGAAAGCCCTCGCCCGCAGCTGGCTGTCCAGGAGGCCCTCGGAGGCGGTCCCTAAAGCCAGGGGAGTGGCGGGCGCCTCCCCAGGGCCCTGTCCTCCTGGGCAGCAATCCCCTCCCCCTGGCTGAGGAAACCCGAGCATCGGGGCAGAGTCCACAGGGTCCCACGGCCACGAGGGGCAGCCGGAGGCCTCACACGAGGGGGTCTGTATCCAGGTGAGGACCCTGCGGCACCCTAGGTCCCCAGCTGGGGTGACGGCAGGGCAGGCGGCAAGGGCGCAGGGCCCCGCCCCCAGCAAGCAGACCAAAGGGGAAGCGCCTCAGAGGCGTCCCCGGGAGATGGGGGCGGGGCCTGTGCAGGGCGGGAACTTTGAGCCGCTGTCGCGGGGAGCTCCGAGGGGGAGGAGCCCGGAAGTAGCGCCCTGGAGACAGGGCTGCGGGTCCCGGATGGAGGGTGCAGCTCCCGGGGTCCGTGACAGGAGAAGGTGAGCGGCCAGGAGCGGCCCCGGTCTAGGTGCCCACATGAGGGGGGTCCCGGAGGACTCTACCGCCGCCCTGGAGCCTCGGTCCCGGCTGCCTGTCCCCTGGAGCCGCCGGGGCGGTCCCCTCAGCGCCCACCACGGACCCCGCGGTCCCGGTTCTCACCTGAGGGCCCTCCTCGGCGGAGCTGCTGGTCACAGCGGGTGGAGTTTGACCTGCAGGGTCCTGTTCAGGACGCGGTGGCCTCAGCCTTGTGGCCTGCGCCGCGGACCTCAGAGGAGAAGAGGGGGCCTGACCCACAGGCCCCTGGAGAGGGGAGGGGAGCCCAGGTGACCTGGGGGCAGGAGGCATTTAGAAGGGAGACCCGCCCAGGTGTCAGGTGTCACTGACTCTGTGTCCTTTTGTTTTCCTGTGGCACCTGTGGATTCTGGGGTTTAAGTCCTGTTTCCTTCCTGCTCCTGGTGGACATGGGAAGAGACCCTGCGGGTTTTAAGGATTCAGCAAAGCAGTGCAGTTCCTGGAAGTGCCAAGGAGAGAGCAGCGATAGGGTGGGCATCAGGGGAGGGAGTCCTCGGGCCCCAGGTTCTCCACTGTGTGTGAGAGAGTCGCCTGGGGACAGCTTTTGCAGAATGTGCCCTGGGATGATTCCCAGTGACGGCGGTTGATTGCTAAAATGGGTTGTTTGCATGCTTGACTTCAGACACCAGCCTAAGCCTGATTCCTCTAGGAAACTCCAGGGAAATCACGAGGTGGACAGTCCTGTTGGACCTTTCGTTTTAGAGATGAGAAAAGTGAGCTGGCAGGGTTTAGGTGATTTTCAAAAGGGCATTTTAATGAAAACCTCAGTGTTTCCTGATGCATGCTGTTGTGGGAGATATGCTTCCATTCTCAAGTGACCAGGGATTTGTATTCAGCTTGGCAGAGATGAATTGAACACCTGTAAGGAATGTGAAGTAGCACGTGTTCTGACTGCTCAGTGTCCAGTTAAGTCAGAACCTAGGACACGTGAGTCTGTAAAAGAGCACAGTGTAAGAGGTTAAGGTTGCATTTTGCCTAATACAAGTTATTGAGTTGAAGTTGCATTTGATAATTTTAAAATATTTAAGGAAGTACGGTGTTCGGTCCGTTTCAGGATTTATTCAATAGAGTATCGGATGTTGTTTCTTTTGACGGCACTGTGGAAATGTGAGTGAGAACAAGTTGGAGACATCTTTCAGGTGGAAGCATTGCCTGAGGAGGAGGTCATCAAGTTGGCCAAGAAGCCATTTTGTGAAGCCCCTGTTGACTCAAGGCTTTTGAGGAAAAATTCATGTGTGGAGACTAATTCTTCATGGGCCTTTGCATTTGGTGAGTCACGGAACATATCTGAGTAGATAATCATTTACCAACATGTCCACAATAATCTCACATATTATGTATGACAGGTCATGGCTCAGTAAATATTACCATTTTCTTTTTTGCATTTAAGAAAACTAATGATGGCATAATACTTTCTTTCTTTTTTGCCTTGAAGTACGTCAGTATCTTGACCAAGCATGATTGTTGGTAGGTAGGATAGCAAGAACTTGAACTCAGGGATTTTATTGTCATGTATCAATCTATTGTTTTTCATTGATTTCTATTAATATATCCAGGTTGGCATCCATTACATTTTTAGCTTTTGACTTTCCCACCTATGGGCACCCTGACAGCCCTCAACTCCCTGTAAGCACAGACAACTCTGTAAGGAACATGAGGATAAATTTTCCTGTGCATGTCCCCTTGTGAAACTGCTTAAGCACTATGAGGGTAATCTATAGACAGGTGGAATTTCTAGGTCAAAGTATATATGTTTACTTCTTTGATTTAGCACTGCCAAGTGGCTCTTCTGAATAGCTCTGTATGTGGCCAGGATTGTATTATCTAACTTTCTAACTTTTGCATGTTGAGTAGATACAAAGTGAGAGGACACTGTTTTTGTTGGTATTTTTCTTTTCTTTTTTTTTTTCTTTTGAGAGAGAGAGAGAGAAAATTTTAATGTTTATATTTTAGTTTTCGGCAGACACAACATCTTTCTTTGTATGTGGTGCTGAGGATCTAACCCGGGCCGCATGCATGCCAGGTGAGCATGCTACAGCTTGAACCACATCCCCAGCCCAGTATTTTTCTTGATATCTATTCTGATGCTTTTCTTTGGGGGATTTTCTCCTGTGAAAATGGGCTTCCTCTGGATGCCTCTGCCCGTTCCTCTACTTGACCTTATTTTCTTCTTTTTTTAAAAATTTTATCAAAGTGACTTCTTAATTCCAGTTTTATTAAAGACATTGTCCCTTGCTTGCATAGTCTATATCTAAAGCACTAGTCCTTGCATCAAGGCCCACCTTGCTCTCAGCTGCCCCAGGATGGGAACAATCTTTGTCAGTAGCCAAGAGACACCTCTACAGGGGCCACAGTACTCTGGTCCTCTGGTATCTTGCCAGCAGTTCTTCCCACGCTCAAAGAGGGTTTCAGACACTGAGTCAATGGTCCGGGTGGTCATTTGTTGCCTTCTAATCTCGTTGAGCTCCTCTGAGAGGTGATATTGAAATCCTTCTGTGTACCTGACCCATCATTTTAAATGATGTTCCAAGTTCACTTTTTGGTATATGTGTGGTTCTGGGGATTGAACCCAGGACCCTAAGCCTGTTAGACAAGTGATGTACCTGAGCTACACATTCAGAGACCCCTGTAAATGTCTTTCCCCTTTGCCACAGGGTCTAAATTGCCAAGGCTGACATCAAACGTTCCTCTTGCCTCCCTGGTGGCTGGCATGACAGGCGTGCACCTGGGACTGTCACACTCTAGCCTGTGATGGGAACTCATGTGCCTCTGTCCAGGGCTGAGCATGGTTCTGCAGAGCTGTGCTCCAGGCTCCCTGCAGGGCTGTGGAGGCCTCTGTTGCCCAGCAGCCCTGGTGCCCTCTCCAGTGCTTCTCCAGCCGAGGGCAGGCAGCTGCCCATTGCTGTAGGCTGACTTTATTTTCTTCTTATGGCACTCATACGTTCTCAAGAGTATGTTGGATTATTTGTCCATTACGAGTCTAACAGGTCCTCTAGAACGTTCAAACAATTAGTAAAATTCCTAAATAGTAAGTGAGCATGCACAGAAATTGGGCTAATGTTTTGGGAAGAACAATGTTGGATGATATATTCATGGCTTGAATATATCATCCAACATGAAGTTATATTTTATTATTTACAAAATAATAAAACAATGAAGCAATACCATGGGCTGAGCTAAAATATATCCCCAGGATCTTAGGCATTCTGATCATCTCTGGGTAATGAAATGGAAGTAAAGGTATCAAAGCCAATGATCATCTGTTTCCAATTTTCTGTGATTTGGTTCAAGTGGTAAAGTGGTGATATTTATTAATTAATGGATCAAATAGGTTCATAATTGTTTTAGAGTATGATTAGGTGCCTTTAAAGTTTTGGCTGTATGTGCACATTTGAGAATGGTTCCAGCCATTCTGTCATCCTTTGGGTCATTCCCCTCCTATGTCCTGTGAGACATTTTCTATGTGAGGCTTTAAAAAGAAGAGAATATTGTGTAAAGAAACCTTGGGATCTGTGCAGTATAAAATTGAATGGGTTCATTCAGAAATCAGAAATTCTATTGAAAGATATTTGCATGAGCCAAATAAAACCTATTTTTAGGCATCCTGGTGAAGACAAGGTTTTATCTTTATGTCTCATTTTCTATGTTTTGTTGTTGTTGTTGTTAGAATGAAATTCATATGTTGCCAGACCATTCTATCAGATGTGTAACTAGATGCCATTTAAATTACCCACTTTTACATGGTAGACATTTTTTAATGAACACTGCCTTTCTGCACCTTTTTTAAAAACAGGACTGGGATCAGAAGCCCAAATACCAATGGTCAGCTGGAACATATTTTTCATTTGGCCTACCTGTCAGTATTCCCTGAGGTCATCTGTGCAATCAGCTTTGTTACTCCTGCTCCCTCACTGGATTTCATAGAAATCATTGCTATGTATCGATCAGGGACACAAATTCCACAACATTGCGTTCCTTGAATATCCAGAGTCCCACTTTTCACTTTGCCATGCCTGAGATCAGCAGAAATATTTATCAGCAAATGTGAGATTTTCAAAGATCCAATTCTATGTGCTCCTTTCCCAAAGAGCCTTAGGCAGGGATATAGCATACATAAATATTAAGTAAAGGCCATAGTTTTTAAAATGTCATCCATTGAATAGTTGACACATGTCTGAGATACTTTTTTATTTTGGAGGAGGTATTATTTAATAGGGAATTCCAACAGCTACGTAATAGTGAAATGAGAAGTCTTGCATCCATTTAATTTTGTTTCTGATGATTTTTATGAGAAAGGATATGATACTTTCTTGTTCCCTTGCAGATGTTGCCCACTTCTGTGGATGGATGCGGGGTGTCACCTACTACTTGCATATCTGCATGTTGGGCTTGACACTGCTATCGTACTTGGTAGTTGGCAGAAAGTCAATACTGAAGTTAAGTTCTTGTGTTCTAGCAGCAGAGCTGAAGATCCTTGGTGTGCCACCTTCTGCAATCCATGCTGCTTTGTTCATATTTCTTATTGACTTCCTGGTGAGCATCATGGTCTCCTGGTCTTGAGAATGGCCAAGCATTGCACTGTGAATGTGGAAGATGGGCATGTGGAAGGCTCCAGGGAGGAGGGATCATTGATAATGTACTCTAATCCATGTGCCTGTTTAATGACCTGTTTTTTTTTATTTTTGGGTTTTAAGGGAGACACTGCACTCAAACACTTCTGTGCAGCTGGGAATTCAGGCTTCTGCTTCACCTTGAAGTAAGCATTAATGATTCCTTTCCAGAAGACATGAGAAGAGAGAGTGAGCCTCTGGTATCATGCAGGTTCCTTGCATTGCCCATGGGCTAGAGGAGAGAAGAGTTGCTTCATGAGATTTGATCCCCTTTTTTCCTGAAGAGTTCCACACAGAGGTGAGTCCCCAGAGTGTTTAGACACCATTTCAGACCCCTTTGTTGACGGAAATGAATCAGAGCCCCTGATGATGTGGATGAGCTAAAGATGGATTTGCTATGAATTTTCTATTTCGTTTCTCAGGGCCTGAGTCAAGCCAGCCTTTTTGCTGTCAGCACATGAGCTGCTGGTCAAATGTGAGGAAGTGGTCTTGCTTTATGAAAAGACCACCCTGATTCAGTGAGCCAGAGGCAACCTGCAGTACCTGTTTTCCTGTAAAGGCAGATTGCTGTGGATGGCCTCTGGCCTCATCATGCAGCCCTGCTCAGAGTAGGGGATTGAGGATCCAGGCAGATCCCTAGTTCCTTTTAACCTTTATTACCATTGGGCCACCCCAGGGTACTTGGACTGTACCTGGTCTTCTGGCCTGGGTCAGGGGATGTGAGGTTTGGAATCCCCCTCTGTGGCAGGATCCCAGGCCCCCCAGCCACTTGAGGGCAGGAACAGCCTTCCCTAATTGTGTTAGAGGGGGAGACTTCTCCCACCCATCCTCATCCATGCTCATCACACATTTTGTAGCTTGACACCTGAGGACCTTTATTCATTGACTTAGTGGTTAGTGGTGATGGTTGCTAAGTCTAAATGACTCTTTCAAGGTCACATCACTTGTATGGTAGGGCTAGAGCATGGATCTTCCTAATTGATTTCATGAGACTCTCTCATGGAAACTGTGACTGCCTCCTAAACACACACTCTACATTTGGAGTGTCAAAATTCTTGGCACTGCCTCCTTGGCAAGTGTATCTTGTCTTCTACATGGGAATTTCACAAATATTTTCCTTTGGTTTGTGGAGGTCATGCAGAAGTGATTTTATTTGAAATAGCCCAAACAAGAAATACCAGTTGTCTTTTTCGCACATGGATGTGTGTAGTAAACACCCCTTTCTGTGTGCTTGCATGAGTTGCTCCTTTGAATTTGTTGAAGAATGGTTGGCGGGGGAGCAAGGTAACGAGAGATGGATATCAGTGCTTGTCCAGTATTCTGAAGTGAAGAATGTATTGAGGATGTGAAGGCTTTTCTAGCCAGTTCCTATGGCTCACTCAGGGATCAGTCAGAGGATTCTGTCTGGTAGACTCTTTGGAGTAGATGTCAAAGTGGCCTGGTCGTACCCTGTCCAGGACTGAATGCTGAGCTTGAGTGGGAGCTTCTTGTCAGTTCAAGCATTTCCATGAGTCTGTCCTCTGTTCTCTTTGTTTGTTTGTTTGTTTTACTTTTTCAGTTTTCAGTGGACACATCTTTATTTTATTTTATGTGGTGCTGAGGATCGAACCCACTGACTCGCACATGCCAGTCGAACACATTACCACTTGAGCCACATCCCCATCCCCCTCTGTTCTCTTTTTTCCCAGCAGTTTCTAACAGGAAAGGAGAACAAACATTGAAAGTACGGTGATTGGTTATTTATATCAATGTTATTTGAATCAACTTTGTATAATTCAAAATTAACTTTTTGCTAGTAAAATTTCATATGTTGAGGAAATAATGAAAATATTGCGGTTGGGGGATGAGGATGGGCAAATCAAATATTTTTGAGCACCAAGACCTGTTTTTTTTTTTTTTAACTTAAATCATAAACTGCCAGAGGACCACACCAAGTAGATATTTCCAGAGACAGTGGGAAGGTAGTGGCACATGAGGAAGGGAAGAGCTCTCAGGATGGGAAGAGGGGGCTGCTTCAGGACTCACCGGGCATGGCACGAGGCTGCTGGCCATGATACATGCCTGGGCCCACTGAGTGGGGCAGATCCATGCTCTGTGTCCCTCTAGCCTCCTCTGTAGCCTGTGTTGGCAGCAGATCAGGGAATTGGGGTCAGAAGTGCTCCCAGTAATATAGGCACCAGCCCCCAGAGTGTGTTCCTAGCCCTTTCCCCACCTGGCCTGACTTGGTGCTTGTGTTGATGCAGGGCTGAGACCCTACAGTCATCAGAGTGTGTCTGTGGTCCAGATCCATCCTGCATGGCCAACATGCTCAGACCTTCAGCTGGGTCCTAGGCCTGCTACAACCAAACTCTGTCAACTGGGTGGCCAACCACAGAGGAAGGGCCTTCCCTCAAGCTCCAGGGGCTCAACACACTAGGTGTTGGGCGGTCCCACTGCCAAAACACCTCACAGGTTCCTAGGGGACTGTCTCCCCAACTCTCCCAGCGCTTGCCCACTCTCCTATTGCTGCCCACGATCTTTGGTTCCCATATGGGCATCCCATCCTGGCTCCAACCTCACATAGCTGGTATTCTCCAGTCTCCCTGGTATCTGGGTCCAGACTCTCCTCTTCCTACAAGAATATCAGATATTGGATTTGGTCCCAGTTGAGGCTGTGTTCCATCATGTGAGCTCTTAGCTTCATCACTGTGCAAAGACTCTTTCCACACAAGTTCGCATGACTTTTGGCTGGCTAAGAATTTTCAGGCGACACTTTTGTAATGAGTACATTTTCCTTTCTTCCGATCTCCCCCCAGTGAGCATTCCTCGCACCCTTGTCCTAGTTATTTTATGGCAGTTTCCCTCCTTATGGCTGAGAGGACCTAGTGACCCCTGGATTCACATGTTCTCCTTAATCACCAACACACTGCAGAATTCTCCAAAGGGCCATATATGCTCTTGGAAGTTGGTGGTGGAAATAGTTCTCCATCCATTAATCACTACTCACTCACTAATATTCTTGTGTCCTTGACAAAGGCTCTCCCTTTCCTGGTTTTCCTGAATAGAAATCCTCTTGCATCTTGGATGAATAGGGTTATACATTGTGCAGAGGTTGTTGGTCCACTGAACATCTTAGAGACTGTTCTTTATGGAGCCTAATGATCCTCATTGGGGAATGAGGCCAGGGTCCTAACTGTGGTTAGTGTGAGGACACCATGGGTTCAGAAGAGGGAAAGAAGGACAAGGGAAACTCAAATGTCCCTTCATGGCCCCTGGAGTTAGAGGACTTACCCCTTTGCACCTGGGATCAGGAGACCTCATTTCCTCGAGGACATGCACACTCAGACGTAAATCTTGAGTGTGGGTTCCTTTCTGGGGTCCAGGGCTGTTGTTAGCCACCAGGAAAGACAGTGCTCTCCATGCTGATTGGAGCCATTTTTGCCAGGAAAGGGAGCCCATGGTCACGCCTTGTGCAAAGCATCCCACGCCAGGGGCTCCCATCCCTACATTCCTGTCCTGAAAGGAAGCCACTCAGAGGCAAGGTGGGTCCAACTACCTCCCATGTGTTCACTCAGCACTGTGTCCCGGCATCACCCCAGTTAACAGTCCTGATGGGATTGGACGTGGCTCAGAATGTCACCCTCATGAACTCTACCCTGCTACAGCTGCAGTTCTGCAGTGGGAGAAACTCAAAACCTCAAAACACATGCACATGAAACAAAACAGCAAGAGCCAGAGCCCAAACAGGCCAGGTGTGGCAAAGACAGCTGGAGTGCCTAGGTTGGGACTCAGAATTATGTCAGTGAGGTGGCATTGCTGCTGGCACCAGCATGATAACAGAGAGCCAGCCCTGCTCAATTTGGGGAGCAGTGTGTTGGGGAAGGCAGCAGAAATTGAGAGGCAGGATTGAGTTTGGACCTAGGAGGAGGTTGGGTATAAGGCCAGTGTGGGTTGGATGGCCTGGTAAGATAGAGAGAGGCCAGGGCACACCCCAAAGCCTGGAGACTGCACTTGATGTCCAGGGTTGTGAAACACTGCCTCCCCTCTTACTCACAACTGAGAGCAAGAGGCATTGATGAGTTCAGTTTGTGTGCAGCTGCATCCAAGGTGGCTCGGCTAGGTACCTCTGTTTCCTTGACTCAGGAGGCTAGGAGTCCCAGCTCCACTGAGTCTCAGCTGGGAGGATCAGAATCTGAGTTTATGCCTGTGTTCCTAGTAGGATCCATGTTGGCTGAGCCTCAGTGTCTTTGTAATGAGAGGATGGGTGACTGTCATGTCTTTATCACAGGACACACTTGCTAAATGGATTTGTTTGCTCTGAGGAGGAAAGAGAGGGGGGAGTGGTGCTGGAGACAGGGATGCAGACAGGGGTCATGGACTTGGCATAACTCGGTCTTGGAAATGATATCTCATCACCTGTACCCACTTCAATTCCCATGAATCAGGAGGCTGAGCCCCCTTGAGGTGAGGGGTGAACCGGTTCTGGGCAGCAGGATGCTGTGGTACCTCAGAGTCTCTGTGAGACCCCAACACTAGACACACTTGGCCCTTTTGAAATCTTAGGAGAAGCTTTGGGAAGTTGTATGGCAGAGGGGAGCAACCTCTGCATCTCAGTGCCCTCCAACTTGCCATGGTGTAGAGAGGGAACTGCAGCCAGGATAGGACGGACATTGGCCACGTCCCTGTGTGGGACACAGGCGTGATTGAGTTATGGTGCATTCTTTTTCTCTCTCCTTCTTGTGATTGTCCCATCTCTACATTTGTGCTGTAGCCACCTGTGAGTCCTATCTCTGGTTTCAGAGAGAATAGAGGGTGTTATGGGCCAATAGACACAATAAACCCTAGAGATTAGATGCTACCTTACTTTCCAGAAAAGATTGGGCACACCATGAATTGCACAATGATGGGACCAGGGTCCAAAAGCTCCTGAGAGGGAAGTACTGGTTGTGAATGCATTTTTGAAGGCTCCAAGCTGGAACTCTAGTGGCACCAAGCAGGGCAGATGCTGGTGGGGATGTTTGGGTAGTTGTTGGTGAACACATGCGCACCTGAGATGGGTAGGCATGGAGGAGAAATCAGCAGCCCATAGGGCTTTTGAAAGTGGTCTTATGTGAAAAGAGGCTCAGGTATGGGCACAGGAAATGACATCATTGCCTTGACAATGGATCAAACAGAACATGGAACCCTGGTATCCAGGCACCCACTTCACTAACCAAGCCATCCGAGCTCATTTGGTTGGAGAAACTGGAGTGAGAAGGATGTTCCCCTGTCCTTGCAAACAATGCCGAGCCTCAGGCTCCCAGGAATCTCAGGGGGGCCAACTAGCCCTTTTGTGGATACACTGGGTGAGGCTTCATCTTAGACGCCAGATCCTCTGGCGATTGTCGCAGAGGAGCTCAAGAGTAACAGTGAGTAGGACAGGGCAGGTGAGCCCAGCAGGCCCTCTAGTCTGATCCCTGATGAATGGCCCAGTACTCCTATTCTGACTGTGTGTGTGTGTGTGTGTGTGTGTGTGTGTGTGTGTGTGTGTTTGTACTGATGGGAACTGTCCCATTGTGCTTTGACTCTAGTGTATTGGCACAAGTCATTTTTCTGTTTGTCACCATTTCCATTTTGAACCCATCATTCTTGGTCCCAACCCAGGGTGAAAATGATCAGAACACGGAGGAGCCCTTCAGCATACAAAGCCTTGAACCTTACAGGCAGGACCAGCTTAGGAATGAGCTCCTGCCTGACATTGGTGGGAGGAACCTATATTTCAGCAGCAACATGGGGTTAATCTCCTGGGATTTCATCCCCACCCAGCACGTGCTGGATCTCTTGTTCCCAAGGTAAGCACCAGACCACCAAGCCCAAGTGTGTAGCCCCCTCATGCCTGGGTCTTGGGGCTGCCATGAACCTCTCAGGGACCCAAAGGTTTGTGGTACCAAATGAGACAGAGGACCACACTCATAGTGGAAAGTCAGCCCTGAATGGGACGAGTCCTGGAGGTGCCTGCCACAGTCTTGCAAGGGCAGTGAACTCCCCTCTCAGGGAGAGAAACCATCCTGACTCCAGCTGATCCACAGAGGTCCGTGGAGCAGTCCCCACACACTGGGCACCACAGCTCAAAGGTGTGCACTGAACTCATTCCCAGGTGGACTCAGCGAGGCCAGGTGGTCTTTCTGGTGTGATGTTGGCTTCGTGAAGAACGTAGATCTGTGCCAGAGGCATCTCAAAACTCGGGCCTTGGGAAAAGCACTTTTGGATTAATAAAGACATGTTAGTTTCCATAGTGGGACAGAGCGTCCTAGCTGGGACATAGCTGGACAGGGGCTTTGGACATGGCAGCTCCCACACCCAGAGATATGTGGGAATCAGCAGTTTGGGCTCATTCACTGATGAACACAGAGAAAGCACCCACTGTGTGAAGACACGTTTCCAGTCATGTTTCATAATTCAGTGAAAAATCGGGTGCAAATGACTGCCATTGTGTCCCTTTTTATGGGGGTCAGGCTAAAACCGCAGGTGCCATGAGTACATATCCTACATGTGAATGCATTCCTGACTCCATGAGGCATAACTGCATGTTGTCCTCTTCAGTGACTGTGGTGGACCCCTGGACCAACTTCAACATGGAATGGGCTTGAGGTCAAGAGGGTGGGCTCCTGTTTCCACAATAGGGACCTGCAAGGTGATTTGACTTGGGAAGACTGAGGAAAGACTGCTCTCCCCAATTCAGTTTTCTGCCTGCAGTGTAAGGTGTGGGGCTTCAACAGTAGGAGGGGTAAGGCGGGGAGTTGTAGGTAGTCATGGTCCTCTGGGAGAGCCCCTGGGACAATGGATCCCCCCACACCACACCTCCCTGTCCTCCCCCAGGGCCACAGAGATGTGGTCTGCACTCATGGGAAAAGAGAGGTCCACTGCTACTCCGGGGGACTCAGTGAGAGCTCACAGAGAATGAGGTAGCATTGCAGCCCACGCCAGGGGACGAGTTGTCTCTTGAGCCCTGAGAAGAGTGGGCAGGAGGACAGACACTCCTGAAAGGTGCATTCCAGGTTGGAGAGCAGGTAGCCAAGAGGAAGAAGAGTGTCAGGCCTGCCCAGAGGAGGGGAGAGCTGGTCAAACCATGGATCTAGCGCTCCTTCGTTGAAGGTTCTTTGCCTGTGGCGACCTGTCCTGTCCCTGCCTGTACAGCCACTGTGACTTGTCTTGGGTGGACTGGTGTGTTCAGAGCCAGGGACGGTTCAGGAGTGTAGGGTCAAAGGTTTTCTCTGGAGGCCGTGGCGAAGGCAAGGCCAGGGTTTTGCTGACTCCACACCTGCCTCCCCACAGTGCCTCACCTTCCTTCCTGGGGACCTGGGTGAACTTCTTCATCGAGGTTTCCCATCAGCCTCCAGGCTCTCTGAGTCTGCAGCTGCTGCTGCCCTATATGTATCTCTTCCTGGAGCACCAAGCACACCACCTCCTGGCCCCAACTGAAGATGACATATCAAGCCAGGCAGAGCCTGAGAGCCAGGCGGACTGTGGTGAGTACCTAAGAATAAATGAGGAAAGTTTCGACTGCTGTCCCACTGCAGGGAGTCTGTATGCCTGGTGTTGGGCTGGAAATTAGGATAAGCCTTTGTCCACTCAGAAAGTGACCCCAGTCTGCAAAGAGGTCCTGTGTGGGCTAAGGGCCTGAGTTCTTCCTGGGAGCAGGGGTATTGTCTGTCTGTGCGAAGGTCAGGGCAAGGCAGTCATGTTGGCATCTTTTCTCCTCTAGATACAAGCTCAGTTCCTGTCATGGCTCCTAAGCCAACCCCAGAGCCAGAGCCTTCTCCCTGGGAAGGGGCAGAGCTGGAGTCCAGGACATCAGGGATCTCCACTCGGTACTCCCCACGGCCCCAGTACAACAGGCGGGTGAGAGGCAGGTGCCTCATTCACGTCTTCCTGGAAAATGAAAGGACAACACAGTATCAGAGCATCCTGGTGAGTCTACGAGCAGGGGAGTCTCCTGGGAGCTCACACTGGGGAAGACCGAGTCCACAGCAAACACCTTGGACTAGGCCTGTCTTCTTGAACTGGAGCTTCTGGAAGGTCAGGAAGGAGAGCAAAAAGTGAGGACGAGAGAGGCGGGAGAGCAGCAGCATGCCAGGTCTGGGTGCGAGTGGGCCTGCATGTTTTGGGGTGTGCAGGTCAGAAGTGCAGGAGTGAGTGCTGGGTTCAGAGGAGGTCAGAGAAATATCGAGGGTACAGGCCGTCCTCTACTGACCTTGGTATTGAGGAGGAGTCTATTGAACCATGGAGGTTGAAGCAGAGGAGTTGGCAGTCATTTTCTTGTGTGTGAGAGGGGATATGTTGCTGGTTGAAGGGAAGGGAGCCATTGTAGAATGATTAGGGTGGGTAGGTGTGGGTCACAGACAACTGGGGGCCTTGGAGGGGCCCATTAGTGTCCTAGTTTGCATGTATATGAATAGAGATTCAGCGGCTCTCTCTGCAGAATTTTCCTGGGTGTGGAGTATCCATCATGAGACTCTGGTGTTCACCTCCAGTGGAGCCATGTTGAACCACTGCACCTGCTGGGTCCGAACCTCCTGATACCCCAGAAAGCACTGACACTCTCGAGCCCAGCAACTTCCATGCCTATCATTAAAGAGTCCTAGTGTGTGTTGTGCCCTGGCTGTCAGGACCAAAGCACCTAGGGTTTGTGCCTGGTCCACACAAAAATGCAGCTGCATCCCAGACCAGAGCAGGGATATGGAAGTCCACTGGACCATTCCTCCCATCTTAATGGGACTAGAGTGTGTCTGTACAAAGCCTTCTTGTCCTTATTCCCTTGTCCCTGTAGGGCATAGCAGGTTGAAGCAAACTCTTGTACCAAGATTGGACTAGAGGCTCATAGGAAGACCCCACATGATCACATGAAGGCCTCAGGTAGCAGGGTAACAAGATGGTGCCCTTGTGTTGAGAGCTCACTTGTCTCTGATTGTCCTTGAGCACTGTCCTCTGGGTAGCTACTCCCAAATTCCCTCTCTGATGAGCTTTCTCCAACCCTGCTCAGGTGACCTGCCAGGACACGACTCCAGTCATCATCCGCAGGGCCTTAGATGCACACTTGCTCCAGCAGGAGGATCCAGAAAACTACGAGCTTCTGCAAATTGTCTCGAACCATCAGAGTAAGTGGAACCATCAGCGGGTAGGGAGCAGTGAGTCACAGTGGGCTCACGATAACTGGGAGCCAAAACACAGTGTGCGTTGGCCCAATGCCCAGGAAGAGTACGGTGGGACTTGTGCACAAAACAAAGTGTAATGATGGGGCATAAATCTGCAGGTTCTTCATGTTCCCCAGGGGCTGTGGACACGCTTATCATGTTTTCTTTCCTTGGCCTGAGGAGGCATTGCAAAGCTATTATCCACGAGGGGCCAAGAAGAGAGGCTTCTTTGTCTTGTGTCAAAGAAGCCTTTCCTGACCTAGATGAGTACATGAGAAAAGCAGTTCAATGAAGAATCATTTCTGCCTTTCAATCTTTCTATTCACTGCAAACTGAGTCCACTTAGGACCAGAGGCCATTTCTAGAGAGAAGAGTGTGGTAGAATAGAACCCTTCACAGCTTGTAAACTCTTCTTAGAGAGAGAGAGAGAGAGAGAGAGAGAGAGAGAGAGAGAGAGAGAGAGAGAGAGAGAGAGAGAGAGAGAGAGAAAAGAAGAAGAAGAAGAAGAAGAAGAAGAAGGAGGAGGAGGAGGAGGAGGAGGAGGAGGAGGAGGACGACAACGACGAGGAGGAGGAGGAGAAGAAAAATGAAAATAAGTTGAAGAGGAGACAATAAGAAGGTCAAGATGACTATAAGAAGAAGCATGAGAAGAAGATGAAGAAGAACAAGAACAAGAAGGAGAAACACAAGCCGAACAAGAAGTATAACAATAAATTGATTAAAAATGTGAATGAGAATTATACTCATGAGGAGGAAATGCAGAAGTGGGGAACTCAAGAGAAATATATTGCTCTGGATGGCACAGCCCTGCTGTGGACATCCTCCACCCACGCTCAACACACCTCCAAACCATACCCCTCAAATTAGTGTGGCCCTGTATGAGTGGATGAATCCACTGGCAAGGTGGAGGCACCCACCATCAAGTGATTCCCCCAAACCCATGTGATCATTGCTGCAGTGGGGAGAAAACCTTCAACACATGAGTCTTTGGGGACCAATCCAGATACAAAGTCTAGCTGTTTCTCATTGGTGGGTCCAACGTGAACTAAGAGGTTCTGGGGTGCGAGGAGCTATTTCCTTGAAAGGTGTTCCTGTAGTGGACCTCCTGTGCATAGAGGGTCCTTAGGGAGGAATCAGTGGGGAGTCTTTGGTGGAACAGTAGCTGGATTTGGGGGCTCTCAGGTCTGTGTGTGAGACCTGAGCTGGCAGAGGCTCTCAGTTGTGGAGGATGTTTGGTAGTGTATTCCTTGAGTGTCACCTACCACGCCTCTGCCCCTGCCTCTCCAGAGCTGAGGATCCCTGCTGATGGGAAAGTATATTACACCCTGGATGGAGGAGTGGATTATAACTTTCTTCTTCGGGAAACAGATGCCAGCAAGTCGTTGAAGGTCAAGCCAAAGGAGGTAAACAGCCACTTTCTTCAGTCTTTACTCCTGGTGCCACTCCACATCCTCCAAGGGGACAAGAACCTCAGGTTCTGGATGGATGTTGTAGAACGCCCACAGAGCCAACTGCCAGGCTGGGTGGGGTGCAGTTGCTGGGTTTTGCTGATGTTGTCATCCCCCACAGTTCTTGGAGCCTTCTGTGGCAGTGGCATCCAGGATCCCAGCAGCTGTGAGCAGCAGCTCTACAGTGGCTGCAGGATCATTGCCCCAGGCCACCCAAAGCAATGAGTGGTGCATGAGAAAAGTCACCAGTAGCAGCTCCTCTCTGCTTCACTCCAGCGAGCAGGTGGAAGACAGCCGCTTTCTTCACGTCCTCCTAGAGGGACAGAGCCTGAGGGAGACAAAGCGCATCTTGGTAAGCCCAACAGCAGGGCTGCCTCCTGGGTATCCACACAGTGGAAGGCAGGATACACAGCCAACCCCGGGGCTGTGGTGGGAAATAGAGAGAGGTCCATCTTAAGGGCTTGACCTGAGGAGGAAGAGCATCAGCATGCCCACCTCCAGCGGTGAGTGGGCCTGTGTACTGTGGGTTTTGCAGGCCAGAAGTGCAGAAGGAAGTGCTATGGACAGATGAAGGCAGAGATATGTCCAGGGTGCAGGCTGCAGTGCCTACAACTTGGTATTCTCAATGAGTGAGGTTGGAGCAGAGGAGGTGGCAGTGACTTGTCACATGTGTAGGAGGGGATGTGTTCCTGGTGGCAGGGAAGAGAACCTCCTTAGCATGACTAGGTGTAGGAATTTGGGGTCGGGATCACCTGGGGGTTCATGCCAAAGCTTTGGAATGTCAGCCTTTGCATGTATGTGAATAGGGAGCTAAAGGGGTTCTTGGCAGAATTTCTATGGATGTGCAGTAGACACGCTAATGCTACAGGTGTCCAGCTGCAGAGGAGACATGTTCAGTGACTGCCAGTGCTGAGTCAAGTACATCATTACAACCAGACTCGCACCGAGCTTCCAGAGGCCAGGGCCTCTCAAAGCTATCATGAAGCACTCAAGTGCACACTCTTGTATCTGAGTCTGTTTTGTGTAGTGGCATAAAGGACCAAAATTTTCAGTGCATTTGCCTCTTCCACCCACAAAGGCAGCCTGCATCCCAGAGCACACTTTGTGTGCAGATCCCTGGCACATTGATGCCATCTCAGTGAGATGAGAGTGTGTCTGTGCATAGGCAGTTTGGTCCTTTGACCTGAGTGGAATGTGGCTCCCCAGGGGGAGGGGAGATGGCAGGTACAGGCAGATATTTGTACCAGGATTGTTCTAGTAGCACATTGCAAGAACCCAGGGGGTATATGGAGGCCACACTCAGGTAGCAAGATAACAAGATTGTGCCCTTGTATATGTAGCTGAGATTTCTCCTGAATGTTTGACCACAGTCTTCTGGGTAGCTCCTCTAAAAGCCATTCTCTGATGACATTTGTCCCACCCTGATCCAGGTAACCTGTCAGGAGACGGTGACAAGCCTCATCCACAAGGCCTTGGACCAAAATATGTTGCAGCATGAGGATGTGGACAACTTTGAGCTGCTGAGAATGATGTCTGAGAATGAGAGTAAGTAGGACAATCAGACAGGGGGGAGACATGATCCACAGTGGGCTCAGGATAACTCACAGCCAAGAGAAAGTGGACCTTGGCCCCAAAATACCAAAGTGTGGTGGGCCTGGTGCAGGAAACCAAGTGCAGTGATGGGTGTGTCCAATGTGGAGGTGCTCAATGAGGCCCCAGGGGGCTGCTGGACCTCCCTAAATGTGTTCTCCCCTGGACCTGGTCTGGCAATGCAAAGCTAATATCAATGAGGGCAAGGCAGAGAGAGGCTCAATCCATCATCAGTTTGGTTTATGGCTCACTGATAAGGATGCCTTCAAATGAAGAGGACGAGAACATGGGTCCTGATTGGATCAGCATTGCTGTGGACGGAAGCAGCACAGGTTCTGATCCATGGCCAGGATATGAGAAGTCCTGCCTACTCAAGAATGTCAGGATTGCAGCAACTGGGAACAGGACTCAGTGTAGAGGAAGTCAAGGCCAGGGGACGGCCTATTTGGGTTCTTTTGGGAACAATTCCAAGTCCTCTGTGCCTGGGTGCCCATCTACTGAAGATATCAGAATGGCCAGGTTATTATTCCTTCCAGCAACAAAGAAGGGCTCTGAAGAACGTAGGCCACAATGCTGAGCTGTCCACAATGCCAGTGCTCTTTCCTTTCTTGTGAGCCAGACACTCCTAGCCTCCACCATCCCAGCCTGTCCACAATAGAACCCACCATCTCTCGGGCACGTAAGTGAGTTTTCCCATTTTCACACACCACCTCATTTGGGTTGGCTCTGTCTCACACATGAGGAAGACTGAGGTGCAAGGAGCTGGGCAAGGGGCAGTGTCTGTGAATCTCAGGGACTTGGGAGGCAGCGCAGGAGGATGGGGATTTCCAAACAGCCTCAGAAACTTAGGGAGACCCTGAACCCAAGTAAAAAGACCTGGAAATGGTCTCAGTACTTAGGTGCCTCTGGTTTTATCCCTGGTAAAAAAATAAGTCAATCAATAAGAAATTACCAAACTGAGAATCTACGAAGGTGATTTCAGAAACAGACTTTCAACCCAAGCATCAGTTGAGAGCAAGCTCCAGACCAGGGGAGGTTTGTGTGTAACAGACGTCAAAAGGGAGGACTACCGGGGGGCTGGAACCCACTAGGTGTGATGGCATCTATGCCTTATGGCAGGAGGGTGGCAGTGATGCTGGCCCTCTCCTAGATTTTGGAAACCTTGTTTTCATTGGGGAAGCTTTATGGAGGTGGAATCTATTTTAGCAATCCTGGTCCAGATGAGGTGCTGACTACCACAGGTAGAAGCCTATCCAGAATGTGGTGTCTGTTATCCAGTCTTTCCTGACTGTGACAATGACAAAGAAAGGAAGTCACTTGTCTTTGGTCTTGGTTTCACTCCCGGCCATTGATTGAGAACTGATTTCATCTTGGACTACTGAACAGAGGCTGCATCTGGGCAGAAGAGTGTGATAGATTTGAACTCTTCAGAGGACGCCCCACCATTGCCAGAGAAAGAAGGAGAAGGAGGAGGAGGAGAAAGAGACACTCCCGAGTGGGTAGAGGATCACACGATGAAGATCAGGAGGAAGAAGAAGAAAAAGCAGGAGGTGAAACAGAAGGAAGGGTGGAGGGAGATACACAAGAAGAACAAGAAGGAATCATGTAAGAACAAGAAAAAGATCCAGAAAGAACTACAAGAAGATGCAGGACAGAAAGAAGAGCCAGAAGTAGAATAAGAACCAGAATACAAGTACCAAGCAGACAGCTCATGATGAGAAACAAGGGGAAGGAGAGCGAACCTAGAAAACAATAGAGTTCTCCAGGGCACCACCCTGTTGAAGTCCTCCCATGTCCATGCCCAACACACCTCTGATGGATACCACCTCCCCTCCGCGTATTCATCCATGAATGGATTCATCCAGGGCAAGGGGATGAATTCACCCACCATCCAACGCTTCCCTGAATGCCCATGTGTGAGCATGGCTGCCCTGGGGAGAAAGGCCTAAGCACAGGAGCCTTTGCCAATCCTGATGCACAGCCTAGCAGTGTCCCTTTGGCAGATCCAACCTGCACTGAGAAGTTCTGGGGCCCAAGGTGCTGTTTCCATTGCCAGGTGCTCTTTTGGTTTAGAATCCTGTACATCATCTTCTCCAGGGAAGAATCACTGAGGGAGTCTTTGGTGGCACTGTAGCTGGATAGGAGGGCTCTCAATTCTGGTGCAGGCTCGCCCTGGTGGAGACTCTCAGGGGGTGTGGGTGTTTTGCGGTATAATCCTTGAGTGCCACCTAACAATTCTGTCCACTTCGCTCTGCAGAAATCAAGGTCCCTGACCACTCACTCGTGTATCTGTCCATGAATCCGGGAATAAAATATTTCATCGTGAGGAAATGCCCCGAAGTCAAGGGAAAGGAGGTAAACACCTACCTTATTCAAGCTGTACTTGTACTGCCATTCCACTCCCACCTGGGGAAATAAGAAGCCTCATCACCTAGACATATGTGCTAGGAGCCCATAGAGCCAACCGACAGGCTGGGTGGCTTTCTGTTTCTGGGTTTGCTGATGTTCCATCCCCCACAGTTCTCAGAATCAACCTGCAAGTCTTCCAGGCCGTTTTCCCACAAGCAGGTGGGAGACACCTGCTTAATTCACGTCCACTTAGAAACACAAAGTCCAAAGATGGCCAAGAAAGTCCTGGTAAGCCTGGGAGCAGGGGTGTCCCCTGGTGCTTACACCTGGGTGGGGAGCAGACACTGGTCCAATACCATGGAATACTCATGCCCTCTTGCATTGGAGCTTCTGAAAGATCAGGAGGATAGATGGGAATCAAGAAGGGAGAGGTCAGTGTGAAGGGCTGGAGTTGAGATGAGGGAGAGCAGCAGCTTGTCCACTGCCATGTCTGAGGGAATCTGTGTGTCGGAAGGCAGCATGCAGTCCAGAAGGACAGAGGCGGGTATGGGTGACAGATGAGAACAGGACAGGACCTAGGTTGCAGGTTCCCCTGTATGGGATGTTGACGTCTATGGAGGAGGACAGCAGTGTGAGGTTCTGCATGTTCCTTGAACAAGGAGCTGAGAGGGTCTCTCTGCAGAGTCCATATGGATGTGGAGCAAGCACACTAAATGTCCAGGTAACCCAATGACCACCCTTGCCGGATGAGGTGCCCTCCTACACCCCAGCCAGCACTGAGCCTCTGGAGGCCAGGAGCTCTCGTGACTGTCTTTCGTCACTCCTGTGTGTGGTCATGTTTCTGGGTCTGTTTTTGTCTCTGGAATCCAGACCAAAGCCTCTCGGTTTTGTGCCTAGGCCATTCCCAATGCCGCCTGCATCCTTAGGCAGACCTGGGATCTTGGAGGCTATTGTCCCATTCCTCCCAACTTTTGGGATGAGATTGCATCTGTATGCAGGTAGTGGGGTCCTTTCACTTCGATAGGAGTGCAGCTCCACAAAGAGCAATGGCAGGTCCAGGAAGTCCTATGTACAAGGATTTGGCTAGTAACCTATGGGAAGAGCCCGCCCGATGAGCAGGAGGCCAGCTTCAGGTAGTAGGGTCATGGATGTTGCCCTTGTATTTAGAGTGGAGGTGCCTCCAGAATGCCCCTGCCCACTGTCCTTGAGTAGTCACTTCAAGGCCCATTTCATGAAGGCCTGTCTCCCATGCTGCTCCAGGTGACCTGCCACGATAGGGCTCCTGTCGTCATCCGCAGGGCCCTCGAGCTACACTTGCTTACTCAGGAGAAGCCGGAGGAATATGAGCTGGGCCAAATCATCTCTCACCGTCAGAGTAAGTGGGACAATCAGATGGCAGGGAGCAAGGGTCAGGATGTGAACTCAGGTAAACTCTTAGCACCAAAGAGTAGTCTCTGACCCCCAAGAACACTCCAACAGGGTGTGTTGGGGCTCGTGCACAAAGCCAACTACACTTCTGCTGGTGGAAGGTCTCGAGGTCCAATGGTATACCCCGGTGGATATTGTGGCTCCCCACCAGGTGCCTCCCCTGGACATGAACAGGCATCTAAAGCTGACATCAGTGAGGAGTGAGGAGGAAAGCCTCTTTCCAGGAGCAGTATGGTTCTGTGGTCTGGGATAGGAGTGGTTTCAGAGGAACATGGGAATGCATGGGCTAAAGAGGGAACTGGCATTTTGTGGATTGAAGCAGTAGGATTGAAAGCCTTCTGTATGATCAGAAAACCACTGCCTGGGCAGAGCATTGCCAGGATTCTAGCAAGCAGTAACAGGATGAAATTGGGAAGAAAACACAGCCTGGGGGACAACCTGAATCATCTGTGTTTGGGCAAATTCCCTGGTTGTCTGTACCTGAGTCCACCTGCCAAGGAGTGATCACAATAGCCAGGTTATGATCCCAAATTAAAGTCAGAGGAGGGCTTCCTGACCACGTAGCCACAGAGCTCATCTGATAATAATGCCAGCGCTTTTTCGTTGGTTGATTGGTTGGTTTTTTGTGAGCCAAACACCACAGCAGCCATTATCCCAGCCTATGTATGCTGAAGACCACCATCCCTATGAGTTCTAGGATCAATTTTTTCCTATATTAACCTACTGTTAGGTTAGTAGAATCTATGAAAGAGGAAGTCTGTCTGGGGCCTTGGTAGCCTTAGAAATTCATAGCAGAGATCCCCACATCCAATCCAGAAGGGATGGAGAACAGGCTCTAGGTTAGAGGAGGGCGACAGGAAACAGGTGTTCAGAGGAAGGAGAAGCTGACTGTTGTATTCCCCCATCCAGGGTCATGGCACCACTGGGCCATACACCATGTTGGAGGGAAGCATTCCCTTTGCTGGTCTTTGGAACCATTGTTCTCAATAGGGCAGCATTTGGAATGTGGCCTCCATTCTCTGAGGCTGGTCCACATGGAGGTGGGCTCCACCAACACAGAAGCATGGCTCTAATGTGGTATCCGTGCTGGGTAGCCTGTCCTCACTGTGGCCATACTTGAGGAAAATAACTCAGAAGAGGAATCCTAGGCCTTTTTCTCTGGGTTTCATAGCTTTCTCTTTGGTTGTGCACTGAGGCTGTCCATAAAGCTCTAGTGTGTGGCAGTGGAGAGCGCCTCAGCCCTTGCCACAAAGGCATAGAGTGGGAGAGAGGGAACGAGGCTGGCAGAGAGGGAGAGAGAGAAATATGGAGAGGAGAAGGAGGACCTCTACATGGAGAATGAGGATTCAGTGGAGCCAATAGGAACAAGGTATTTTTTCCCAGGGCACAACCCTGTTTAGGTCTTCCTCCAACCATGCTCAACCTTTCTTCCAGTCCCTCCCACCTCCCAGTAGAGTATTCATCTTGAATAAGAATTTCATGTTGACATCAGAGCACTCACCATCCAATGCTTCCCTCCAAACCCACCTGTGAAGATGGCTCATGTGGGGTCTGAATCTTCGGCACAGGAGCCTTTTGTGGGAGATTTCAGATGTAAATCTAGTGGTGTGCTTTGGCAGATGCAAGAGGACCTGGGATGTTCTGGAGTCCAAAGCCTTTGGTAGGAACAGACATTAGGTCTGTTGAAGTGCTCTGCCTAGTTCTTCCTCAGGGAGGACTGTGGAGGTGGTCTTTGTTGGTATTGGTGCTGAATTGGAGAGCTCCCAGGTGTGTGGCTCTGGCCTTTTCTGGCACAGGCTCTCAGATGTTGGGGTGTCCTAGGGAGCACCTCCTGAGCCACCTTATTTTGTACACCCCTCTCTCCCCAGAGCTGACGATTCCAGCACAGGCCAACGTATTTTATGCAAAGAACCCTCACACAGAATCCAACTTTGTGCTGAGGAAAAGGAGCCTCTCCCAAAAGAATGATGAGTGGATCCAGCCTCAACCTCCCTCTCATCCTACAAAGAAGGCTGCAGCCCTCCTGAGGATGCTTGCAAAACCATTCTGCTGCTGTGTGCCTGGACGGGGCTGAGGCAGTCCAGGAATATTTACATTGATTACTATTTGCTTCAAAGTTTGAATCTATAGTTTGCCATTGTCCTTGACCTTGTTTAGTAACACAGTTGTTAATCTATCCTGTATTTGTTGTTTCCATTAATATATTATTATTTTAAAATATATATGTTTTTGTTACCTGATCTACAGTGATGATTTGAGTATACTAAATGTAGCAGTGATTCCTAAAGGACACATCCAAACCAACAGGAAGGAATGTTTCCTTGTATCAGCAAGAAGTTTGTTTTTTAGGAGTTTGGCAGATGGCATTATCTGAGTCAGTTTTCCAATGGGGGCAATGAAGTATCGGCTATCATGGTACAAACAGAAACAAAGACACACAAACACACACTAGAGAACACACACACACAAACACTAGAGCACACACACACACACACACACACACACACACACACTAGAGCACACACACACACAATGAGAGATAGATAAACTGTTGGAGTTGGTCTCTTCTGAAATACTTTGGAGACATGGTTCTGATTTCTCCCATTTTGGAGTATTTTCAATTGCATAAGGTGTCCTGCAAATGAATCCCATGTCTGAAGAAGACATGCATGTGTACTTCCCATGCCACTTTCCACATAACCAGAAGGTCATGTCATGTAATATTTTTCATGGAGCTGTGTTTTGACTGTGAACCATCCCTTGAGGTCAGCTGTGGAATTTTCCACTGGTAGCATCACAATGGGGATCCACTCTTTGGATTTGGGGATATTTCTGATTTTTTTGATTCAGATTGGAAAGATATATATATATATATATATGATTTTTGATCAAAATTGTGCATTTGATGATAATGAATGCCATGCATCTAGGAATCTGTAGACTCTAGATAATGAATGAATGTCTACTGTTGCCTGGACTATTCTGCAAAATCCTGTAGCATTTGATCTTGTGTGAGGGCTTCATAGGGCTTGCAAAAAGTCCAGGTCAGATGGTCCTGCATGAAGTTTAGCTCCTAGTGGTCTCCTCCACAGCATAAATGCCAAGGAGAAACCCACTTCTACACAGAAGATGGGAAGCTACCTTATGAAGGTGATCGTAGGTGTTGGACCCTCTTGCTAGGACTCTTTTTCTATTGGGCCAGAACTGTGCTCTGGATGTGCTTGCTGAGAAGAGCTTGGAATTTCCTGACTGAAGCAGTTCATGCAAGCTGCTTCCACTTGCAGGAACAAAGTGTGTTCTTGTTGAGCACTTTGGGCTGTCCCTGGTTGAACTAGAGTGTCAGAAGCACTTGTAATGATTGACATTCATGGTTTCACATTGAAGCCTCTGTGCCATCTGTCAACCACTGATGGCTGCAAGGGGGGCCCTGCCTTTCAATGAGTTTTCTGAAAAAGTAGGAGTTTTGAAGAACTGATCTTCTCAGCATTCCCCTTGCCTCCCCAAGTTGGGTGATGTCAATTATACAGACTTCCTTGGGAGCACACATTTTATATTGGGCTGGAATTGGACTCTGGATGTGATTGCTGAAAATAGCTGGGGAATGGGAGAAAGAAAGCTGTTTGCTGAAAGAAATTTCAATTTGCTTTGTTGATTAACTTTGTTGTAAGTGAGCACATGCTATTTGTTTTCTGTGTGACCTAGAAGATATCAAAAGTGCTTCTTACAGGTGACAGGCATGCTTTCACATTGAATCCTCTGTGCCATTGATCAAAAACAGTTCACTCATGTGGGTACCTGCACTTCAAGTGAATGTTGTAAACAAGTGTGACAAATAGATGTCAGTGAGACTTTGGAGAACTGATCTTCTCAGCTGGTCCTCTTTTTCCCTGCAAGTTGATGATGCTAGATTCAAGAGAACTCTTTCTGGCACCCTTCGTGTTTAATGCCTGAACTGTGCTCTGAAAGTTCTTGAGGAGAACAGCTTAGAAGTGCAGAAGTGAAGCTGTTTGTGGAAGCAGCTTCAAGTGGCACAAGCTAACTTGTTCTCAGTAAGCACATGGGGATTTTTTCCCTGGTTGAAGCAGTGTGAATGAGAACGGCTTCTCAGAGCTGATAGGCATATTTGCATTTGGCAAACTTTGCCATCTGTCACCCAGAGTTCCTTGCATGAAACATGCATTTCCAGTGTTTTCAGAAAAGTCTGATGAGTGAGTTTCCATGGAATTTTGTGGAATTGTTCTTTTCAGCAGTCCTCATTGCCTTCTCAAAATTGGTGACCCTGGTGCAAGGACTCTCTTGTCAGCCCACATTGTATTTTGGGCCTGACCTCGGCTCTGAATGTACTTTCTGTACTTCCCATCTTTCCTCTCTCTGGTCCACTCCTCAGATCCCATCCTCCTTTCAATAGGGCCTCTTCCAGGAAGCCTGCCCATGTGCCTCCCACTTGAATTAAACTTCTCCAGTGCACTTGTTTTCAAAGCAGGGACTCCAAGGACAGAGGGCTCTCCATTCTGTACACTGAAATTTCGCAGCAGGGAGGACTCCTCCATGCTTGGATGGCAGGGCTGTGATCACCTGGAAGGTGGAAATAGTAGGCTTCCAGGGGTCTGGTGGTGTTCGTAGCCAGGGTACTGGTGACTGCAGTGCTTTTAATCTATGGGCCTCAAGGAGCCTTATGCTGCAGGTTTGTGTACTTCTGCATGTGTATGCACACAGTTCTTCATGTGGGAGAAAAAGCAATGTCTCCAAAGTTTGCTTTATATTATACTCAACTGGTAATTTACAAACCCCAGTGTCCCATCTTAGCCCAGAGCCATTCCATCAGCCCAGGGCCAGTGGGTGGTCCAGCGGTCAGTACTATGTACAGCTCCCAGGTGGCTCCAGTGTGCAGCTGAATTTGAGAGCCAATGTACCGTAGGATTTTCCCTTGAGGTTAGAATTCATTGACTTCCTCTTATGTCATTTCTCTGGTTCAGGATATTCCTCGTCTCATGAACTATTCTGTAAAATCTTCAAGTTAGCCATCTCTGGTCATTTCTTCCCTCTGATGGCACCTGGTTCAACAGCTTGTTGTTGGGTGGAGTTGGTCATGGGAAGTCCTGGGTCACAGAGAGGGACAGGAAGACCATAATGTGGAATGGTGGTGTAGAAAGTAAGGGTGGGGCCAGAGCCCACACTGTGGTTAGGGTAGGGAAGGGATCTGAAGAGACTACCTTGAAAGTGAGTTCTGGCTGCATTAACCAGAATTAGGGCCTGGAATTGGAAGCCATGACAGGGCTTCTGACTAGAAAGGACACATCCTTCTGGGTTGAGTTGGAGGTCCATCCAGGCAGAGGAAAAGAGAGAGGATGCAGGAGAGGTGGAGGGTCTAGATTACAGAGGAGCTCCATCATCATATCATAGAGTGTGAATTTGTTTCTTCCAGTTGTTGGTAAATGCTAATTCATTCACGTGTTACATTCACATCCACCTCGTCCATTGGAAAGGCCACTCAACCACCACAGGCAGTGATATCTTGGTGGATGTGTGCATTCTAAAATGAGGTGAAGTTGGCGCCAATAGAGTGTGTGGGCACTCAGGCATTGGCAAGCTTGCTATGGAGAGTGAATCCTCTAAATGTTATTGGGCTGCTTTTGAAAGCTCGTGTGGTTTGGCTAGACGTAGAATGCTTCCACACAATTTAGCATGGTGTATATTTTAGAGAGCATGATCACTGAGGGGCAAGTTGCTGGTGTGAAGCCATGAGCATTAACATCTATCAAGTTTCTCACCTGGAGTTGGCTACCTACAACTGGTGACAGTGTTTTGCTACTGCTGAGCAATACTGAACAAGTCTCTGGGCCAGTAATTTATTGCTGAACTACATCACCAACAAAAAGACACTGAGTGTAGGTGAGGACAAGAAGAGCCCAGGAACCACCTGACAGCAGCCCTGAAGTCCTGAGCTCTGGTACATCATATGCCAACTCAACTGGGTATCAACCTTGTCTTCCTGGGCTCATTAGAACTGTGTGCTTCAACTTTCAGAAGCAAATGCAGAATGATAGAATCTTCTCTGAGGACACTTTTCTAAGTCTTGTTTGCAGCACATCTTCTAAGTCTTATTTGCAGCATGTCTTCACTGGAATGAGTAGTCATTTGACATTCTGTTGTACTTAAAATTTCATGAGATTCTACCCTACTTGGTAGGTTCTGTGAAAGTGACTCGGCCTGAATGCATTTTACGTGCCAAAATATGGCTTGTCTTTTCTCCTAAACCTATCAGGGCAGTCAGAGCAGCCAAGGAGTACTATAAATTCAGGCATAAAACGGCCAGATAGACTGGGATCACTGTACATCTTTCTAGAATCTTCTTTCATGCTCTGGCTTCCCTGAGGTAAAGTGTGGAGACTCTGTGATCCAGATTTGTTAGCAAGTAGTTTTCTTGGGAGGTTATGCTAGAAAACTTCAGGTGGGAACAGGAAGTGATTAGGAACTGCCAGTTGTTGTCACTAAGTGACTAAGCACAGTCCTGCTAAGGAGTGCTGGGTGTCCATGTAGATCATGCTGCTAATAGAAGCCCTCTTACAGGGTGAGAGAGCTGGGAGTTCTCCACCCCCTCCTGCCAGCCATGACGGGAAGCTGCTGCTGGCCTTCACTGTAGGCAAATGGGCTATGGTGCTGGGGGCTGGAGGTCAGCTGGGGTGTGAAGAAATGGCATAGTGCTGGACAATGTCATCCAGCTTTGAATCCCCAGACTGGGATCTTTAGCAGGGCAAGGACAAAGACTGTACTCAATGGAACATCTACTTCTCAGCATAGTGCCAGGCACACAGCAGACCTTCATCAATACCCGTAGAATGTGCTGGCTCACCCCAGCCCTGCTCCAGGCCTCTCTCAGCTGGGCTCTCTGCTGGTCCTGTCTTTTCTAGTGTATTCAGCTCTTGCTTCTTCGTATTCTGCTTTCCTGAATTGTGTTCTCTTTCTCCACACTCCTGTGGTCACTCTTTCTCCACACTCCTGTGGTCACTCTTTCTTCACACTCCTGTGGTCCCAAATGGCTGTCTGATGGGGCTGTGGCAGAGAGATCTCATTACTACCAGAGATGGAGTTTTTAAACCAAATAAGACACGTGCTCTGCTACTAAGGATGGTCTTCAGCATAACGTGAGGTAGAAGGTTTGAAATTAGGATTGTCCTCCCAATCTTAAGGCATGTAATCCCTGTGTGCAGACCAGGAAGTGCCCTGGGAAGAAAGGCAGGTATGGGTTTGGAATCAGAGACCAGCAGGAGAAGAACACTTTCACTGCTTACTGGACAATGATTTGGGGGATGTTCTGTAACCTCTTGGGGCCTCAGTGTTTCCATATCTGAAATGGGGATAGTTGTATGACTGACTTCAGGAGGTGGGTAGAGAGAATCCTAGAAGTAGAAGAAGAAAACCCACAGCATCTGTGAAGCACCCCATCCCCATCTTTAGTCTTTCCATGATTTTCTAAGCATATGTTGATTGGCTGTTGGTTATAGCATGCCTGTAGATCTACCTGAGGTCCGGTCTAATCCACACGGACGGAGAAGCTCACTTTTGCCCAGTTGCCACATTTGCAAGGACACCTTCTAATAGAATTGGATCTAGGAAGCTGGGGTCCCTTTGCAGAACATACAGGATCCACAGCAAAATTCAAGCCCTGAGACAGAGGGCTTCTGCTGTTGTCCTCATGTCCTCGTGGGCACTGCAATGCCTTTCTCCACCGATGTTCATTGAAAGCCTGGTCCAGGCCAGGCCAGGGCTCCCTGCTGAGGATGTGGCAGAGAATGAAGCACATGCCAGGCTGGCTTGTAGGGGACTCAAAAATCGGGGGGAAGACAGGCCAGTGATGGTGAAGACAAGACCAGTTAGTTGACTTGTCTGAAGGTCTTGGAGCCAAGCACTCTTCTAAGCACCTTATCATAAAAGCTTCCTCATCCCTCAATAGTTGCAGGAGGAACAGTGCTTTGGTTGTCTGCTGACATGAGTAGGAGACTGCAGCGAGGTCCCTCGATCACTCCGGGGTGGTCCTGGAGTCAAGATCAGCCCTGCCCCAGGTAACCTCTCCCGGCCGACGATCTGTGTCCTGAAGAAAAAGCCGCTACACACGAGATGCCTTTTCGAATGCTCGGTTTATTCACGCCAGGTTCATCACATCACAGGAGGCACAGGAACAGAGGCTGGCGGGACTCAGTTCGCTCGATGTTGACCCACCGACATAGTGGGTCTGAACTGGCCAAAGAGCTCAGCCTTCCTGGCCTTTAAATACTATAGTTGTTTACAACACTTCAAACCAAAAACATGTTTATTTCATAACTTCTATTTCTTATCCTATCTTAACAGATTGTGTCTATATTGCATCACATCTTGCTTACATCTTGCTTATCTAAATTCTCACCTTTGTTTGTACTAAAATACATCAAAATATGTTTACCTTATATCCTTATCTATTTCACACTCTTTTCTAGCTTAGGCACCTTTCTTCATCCAAACATGTTTACTTCAAACTCTCCTGTCATTTGTTTATTTCAAATTCTCCTGTCATCCCCATTTTTCATAGGTGACAACTGAGGCACTGAAAGATCAGGTCACTTGGCCAAGGTCATGGAGACAGCACAGGGGGAAGTGTTGGCTGCAAACCCTCCCAGGTGGCTCCAGCTTTGGGCTCTTTATCACCCACAGCCTGTAATCTCTTGGTCATGCTGTAGCCGCTGTGACTTCTCTGTCACCAAATCGTGATTCACTGCAGGGCCTTTCCCGAGTCCTCTTCCACCTCAGAGTGCCTGTGTCTCACAGAGAGTTAACCAGTTTCCTGGGCCCCAATGGAGTTCGTGGTTTTGCCAGTCTGGGGTGGGGTCTGAGAATGTGTGTTTGTAACAAGGTCTCAGGTGACCCTGAAGCTGATGGGTCTCAACAGAGGTGACTTTCCCCCTCCCCTCGGGTCATTTGACAATGCCTGGAGACCTTTTGTGTTATCACAAGTCAGGGGTGCTGGTGCACAACTCAGGTAGAGGCCATGGGTGCTGCTGAATGTCTACACTGCACGGGGGAAGACCTCTACAGACTAAGAAGGATCTGGCCTGATGGGCCAAGGGCGCCAAGGTGACGAACCCAGTGTGGAGTACAAGCACATGAACTTGGGTGTGTGCAGATATAGCCTCGGGGCTTCTTTCAAAGTGTCTTCTGTCAGTGCAAAACTCCAGCACCTCTGAGTGGCAGTGTTTCTCACAGGCTCTGAGCAGGGATGCTGGTGCTGCTGACCAAGCGACTCCACTTTGAGTAGCCAAAGTGAAGTGGAGTTCTTAGGACACCATGAAGTTCTCAGAAACACAAAGTGGACATCTCCTGTGTTAGATCAGAAGAAAAGAAACTCTGAGTTGGAATAATCCCCTTTCGACTCACCTAGTTGCAAGTTTGCCCCTAAAGCAGCGCTGAGACAGCGGGGCCAAGTGGGGGACAGAGCTCCACTCCTCTCCTAGCCGCAGGCAGAGGCCTGCTGAAAATGAGGAGGGAGCAGAGGTGGGTGAGAACTGCCTTGCTTCAGTCCCTAAGCATCCAGTCAAGTCTATTGTCACCTGAAGTGGTGTCTTCTTCTCCAGGGTCCACGCTAGCATTGGGGTTTGCATCTGCCTGACTTTCAGTTCTGCGAATGGAAGGTGGGAACTGGCTGCTTGAGACACGGTTGCTCTCTTGGGAGAGGGTGTGGGAGAAATGACAGGAACCCCAGCCCTCCAGAGCCCGCACCCCTGCCCCTGTGATAAATGGCAGCATTAACAAGGTTTGGTTGAGAGGGTCCCCCAGATTTGTGACTTCCCATGTCCGCCAGCAGATGTCACTATGGCTGGCAGAACAGAAGGCCTTTCAAGAGTGAGCTGGGGTGCCGGGGAGCAGAGGGGGAAAAAATGGCATCAAATAGAAGGCAGAAGCCCAAACTACCCTTGGCCTAGCGGGATATAGTCCATACTATCATTTTAGGAATGGGGGACATTCTCCAATAAACCCACTATCTGGTCATGTCATTGAGGTCCTGCTTTTGAGATTTAGGCAGAAATTCTCCAATGAAACACAAAGTTCCCGGCTTCTCTCAACTGATAAAGTCTCTAGGTTTTGGCTCCTGGCCTATATGTATCATGAAACATTTTCTTGAAGGAAACAAACACTTTGCACTGAATAAACATATATTTGATATACCTCACCCAGAGAAATCATATTGATGGTGGGACTGCAAATTGGTGCAGCCAATTTGGAAAGCAGTATGGAGATATCTTGGAAAGCTGGGAATGGAACCACCATTTGACTCAGCTATTCCCCTTCTCGATATATTCCCTAAAGACCTAAAAAGAGCATACTACAGGGACACTGCTACATCAATGTTTATAGCAGCACAATTCACAATAGCAACACTGTGGAACCAACCTAGATGCCCTTCAGTAGACGAATGGATAAAAAAAATGTGGCATTTATACCCAATGGAGTATTACTCTGCATTAAAAAATGACAAAATCATAGAATTTGCAGGGAAATGGATGGCATTAGAACAGATTATGCTAAGTGAAGCTAGCCAATCCCTAAAAAACAAATGCCAAATGTTTTCTTTGAAAGTAACTAAGAACAGAGTTGGGAGGAAGAGCATGAGAGGAAGATTAACATTAAACAGGGGTGAGAGGTGGGAGGGGAAAGGAAAGAGAAGGGAAATTGCATGGAAATGGAAGGAGACCCTCATGGTTATACAAAATTACATACAAGAGGAAGTGAGAGGGAAAGGGGAAAAAAACAAGAGGGAGAAATGAATGATAGTAGATGGGGTAGAGAGAGAAGATAGGAGGGGAGGGGATGGGGGATAGTAGAGGATAGGAAAGGCAGCAGAATACAATAGTCACTAGTATAGGAATTTGTAAAACAGTGGATGTGTAACCAATGAGATGCTTCAATCTGTATACGGGGTAAAAATGGGAGTTCATAACCCACTTGAATCAAAGTGTGAAATATGATATGTCAAGAACTATGTCATATTTTGAACAACAAACAATAAAAATTAAAGAGAAAAAATATTGATTCATTTTACAAATTCAGCAGCGTATTCTGAAATTCCTTTGTATACATATAATTTTACCCATTTTTCACAATTATTTGATAGGTGTCATGGATGTTTTAATTGTTAGAATTTGTGTGTGTGTGTGTGTGTGTGTGTGTGTGTGTGTGTGTGTGTGTGGTTTGGAAACTTGACATAAATTTGGCATTCTTCATGGGCCATGTTAATATACACAACTGCTAACACATGCTTAGCAGTAATTATAAGTCACATTTCCTTCCTTTAATCATTCCCTGAAAATGTGCCTTTCATGTGTAAAGACAAGTGTTTTCAAAATTGACTCTCTGGACAGATCTTTGGGCTCAGGTGTCAGTGTTCCAAACTGTGCCAGAAAACACCAAATCTGATTTCATAGGCTGGGCTGTCCTTAGCTCTGGCCTCCAAATTTATTCCCCTTCCTGGCTGTACAACCCATGAGACTTGCCAGAAAGGAAGAGCCATGGAAGACTTTAAGGAGGACAGCCACAGGATCCTTTTTGCTCCTAGCCTCTTGAGAAAATAATAAAAACAATAACATCAAGCAAACACATGGTCTAGAACCTTCTTCTGTAAATAATTAGTATTTACCATATTGATATGTGTGCTGTGGTCCAAATTTTATTTCATTGAGAGAGAGAGAGATAGTGTGTGCATTTGTGTATGTGTGTGTGTGTGTGTGTGTGTGTGTGTGTTTGATTCTGAAAAATCAAAGCCAGAGAACAGAGAAAATTCTATTAGCTGCATCTGGACAGCATTTGTCCTCCTTTCCTAGCAGGGAAGGATCTGAAGTCAATGGCAGAGCTTGTTCGTGGTGTAGCCAAGTGTCTCTGCAGCATTTTCGATGCTAGAGGCAGCTGCAGGTGAATGTGAGGAAGTATTCGGCTGGGGATGTGGCTCAAGCGGTAACGCGCTCGCCTGGCATGTGCTGTGTTTGATCCTCAGCACCACATAAAATAAAATAAAGATGTTGCGTCCACCGAAAATTGAAAAATAAATATTAAAAAATTCTCTCTCCTCTCTCTCTGTCTCTTAAAAAAAAAGTGAGGAAGTGGTCTTGCTTTATGAAAACACCACCCTGATTCAGTGAGCCAGAGGCAACCTGCAGTACCTGTTTTCCTGTAAAGGCAGATTGCTGTGGATGGCCTCTGGCCTCATCATGCAACCCTGCTCAGAATAGAGGATTGAGGGTCCAGGCAGATCCCTAGTTCCTTTTGACCTTTATTGCCAATGGGCCACCCCAGGGTCCTTGGACTCTATCTGGTCTTCTCACCTGTGTTCAGAGGTTGTGAGATTTGGAATCCCCCTCTGTGGCAGGATCCCAGGCCCCCCAGCCTCTTGAGGGCAGGCACAGCCTTCCCTAATTGTGTTAGAGGGGGAGACTTCTCCCACCCATCCTCATCCATGCTCATCACACATTTTGTAGCTTGACACCTGAGGACCTTTATTCATTGACTCAGTGGTTAGTGGTGATGGTTGCTAAGACTAAGTGACTCTTTCAAGGTCACATCACTTGTATAGTAGGGCTAGAGCATGGATCTTCCTAATTGATTTCATGGGACTCTCTCATGGAAACTGTGACTGCCTCCTAAACACACACTCTACATTTGGAGTGTCAAAATTCTTGGCACTGCCTCCTTGGCAAGTGTATCTTGTCTTCTACATGGGAATTTCACAAATATTTTCCTTTGGTTTGTGAAAGTAATGTGGGGGAGATTTCATTTATACCTAGCATAAAGAAGAAATACCCGCTGTATTTTTTACACATAGATGTTTAAAATTAACCTTACTCTGGATGTGCTTATATGAGTCGCTCCTTTGAATTTGTTGAAGAATTGTTGGCTGTGGAGCAAGGTAATGAGAAATGGATTTGATTCATTCTCAAGTGTCCTGAAGTGATGAATGTATTCAGGATATGAAGGTTTTTCTAGTCAGTTCGTTTGGCTCACTTAGTGATGTCAGAAGAATGTGTCTGGTAGATTCTTTGGAGTAGATGTCAAAGTGGCCTGGTCGTACCCTGTCCAGGACTGAATGCTGAGCTTGAGTGGGAGCTTCTTGTCATTTCAAGCATTTCCATGAGTCTGGCCGCTGTTCTCTTGTAGAAAAGTGGTTTCTAAAAGGAAAGGAGAACAAACATTGAAGGTTTGGTGATTTGTTATTTATACCAATGTGATTTCAATGAATTTTCTACAATACAAAATTAAGTTCATACTGGTAAAATCTCATATGTTGAATAAAAAATTAAAATATTGGGGGTGGGGGATGAGGATTTGCACATCAAATATTATCGAACACCAAAACCTGTTTGTTTGTTTATTTGTTTGTCTTTTGATATAAATAATTAAATGCCAGAAGTCCACACCTGGCATTCTGCCTCAGCCACCTCTGTTTCCTGCCTCCAGGTGGCCCGTTTGATCTGGGTGTTTGAAACACACTTTCCTGGGCTCACAGGCTCCCCATGCATTCAATAGAGAGCAGCACCCAGGCATGTTGCCATCGCACTGAGTAGATATTGCCAGAGGCAATGGGGAGGTAGTGGTAGGTGAGGGAGGGAAGAGCTCTCAGGATGGGAAGATGACACAAGGCTCCTGGCCATGGTGTTTGTCTGCGCATCCTGAGTGGGGCAGATCTGTGCTCTGTGTCCCTGTACCCTCCTCTGTAGTCTGTGTTGGCAGAAGATCAGGGAAACAGGTCATAAGTGATCCAGTAACACAGGCACCAGCCCCCACAGTGTGTTCCTAGCCCTTTCCCCACCTGGCCTGGCTTGGCGCCTGTCTTGCCTCAGGGGTGAGACCATGTAGTCATCAGAGTGTGTCTGTGTCCCAGATCCGACCTGCATGGCCGACAAGCTCAGACTTTCAGGCGGGTCCTGGGCTGCTGCAACCAAATCCTGCCATCTGGGTGGCCTACAGCGGAGGAAGGGGCTTTTCTCTGGCTTCAGAGGCGCAACACAACAGGTGTTGTGCTATCCTAACGCCACACTCCCTCACAGGTTTCAAGGGGAGTGCCCCTCCCACCAACTCTCCCAGCCCTTGCTCACTCTCCTACTGCTGCCCACAATCTGTGGTTCCTCTGTGGGGCATCCAGTCTCTGCCTCAAACCTGACACAGTCTGTTTCCCCCAGTCTCCCTGGTCTCTGGGTCCAAGCGCCCCTCTTTCTACAAGAATATCACATATTGGATTTGGGCCCAGTTGATGCTGTGTTCCATCATGTGAGCTCTTTATAGCTTCATCACTGTGCAAAGACTCTCTTTCACACAAGGTCTCACCTAGTTTTGTGTGGACAAGAATTTTTGGAGGACACTATTCTACTAGTACACTTGCCTTTTTTCAAGTCTCCCCCAAGTGAGGCTTCCTGGCACCTCTTGTCCTAAGTTTTGTCCTGTAAGATTTTCTCCTTTTGTGTGTGCTCTTATAACTGAGTCTGTTTTGTGTAGTGGCAGTCAGTCCCAAATTTTCCAATGTATCTGCCTAGTCCACCCACAAAAGCAGGCTGCATCCCAGAACAAACCTGGCATACAGGCCACTGGCCCATTGCTCCCATCTCAGTGAGACGAGAGTGTGTCTATGCACAGACAGTTGAGTCCTTTGACCCTGACTGGATTGTGGCTCCATGGGGGTCGGGTGGTTTGGGAGATGGCAGATACAGGCAGACATTTATTTATACCAGGATTGGTCTGGCAGCACCATGCAAGAACCCAGGGAATTATAAAGAGGACATGCTCAGGTAGGAAGATAACCAGATGGTGCCCTTGTATACATAGCTAAGGTGTCCCCTGAATGTCCTTGAGCACCTTCTTCTGGTTAGCTGTTCTAAAACTCATTCTCTGATGACATTTCTCCTCCTCTGATCCAGATGACCTGCCAGGGGGTGGGTACGAGCATCATCCACAGGGCCTTGACCACCATTTTCTCAACGACAAGAATCCAGAAGACTTGGGCTGCTCAATGTGGTTTCTGAGCATGAGAGTACATGGGACATTCAGTGGGGAGGAATGATCCACAGGGGCTCAGGGTAACCCACAGTCCAAAAAAGTGGGCCTTGGCCCAGAAAACAGCCAGAAATTGGGCCTTGTGCACAACAGAAACTGCAGTGATGGGTGAGTCATATCTGCAGGTTCTCAGTGAGGCCCCAGAGGCTGCTGGATCTTCCTAAATGTGTTCTTCCTGGGCCTGGTCAGATGTGGCAAAGCTAATATCCATGAGGGTCAAAGAAGAGAGGCTGGTTGAATTGGCAGTTTGGTTTATGACTCACTCATAAGGATGCCTTCTAATGAGCATAAGGAAAAAGCAAGGCCCAAGTGGGATCAGCACTGATGTAGACTGATGCAGCACCATGGTCAGGATGTCAGAAAGGAAGAATGTCAGGATTGCAGCAACTGGAAACAGGACTCAGTGAAGAATAAGTCAAGGCCAGGGGACAGCGTGGTTGGGTAGTTTTTTGAAATAATTTCAAGTCCTCTGTTTCTGGGTGCCCATCTCATAAAAATATCAGAATAGCCAAGTTCTTATTTCTTCCAGCATCAAAGAGGGGCATCAGAAGCAGAGAAGCCACAATGCTGATCTGTCAACAGTGCCAGTGCTCTTTCCTTTCCTGTGAGCCAGCCACTCCTAGCCTCCACGATGTCAGCCTGTCCACAATGGAACTCACCAACGTTAGGGCATGTATGATCAGTTCTCACATTTTTATACACCAAGTTGTTTGGGTTGGCTGTGTCTCACATAGAAGGAAGGCTGAGCTCAAGATAGATCAAGGAAATGGGCAATGTGGAAGTGGCTGTGAATCTCAGTGGCTTTGGAGGCTGTGCAGGAGGGTCAGAAGTTCAAAGAGCCTCAGAAACTTATGAAGACCCTGTACCCAAGTAAAAAGGCCTGGGAATGTGTCTCAGTGCTTAAGTGCCTCTGGTTTTAATCCGTGGTACAAAAATAAGTCATTCAATAAGGAATTATAAAACTGAGAGTCTATGAAGGTGATTTCAGAAGCAGCCAGTTTCAACCCAAGCATCAATTGAGAGCGGGCTCCAGACCAGTGGAGGTTTGTGTATAACAAAAGTCAAAAAGAAGAACTAGCTGTGTTTCTGGAACCCCTAGGTGTGACAGCATGTTTGCATTATGGCAGGAGAATGTCAGTGATGCTGGCCGTCTCCTAGATTTTGAAAACTTTGTTTTCATTATCAGATGTGGCATCTATTTTTGAATGCCTAGTCCAGGTAAGGTGTTGACTAGCACAGGCAGAAGCATGACCAAAATGGTATGTGTCTGTTAGGCAGTCTTTCATGACTGTGACAGTTACAAAGAAAGGGGAGTAAGTTCTCTTTTGTCTTGGTTTCTCTACTTGCCATTCATTGAGAATTGATTTCATCTTGGGGTCCTGAACAGAGGCTGCATCTGGGCAGATAGTGTGATAGATTTGAGAGAAAGAAGGAGAAGGTGGAGGAGGAGACAGAGGACAAACTGGAGGGGGAAGAGGATAAAGACATAAAGAGGAGGAAGAAAAGGAAGGAAAAGTAGAAGGAGGATGTGGAAGAGGAGGAGAAGGAGGAGGAGGAGCACGAAGATGAGAAGTGGTGAATGGGCAAGAAAGAAATCTTGAAATCTTAATATAGGAACAAGAAAAGGACCCAGAAATAGGACAAGAATGTGCAGGACAAAAAGAACCAGAAGTAGAACTAGAACCAGAATAAAAATCTAAAACAGAGAGATCATAATGAGAAACGAGAAAGGAGAGCTCATCTAGAAAACAATATCATTATTCAGGGCATAGTCTTGCTGAGGTCATCTTATCTTTTTGCTCAGTGTACCTCTAATTTTACACCACCTCCCATTAGTGTATTCACCTATGGCTGGATTAATCCATTGGTGATGTGCAGCCACCCACCATCCAACGCTTCCCTGAATACCCATGTGTGAGCATGGCTGTTCTGGGCAGAAAGGCCTAAGCACAGGAGCCTTTGCGGGGGCCAATCCTGATGCAAAGCCTAGCAGTGTCTCTTTGGCAGATCCAACCTGCACTGAGAAGTTCTGGGGCCCAAGGTGCTGTTTCCATTGCCAGGTGCTCTTTTGGTTTAGATCCTGTGCATCATCTTCCTCCAGGGAAGAATCACTGAGGGAGTCTTTGGTGGCACTGTAGCTGGATTGGAGGGCTCTCAAGTCTGTGGCGCAGGCCTGCCCTGGCAAAGACTCTCAGGGGTTGGGGGTGTCTTGTGGAATAATTCTTGAGTGTCACCTACCAATCATCTCCACCTCTCTCTGCAGAAGTCAAGGTCCCTGACCACGCAGTCATGTATCTGTCCATGAATCCGGGAATGAAGTATCATTTTATCCTGAGAAAACGCCCCACCATGAAGACAGCCCGGTTCAAGGGGAAGGAGGAAAACACCTACTTTATTCAAACTGAATTTCTGCTGATTGTCCCCTGGTGCTTACACCTAGATGGGGAACAGACACTAGTCCAATACAATGAACTACTCATGCCCTCTTGAATTGGAGCTTTTGGGTGTTCAGGAAGGATAGATGGGAATAAAGAAGAAAGTGGTCAATGTTAAGGGGTTGATCTGAGATGAGTAGAGCAACAGCATGTCTGCTGCCATGTCTGAGGGGGTCTGTGTCAGGTGGCAGTGTGCAGGCCAAAAGTGCAGGGACAGGTATTTTGGGAGATGAGAATAGGACAGGATCTAGGTTGCAGTTTCCACTCTATGGGATCGAGGATATTGTTACACATGGGGGAGGACAGCAACAGGAGATTTTTCATGTTCCTTGAACAAGGAGCTGAGAGGATGTCTCTGCAGAATCGATATGGATGTGGAGCAAGCACACCAAATGTCCAGGTAACTGCAGGACAGGAACCCTTTCCAATGACCACCCTTGCCAGATGAGGTGCCCTACTACACCCCAGCAGCTCTGAGCCTCTGGGGCCAGGAGCTCTCGTGGCTGTTTTTCAGCACTCCTGTGTGTGGTCTTCTTCCTGAGTCTGTTTTTGGCCCTGGCAATCAGGACCAAGCCTGTAGGTTTTGTGTCTGGGCCACACCAGATGCAGCCTGCTTCCTCAAGCAGACGTGGGATCTTGGGGGCCACTGTCCCATTCCTCCCATCTTGATGGGATGAGATTGTGTTTGTATACAGGTTGTGTGCTCCTTTTACCATGAGTGGAATATGGCTCCACAAAGGGTAATGGTAGGTCCAGGCAGATCACTGTACAGGGATTGGGCTAGTGGTCCATAGGAAGAGCCCACAGGACTACCAGGAGGTCTTCCTTGGATAGTAGTGTCTTAAGATGGTGCCATGATATTTAGAACTGAGTGTACCTGTCCTCTTGAGTGTACCTGTCCACAGTCCTTGAATAGGCACTTCAAGGCCCATTTCCTGAAGACCTGTCTCCTATGCTGCTCCAGGTGACCTGTCAATACAGGGCTCATCATCATCCACAGGGCCTTCAAGCTACACTTCCTAAATGAAGAGAAGCCGGAAGACTGAGCTTGGCCAGATCATCTCCAACTGTGGGAGTAAGTGGGGGATTCATATGGTGGGGAGCAAGGTTAGGAAGTAGACTCAGTCAACTCATAGCACCAAAGAGTGCTCCTTGACCCAGAAGAACATTCAAACAGGGTGTGTTGGGGCTCATGCATAAAGAAAACTACGTTAATGCTGGTGTGATGTTTCCAGGTGTGACTCTAGTGTGACGCCACACCAGGTATCCTCTCCTGGTCCTGAGCAGGCCTCCAGTGCTGACATCAGTGAGGAGCAAAGAGGAAGGCTTCCTTCCAGGGCCACTGTGGCCCAGGTCTCTCTGATAGGAAGATGGGGATGCATGGGCTAAGGATGGAACTTACAGTTTTGTGGACTGAAGCAGGGCTATTGAAAGCCTTATGTAGGACCAGGAAACCACTGCCTGGGCAGAGCATGGCCAGGATTCTAGCAAGCAGAAATGGGACTAAATTGGAAGGAAATTACAGGCTGGGAGACAGCCTGAATAGTCTGACTTTGGATTCTCTGGTTGTCTCTACCTGAGTTTACCAGAAGTGATCACAATAACCAGGTTATTATTCCTAACTAAAGTCAGATGAGGGCTTTCTCAGCACATCTGCCACAAAGCTGATCTGTTCATAATGCTAGTGTTTTTTTATTTTCTATTTTTGTGAGCCAAATACCCACAGCAGCTGTGATCCCACAGCAATCTGTCCACACTGAAAACCACCATCCCTACACATTCTAGATTAAATTCTCTCATACCTTAACCTACTAAGTCTGTTCAGTTAGTAGTGTCTTATGGAAGAGAAATTCTGCGGCCTTCGTAGGCTAAGAAACTCATAGCAGAGACACATCTACCCAGAAGGGATGGAGAACAGGCTCTAGGCTAGAAGAGAGCTTCAGGAAACAGGTGTTCATAGGTAGGTGTAGCTGGCTGTCTGAACCCCACGGGGGTCATGGCATCCCTGGACCAAAGCACCGTGTTGGAGGGAAGAGGTCCCTCTGCTGGTCTTTGGAGCAATGTTCCTCAGTAGAACAGCATTTGAGATGTGGCCTCCATTCTAGGAAGCCTGGTCCACGTGGAAGTGGGCACCGACAATGGCAGAAGCGTGGCTCCAATGTGGCATCCATAACTGGTCAGCCTGTCCTCACTGTGGCCATATTTGAGGAAAATGAATTAGAGTGGAATCCTATGTTTTTCCTTCAGGTTTCATAGCTTTCCATTTGGTTCTGCTCTGAGGCTGTCCATAAAGTCGTAGTGTGTGGCAGTGGGGCTCTCCTCAGCTCTTGCCAAACGGGCATAGAATGGGAGACAGAGGATGAGCCTTGGGGTGAGGGAGAGAGAGAGAGATAGGAGGAGGAGAAATTCTACTTGGAGAATGAGGATTCAGTGGAGCCAACAGGGACAAGGTACTGTTGCCTAGGACACCACCCTGTTCAGGTCTTCCTCCAACCATGCCCAGCCTTTCTTCCAGATCCTACCACCTCCCAGTAGTGTATTCATCTTAAATAAGAATTTCATGTTGACATCAGAGCACTCACCATCCAATGCTTCCCTCCAAACCCACCTATGAAGATGGCTCATGTGGGGACTGAATCTTCGGCACAGGAGCCTTTTGTGGGAGATTTCAGATGTAAATCCAGTGGTGTGCTTTGGCAGTTGCAAGAGGACCTGGGATGTTCTGGAGTCCAAAGCCTTTGGTAGGAACGGACATTAGGTCTGTGGAAGTGCTCTGCCTAGTTCTTCCTCAGGGAAGACTGTGGAGGCTGTCTTTTTGGTATTGGTGCTGAATTGGAGAGCTTTCAGGTGTGTGGCTCTGGCCTTTCCAAGCTGAGGCTCTCAGATGTTGGGGTGTCCTATAAGACACCTCTTGAGTGCCACCTTCTTTTCATATACCCCTCTCTTCCCAGAGCTAGCGATTCCTCACCTTGCCAATGTTTTCTATGTAATGAACCCCCACATTCAATACAGCTTTATACTGAGGAAGAGGACCACCCCAAATGAGAAGGATAAGTAGATCCAGCCCAAACCTCCCCTTTGTGAGCATAGGAGGCTCAAGCTCTCCACAGGATCCTTTTAAGAACACTGCCCAGGCGCTGTGTGGCTGGGCAGCGCTGAAGCATCTTTTACATTTATTAATATTTGCTTCAAAATTTTGAAGTTCTAATCTGTATTTTGACATTAAATATTTTTTATTTATTCCTTTTAGTAAACACATTCATTACTATATCATGTGTTTGTTGTTTAAACCAAGTACTTTTTAAAATATATATATATATTTTTTTCTTGTCTGATACTTTGATGATTTGAGTATATTAATTATAGCAGTGATTCTTAAAGGACACATCCAAAGCAACAGGGAGGAATGTTTCATTCGATCACAAAGAAATTTTGTTTTTAGGAATATGGCAGATGGCATTATCTGAGTCAATTTTTCAATGGAAGAAATGAATTATCAAATGCCATGACACAGAAAAATACAAGGACACACACACACACACAATGGCTCACACACTCATTGAGAGATAGATAGTTTGAGTTGGTCTATGCTGAAATATTTTGGAGAAATTGTTCACATTTCTCCAATTTTGGAATATTTTCAATTGCATAACTTGTCTTGCAGATGAAACTCAAGTCTAAAAAGGACATGCCTGTGTGCTGCTGATGCAATTTTACACATAATCTGAAGGTCATGTCATGCAATATATTTTGTGCACCTGTGTTTTGACTGTGAACCATTCCCTGAGGTTGTGTGTGGAATTTTCTACTTGTATCATAACAATGGGGATCCATTGTTTTGATTTTGGAACATTTCTGATTTTAGTTTTTCAAATTCCAATGTTATATAATATATATATATATATATATATATATATATATATATATATTTATATTTAATATATATTTAATTTTTCTTTACATTGTATTTAGCAATAACATGAAATCATAAATTTATTGTGTTAAACTTTCCCCTTCTAACACACAGTAAATTAAAATACTATTAACCTATTCATGCTTATACCACTTAAAGTTACCTTTAATATGACTCTTAAGACTGCAAAATTTTTGAAATGATAGAGTAAGGACTAGTAAACCTTTTTGTGTAAAGTATCAAATAGTCAATATCTTAGGCTTTGTAGACCAAAAAGTATAAATCAAGGATATTGTGTGGGTATTTATATGCCATGAGTGAAAACACATTTCAACATTTTCTCCTAATCCCTTTACAATAAAATAGCCAGGGTCACAGGTCTTATAAAAAACAGCTGGTAGGTTGAATAGGGCTCAGGGGCCGTAGTCTCTGATTTAAATCACAAAACCAATGTGTTTTTGAGCCTTCTCTGAAATTACTTAAAACAGCCAGTGAACATGATAAGACCACTCACAGGAGGGCTAGGAGGAGAGGAGAGTTGTTTGGTGGCCCGCACCCCACCTGGCCCCAGTCGACATTCACTGGATCCATCACCAGCATCCTTACCACCTTTTCTTTCCAGGCTCTGGCAGTCCTGAGCACTCTACCTGACACACAGTAGGCTTGAAAAAATGGGAGACAGTGTTTTTTCCTCACGTGCTCAAAGAAGGACATGCCAGCCTTCCAAGCACTTGGATTCCACTGTAGGATCACTCTTTAACAGGCTGAGTTTTCATTCTCTGGAAACTCTGATTCCAAAAGTTGTTCAAGGAATAAGCTGAGCATTAGTGATTTTTTTTTTAAAGTTCTTGAGGAAAATCTGATGATTCCAACCAAAAACCTGTGGCTCAGAGAGAGCATAATCTCATAATTACAGAATCAACTCCCAACCCCAGATTGGATGTTTTCATGCCCTGATTTATGGTCACAGGTGGTTCTTGCCCTCTTTGTGAGTCTTGGATTCCATGTGTCAGCCAGTTGTCAACCAGTGTTCATTGAGGAGCTATTAAATGGCACACTAAGTGCTAGCAATGCATGAGGAGGCAGAGGTCCTCCAACACTACAGCCTCCCTTCCTTACCTCCCTCCCTTTACCACCCCTTAGTTTTCCTCAGCCCTGTTCACCACCTGGTATCTAAAATGTGTTCTAGTTTCCCCATGAGAGCCAGAGCCTGGTAGCAGCTGGCCCACTGGTATTCCCAAGGCCTGGAACAGTGCAGGGCAGCCAGGCAGTGTGCTCAGCCAAAATCTGTGCTAACAGGGGCCAGAAGTAGGGAGCAATCTAGCTGTGGGGGCCAACTTGCCAGCCCACCCAGGGCAGGGCTTGAGTCCCAGCCTCCTCTGTCTTGGAAGCAGCAATCAAGAATGCAGCCTGGTTTTCCTCCCAGATATTTGGTCTGAAACCATGGATTTCAGCCTCGGTTCATTAATTTATAAAACTTAGAAAACACTGTAAGGATTAAACAGGATGAAGTCCAATGTGCAGCAGAAGCTCCCAAGGTAGTAGGTCTATGTGTTGGTTTCTCTTATTACCTGGAATTTTATAAACAGACCACAGTTGTAGAAGTTCTCTGAACATGTCTAAAGAGAAACTGAGTAGCCAGCAGTGTGCCTGTGACATCCTAATGACGAGGTCTGACAACTTGCATCTGCTTTCTGAAATATATTTATTGAGCTTCTGCCACATACTGGACACTGTGCTAGGGTCTTGGGACTTGGGGTAATAAGCCAGACTCAGCTTTTGCCCTCATGAAACTTACATTCTGTGTGGAACTGGTGACAGATGAGAATCACCAGAGCCAAGAATCCTACAGCACAGCCCTGAACACATGAAGGCAGTGAGGTCTATGTGGCCTTCAGGTCTGTGTCGGAGTCAGAGGTGAACTTGACGTGGAATCTAAGGAGTCAGAGGATGGTTCCCTGAGCAAGTGCCACTGGAGCCCAGATTTGGACCATGTGAAGGCATTCATTAGAAGAGAAGGAGGCTGGAGCTGGACATGGAATGAGAACAGGATGAAGGCCAAGGCCAGCTCAGAAACTTGGAGATTTCACCTCAGAAGGTGGCAGAGCCAAGCAGTCAGGGGCTGAGTCTGGTCCTTCTCCAATCTTTGTGTGTCACAGGTCCCTTGGACATCTTGCTAAAATGCAGATTCTGGTTCCAGGTCTGGGTGGGCCTGAAAATTTGCATTTCTAATAAGTTCCCAGGTGCAAGTCTGCTGGTCCATGAACTGAGTTTGGGGGAGGAAGGTTTTTAGGCCATGTCTTTGTACTAAGAGACAAAAGGGATTTTCCGAAGACCCCTCTGGATGTTATGAACCTGTCTTACCATTATCATGAAGCAAAAATCCTCTGCCTGGAACTTGTGAATTCTTGGGAAATCTCTCTCTCTCTCTCTCTCTCTCTCTCTCTCTCTCTCTCTCTCTCTCTCTCTCTCTCTCTCTCACACACACACACATGCACACACATGCACACACAGACACACATGAAGGAAGGAAGGAAAGACTGGGGGGGACGGGGGGGAAGAGAGAGAGAGAAAGAGTTGAAATCCTTGCTCCTTCCTGGTTGCTGCTGTTGATTTTTTGCCAACATTCAACTCAGCCCCAATCATAGTTGACACTGCCTTGAACAGTGCCTTTTCCCAGTGGGAACTTTGTTGCCTGTGGGTTGCAACTTAGAAATTCTGGAAGGCAGTGGAGAGACAGCCCTGTGCACCCACACTTGCTTCTTTTTTAAGAAATAATCCTAGGCTTGCTAAAAAGAAAACACACACACACACACACACACACACACACACACAGGTTCAAGTAATCTTTGGAAAGCAAAGATAACCACACATGAGATTGAAATGAAATCTTACAAACACTAATGCATCTCAGAGTCAGTCCTTAGAGGATTAAGGAACTGGTTGACCTTGGCTGTTGATGTCTAAGCTGAGACCCAGGTCAGAAATCTCAGCACTGAAGTCCCCCCAGGGAGGCTGGTCATGGTGGGGTTGAGATATCCGGGAGGTGACTGGGAAAAGCCAGTGGGTGGGCACAGAGGAATGCAGGTTCAGGGGTCAGGGTGATGAAAGTGGATTTGATCTGTCCTCTGGTGACATTTAGGAGGACAGGTGAGAAAGAGAGCTGCTGACACACAGCCTCCACGGCACGCCTGCCAGGTACACAAGGCCTTCTAAGACCACCTGGGAGAAAAAGATGGGCCCACAGAACACTGCCCTGTGAGCAGTCCCAGAGGCTCTTGTTGAGTGTCCCCAAGCACAGGTTGAACCCCCTGCTCACTACTCCATTTAAATAAGCACTTCCATAACTTTAAATCCAAGGTGGCTCCTGTTCAGCATGAGCACCTTTCCTGGCAGCTTGTGCAGCACAGTGAGTGAGCAGCTGCTCACCAGGAGCAGTTTGGACAGGGCATTGCACATGCATCAGCCCAAGGCAGCAGCAGCCAGGGCACAGGGCTTCCGAGACACACGGAGTTCAGCCACGAGCACATGCATGTTGCAGGGAGCGTCACTCCACATGAGCACATCACTTCCTCATAGGCATGAGGAGCCTGGGAAAACCACCATCCAGAACAAACTGCCAGAAAACCGGCTTCTCATGCCTCAACCGCACAGGTGTGCCGCTGAGCGTGTCGGTCCAAAAGAGCAAACTGTGTCTGACAGGTTAGTCTGTGAACAATCCCAGGTCCACCGAGAGCAAGCAGGCGACCCCCAACCTTCTCACCATCTTCCCCCCACCCAGCTGACTCTGACACCCTCATTTCTCTCCTGCATCCTTCACTCCTGACACTTGAATAATTTTTTTCAATTCCTGAGCATCTTTATCATTTTAGGGTTTTCATTTCCCATTTTGCCTAATAAATAAATGTATCAAGACCTGAAAGGAAATGAAAGTTGTAAAGAACTTTTGGCCCTAAGGGGGGAAAAAAAAGATGGTAAGCTGGACTTGGAATGTGGTTCTTTCGATCCTGTTGACTTATTTAGGGAATTATATTTTCCACTCCCCATAAGCTTCTTTATTAATCTTATGCACAAAAATATACCAAAGATCTCAAAAGAACGCATCTCCTTCTCAAGACATCACACACTGTTGTTCTAGGAGTCCTTAGGCTGGTTTTGACCCTCACCATCATAAACACCCCATTAGCATTTATTGAGCACTTATTATGCACCGGGTACACATACAGCATGCCCTAGATATAACCTGTATAAAACACATGGTGATCTCATAACAGAGTGGGGGGGGATATTTGAGTTAAGACACTAGTGCTGAGAAGTTTAAACAGCTTTTCTAAAGTGAGACAAAAAGGAAATAACAATGTGATTTTGAACCCCAGTCTGACTTACTTCAAGGCCTGGATGCTAACCCTACAGAGCAGGCAGTACAAAGCCCAGTATCCATCCCCTTGTGCTGCAAATGCCAGCTTGATTTTGCTTTGGCCGTCAACACGGCTGCCTCCTGAGGTCCTGGACATATTCTTGGCAGAGGTTGGTGGCTCAGAGGCCAGTCACTAATTATGGGGGTTGTGCAGAAACATGTGGGTTCATGGAACCTCCAGATCATGTGCCAGGGTTCATGGAAGGAGGCCACTAAGCCACACGGACAATGCTGCTAGGTGGACATTGCAACCAGCATGTGCAGAGATTCTGAAGAGTCAAGGAGAGAGCCCTGGTGCCAGCCCATCCCACGGCTCTCTTCCCAATAGGAGGAACCTTATTTTATATCTTCTACCGGTTCAAAACTAGACTTTGTTTCAAAATAAAATTAAAAAAAGGAGGGAGTGCAGCTCAGTGGTAGAGCATGTATCCAAGCACATAGGATCACAAATAAATAAATAAATATCCTGAGGCAATCATGATAACAGAATCAGCTGCAGCATTAACTAAGGACATCCATAGCAGTTTTTCCAAAGGTCAGAGTTCTGTAAATAGGAGCTTCATTCTCTGTGGGAAACGTAAAGAGATGTTTACCATTACACTGGTATTTTGACCTATTTTCCCAATAATCATCATCTCACCTGATGATACAATCATTTTGCTCTCTTAAAACCAAAAGCCTCATATATTGCCCTACTTTTTAATTATTTACATACTTCTTTGCTGTTCCAATGGAGTTCTTTGTTGACAAGTCTAACATTAAGATGTGAACATAGATATTTTTTCCTTAATTTTTTTTTCAGGATATTGGCTTTCACTTAAAGTGGTGGCCAATCAAGATTCAGTTTATATAGAAAATACTGTTTAAGTCTGCTTTTTCACCTCTGTGACCCAAAGACTAGACAAGAACAATTTTAAGGAAGAAACATTTATTTGGGGCTCATGGTTTCAGACGTCTCAGTCCATAGACGCCTGACTACATTCCTTGGGGCCTGAGGTGAGGCAGAACATCATGGCAGAAGTGTATGGTACAGGAAAGTATCTCAGGATATGGCAAATCAGGAGAGAGAGAGAGAGAGAGAGAGAGAGAGAGAGAGAGAGAGAGAGATTTCAGAGATCTCTCATTTACCAGGGACAAAATAAAAAGTCACACCCCCAATGACCTGCCTCCTCCACCCACAACTTATCTGCCTACAGTTAACAACCAATTAATCCCTATCAGCAGATTAATGAATGCACTGATTAAGTTGAAACTCCCACAACTCAATCATTTCACCTCTAAATTTTCTTTTGTAGTCTCACACACATATGAGCTTTCAGAGGGCACCTCATATCTAAACCATAACAAATGCTCTCACAAAATACAAAATGCATGCTCAATTACGTCCACGAGAAATAATACAATTCTTAAAAAAAGTTATTCTTACACATTCTTTATTTTGTGGAGTCATTCTGTTGTATTTTAGGGAGTTTTTTTGGTTCTCTTCAAATTATTTTTGTTGGATTTGCCAAGAAATTTGTAACTAACTCCTAGTTCAGAGAATATTTTTGTGAAAGTTCTTATATGGATTATTGCTCATGTCTTAGAAGAAGAAAGCATTAGGAGTATATTTTTAATAAATCAAACAAGGATGTTGCTTTGGTTCAGTTGAACAACCAGTTAATTTGATGAAATACTAACTGAATGATTTACTTCAGAGATCCCTCAAAATACAATGGCTACATTTGAATCTGATAAGATTTTATTCCCAGTTCAACTCATTACTTATTGACGACCTTTGTGAAACCGTTGTCTGCTTAACAAATTTCAACCTAAATGTCAGATAAGATGGTGGACTCTCTGAGGACACAAAAGGATCACCCAGATTTTCTGTGTCTGTGCAGCAAACTGAAGTTCAAATTTGAGTAGAATGTTTACATTTTTATTATTCTCCCCATCCTTTAGCCTTAGGACTTAAGGTTGCATTTATGCCTCTCCCCAAAATCACAGAGATAAGATTACTGACTCTAGTTTACAGACAGCCAGGGCTCTGGCCTCAGAAAAGCACATGGTACATCTAAAGTGACAGCATTCACTCCAGTTCAGAACATAATTCCCTGTGGGAACTGGGTTCCCAGTACTGATATATTGAATTTCTCAAGAGAAATTGGAATAGTAGAATGAATTGGACATCACTCTCCTGTGTTCATATATGAATACACCACCAGGGTAACTCAGCATCATTTACAACCACAAGAATGGGATCCTAATTAGGATAAGTGATACTCCATGTATGTATAATATGTCACAATACACTCTACTGTCATGTATATCTAAAAAGAACAAAGAAAAAAGGAAATTGGAATTATATGAGTTTATGTGAAATATCTTGATTTTGGAACATTGTTCAAAATTTTTCATCAGATTATCACGCCAACCAAAGAAGATATTTCTGGGACCAAATGTGTCCATCAACTCCTGCTTTGCTATTTCTCAGAGACATCCTCTAAGAGGAGAGTGTTCAGTGGCCTCCTCTCCACTTCCCTGCTCGGCAGGGCTCCTGCAGAACTGGAATAACACAATTTCTTACCCTGTCTAGCACTTCCTGGCACATAACTCCTAGTAATTTTGCTAGAAATTACTCCTTTAGGCTGGAGGTGTAGCTCAGTTGGTAGAGTGCTTGCCTTGCATTCACAAGTCCCTGGGTTCAATACCCAGCACCACCCAAAGAAAGAAAATAGTGTCTTATGCTCCAGTTTATCTTATGACCCTCTAAGTATGTAAACCACAAACATTTGCATGAGTTGCAGAAAATTTAGATTGTTTGCTCCTTGGGGAGTCCTTGAAGTGCTGGAAGTCAATTCCTGGTTGCTACCTAATTTTAAATTTCCAGGTTTTACAACTTTCACTGCTGAGTTCTCCGGCTATACTTGAAATACCCATGTGCACACGCACACGTGCGTGCGTGCACACACACACACACACACACATGCACACACACATGCATATTCAAATGCAGGTGTTCATGCACATGGGGCATGAACTTCATATCGAGCTTGAACAATTCCCTTAATGGAGCCACATTTAAAAAATTTTGAGATTCCATCATCTGATTAATTCTGGCCATGTTAAGGGATGGGTACTCAAGATGGCTTGAGTTCAGACCCGAACTATAAGAATTTCTTGATTTTATTCTCATTGAACAAAGACATAAAAAATCTCATAAAATCATACCACATTCAGCAAACTATGGAGGTTCATATGTAAATGACCATAGGGAATAAGTATTCAAAAGAGATTTATGCAAAAATGATAATTTCAATCATTTTAATTGTACAGTAGCCTGCAAGGTGCATGAAAATGACCCATGTTATACACAGAGCCTATCAGTTATTCATCAGACAAGTCTGGCTCCGAAAAAGGGGCAGAATCACATTCTTCTGTCATCCTAACAACAGAGACTGATGTTGACCATAATTAGACTAATTGAACAGTGAGTGGGCCTATATAATTCAACTAGTGCATAAATAAGCAGAGTGTTCTGGTGGTTTTCATTTGTTTTCCTCTAGAATATGTTGATCTGGAACATGAATACAATTCCTCATTGATTTTATTGTATTTTCAGAGTGTTTGAAGTTACTTTTGAAAATAAAAGGGCATTCCTAGCAGGCAAGCTCAAAGACCAACATGGAAACAGCTTAGGATTCTTTTAGGGACAGAATCTATAGAAGTGTTAAAATTGAAACCTACCTTTACCAGCATGTCATGTGCTTGTTTAGTAACTGGCCACACAGATGTTGAAGTCAGAGAACCTGCATTCAAACACCATGTAGGAGCTCAGTTGTCATTTGTAAATAACTTTCTTAAGCCTTAAGTTCCTATATTTAAAATATAATAATAGCAAAACTTCCACTAAGGGTCCTTCTAAAATAAAATGATGTGGGTAAAGCAGTTTCTTTAGCAGATAACAATGTGCAATACTATCTATCTATCTATCACCTATCTATCTATCTATCTATCTATCTATCTATCTATCTATCTATCTATCTATCTAATCAATCATCTATTCATCTTTCTAACCATCTGTTCAATCCTATTTCTTATTACCCTTATCATTTGTGGCCTTGCAGAGGTAAAGCAGGAATTCCTGTGCATTAAATGAGTCTTCAGGCATTATGTTTCTCTTTATTAAGTGGACTTGTCTGCATTATTTGACATTTCTTATCTATAAAACTTGTATTCAATAGTTTGCACCTAGAAAAATACCCACATAGCTTGTTTTTATGAATCTAAACAAATAGCTCCAAATTGATTGGATTTATTTAGCTTTATTTTTCAAGACAAAAATGTTTAAATTTTTAAAAACGATGTTCTATATTTTGATTATTGTATTTAAAGGATGCATTCTGTAAGTATTTGGAATTTTAATTCACTCCAATCAGAGGATTTTTTTGAGCGTATCATACACACCAGATATTATGCTGTAGAAATAAAAAAGACAAGTTGTGATATCCCTCCAGCCACCAGAGAGATCTCTTTATGCCCTGAATTCTGAAGCAGAATAGATCAATGGACATATTTAAGAAACACAGGGTCCTTTTTGCCTAAGTTTCTGACTGAACTGCACTTCTGTCCTCTTGACTCTCTGGGCAGTACCATGGTGCTTAGCAAAAACATTTTTCAATAGGAAGCAAAATGGTAGCCAAGAAGAAAGAAGATTGGTATAAAGTAAAAAACACCTCTTATGTTCAATATCAGAAATACTGGGAAAATGCTAGTCCCAAGGACACAGGGGACCAAAATTGCATCTGATGTCCTCAAAGGTCGTGTGTTTGAAGTAAGCCTTGCTGACCTGAAAAATAACAAAATTATATTTAGGAAATTCAAGCTAACTATGGAATATATTGAGGGTAAATGCTGCCTGAGTAAGTTCCATGGCATGGATCTTACTTACGAAACAATGTACTCCAGGATCAAAAACATGGTCCCCTGTGATTGAAACTCGTTTTGGCAATGGATGGCACTGGTAGAGCTGATGGTTCTGCTCTGCTGGTTCTGTGTTGTTATTTGAATGAAACAGTCAAGTACAGAAGACTGCCCCATGTCCACCCCATTCAGAAAAATATGACAGCTGTCATGTCCCAAGAGATGCATACAAATGACATAAAAGAAGAGGTCAATGAATTGATTCCAGACAGCATCAGGAAAGATGCAGAAAAGTTTGCCAATGTATTTCCTTCTTCCAGGATGTCTTCATTAGAATAGCAAAAGTACTAATGAGGCCCATATTTAACTGGGAGCCCATGAAGCCTCCTGGTGAAGGTAGTCATTCTGGGGATGAGGCAGGTGCTAATAAGGAATGATCTACACGGACTCATATGAACCATCTCAATCCAAGAATCTGAATAGTGACAAGGTCCCGTTTATGATAGAAAAAGAAAGAGGGAGGAAGGAAGAAAGTAAATTAGTTCTTTACCTCTAGAATCTGAATTTGGCACTAGTTCAAATGTGATATTCCCTTGGGCACCTCTGAGAGTCCAGCAAAATTGTCATTAGTGACTTCATGTAAGGTTCACAGTGAGGAAGAACTAACTCACTGTTTTTCATATAAACAAACCCAAACCGGCTTGTATATATTGGCTTCCAGGCCATTACAGGCCGAGTAAAAGCCGGCTGACACCAAACTCAAATGTTCCCAGTAGTGATGACTTTTTAAAGTAGTTCAAATACGATTCTTAATCACTTAGGGCCTACCTGCTTTGTATCTCCCATGAAACTTTTCCTGACCCCCGACACCAATCGGTAAAATGCAATCCTGTATTTAGAACACCCCAAAGTGCTCTTGGAAGCTCTTTAATATAGAAGATTCCCCACAGTGCTACTAATTACCACACCTATACCCATACACACACACACACACACACACACACACACACACACACACATGCATGCATGCATTTACATAGCCTTGGGACTGTCTTACTGTCTTTTTCTATGAAAGACCTCCCTTCTCATGTGGCTCTGTTACTTCCCAACAAGATTTGGTGAATAGCAAATGTGCCAGTGGACATCAATTTTTGCTGATCAGCCCCCAACTCCCTGGGACCCCTTTAAATGTATGTGCCAAGTACTGATCAGAGAACTGAGGTTTAAAAGTACTTGACCTTGGAGAACATAGACTCTAAATGGGACAAGAGTCTTATGAATCATTTTAATGTAATACTGTACTTTCTCTTGAAGAAAGATATCCAGAGACATAAAATTATGGAGCAGCTATCTTGGTTTGGGGCAAGTAGGGAGAGGTTTTGTGTATTAGATAAAGTCTGAGTGATACCTTGAATAATAATGAAGACTTTGGTAAAACGGGAGAATCTTTTTCAGCAGAGTGAATAACAAACAGAAGTTTATAAGCGAGAAACTTGGGGATGTATCATTAGCTTCACCTTCATTCTCAGTAGCATCGATGTTAAACTACCAGTGATGGAAAGACTTCACCAGAACTTGATGGAAAATTTCTCATTTAATTTTTATAATCAGCCTTACGTGGTTGAAATCATTAGTCCTGTTTTAGATATGTGGAACTGTGCTTAGAAAATTAACCAACCACTGCAGTGACCATGATACGATCCATTGGGGTTGGGGGCTCTCCAAGATCCACAGCCATATCCACAGACCACACATCCTATCTTCAGTGTGGTAAGGTCCTTACTGTTCACCTGTGATGGGGGTCTGAACCGTATTAGAATCGAGACATTCCAGACCAAAAGAAATGTTCACAATGTACATGTCAATTATGTCTCATATTGTCCAAGGGTCGCTGTGTCCCTGGATATGTGAATGCTTTACCATAAAGCATGAAGTGGAAAAATTGTTAGCGACTAAATTATGAAAGAATACACAGGGACTAGACCCTTCCCTGTGACCAGCAAAGGAGATTGGCCTCGGCCGGACAGCTGTCAGAGGAGACCATCTTTGGGTGTGCATTTGTGTAGGTTAAGAACCTGTCAAGGAAAACAGAGTCCCAATGAAAGTTCAGGGCAGGAGGTAAAGATGAACATATCAGGGTCTTATTCACAACAGTATTGAAAATATAAAGAAAATGAATTCATGAACACACACACACACACACACACACAAACAAATGGTAAAACCCCTCAAAAGGTAGTAGGTCAAAGGGGCCATGAGTGAGTGAAGAAATTATCTTGTTTATGTCCAGACTTTGACCTAGAGACACTATGGGATATTGAGGAAAGAGGTCCCTGGTTGACTAGCTGACAGTGAACTGGTGGAGAGGAGCATGAAGAGCGAGGAGAACTGAGACCCCCAAATTGTAACTCCAGCAGTGAACCACTGTTGTGAATCAACCAGTGCCTGCTAATTAGTGCCCCCCCCCCACATAACAAGAAAACTTATCCATGTTTTTTTTTTTTGTGTGTGTGTGTGTGTGTACTTTAACAAAACTATAAAACCTGTAGATGCTCTACTTTTGAGTATGGGGTACAGAAGGAAAAGGAAAGAAGGAAAGGAAAGAAGAGGCATTCAGAAATGCAGGAGGTGAGAGCTGTACTAGGTTTGGTTCTTTGTCTAGAACAATAGGCTCTAGGAAGCCTCCTCAATGAGAATCTACTCGCTGTGGGTACGAAGGTGTCACAGAATTTCCAAAGAAGCATTTTATCTTGGAGACTGAGGCCTATTTATAAATTTTAACATTTATTTTTAAAATATATCTTACATTTTGTTTACAAATATAACATTTTGCCATATTGTAAACATAACTATGAGCATTACTTTAAGTATTTTATCTGTGATACATTTTATTTTGTAAAATGTTGGTGGCGATGGCGGCTAAGAGCTGATACTTAGAATGAGCAAGCTTACCGAGTTAAAAAAGAAATTTTTTTTCTGGAACATTTTCTTTTTGCGAGGAAATTTTTGGATAGTGTGAAAGAACATTTTTCACTTCATTTTTTTTTTCATTTTTACTGCAAATAATACAGAATGCTGTAGTTTTAAAAAATATTCAAGAGCTTCCTGAGATTTTCTTAAGGCTCCTTTCAATCATTTTATATTACAATAATTTTCGTTGGGAGTGATGATTGTGTCATCAGTCCTAAGAATAATTAAATATTCCAGCATTACCTTTTCTACCTCTGTTAAGACTGTTTACAAATGCCTTTAAGTTTAAAGGAATTCTCCAATATTACTTTCATGAACTTCAAAAAAAAATCTTTCATTACCTTACAGATTGAAATTTTATCTTAAAATTACTTTGTACCGTATCATATTTGGATAGACGACTCAATGAAGACATCAACTACCGTTAAATGGGAGGGATGTTTCAATGGAGAATAATTTTATATCATCAGTCAGATCGTAAGCATCTTGTCTTGTAGCAATATTAATAACGGCATACTGGATATGCAGCTAAACACGCTGCTTGATTTTATTTTCAATTTATTTCAGACAACTGTGAACATGGAGATCATTGACAGGACTATAACTCTTTGAGTTTACCATTTTACTTTTGCTGCAAAGTATTATTTCCTTGCTATGCTCTGAGCTCCCTTCTCTTAGTGTTTTCCCTGGAAGACAAATCTCTTCTTATTAGTATATGGCATCTGTGTTGTTCATCACCAGCCTAATCATTTCACCACCATTTGCAATAGTTGGAAAACTTCTTTCACAATATACAGAAATCTAGAATCAGTATCCTGTATCTTGTTGATCACAGCCAATTATGGGGCTCTTTGTGTCTTTTGGTAGGAAATATATTATTATGTAATATATAAACTTGCAGGGGCTAAATATTTTTGTTAGGGGGCAGGTGTATCTTTCTTGTTTATGCTGAAATATCAGTGGCAAGGAGACATCCTCATTGGGAACAAATAGCCAAGTAAGAAATCTCGCTAGAATCTGCCTTTTGCTGCAGAAACAGAAAGCATTTGCAGGATCTCTGGAACACACTTGCTGTATGCTGATGATTTTGAGCCTGACTCCACCCTGTGTCCTAGAACCTAGTTGTAAGGGCCTCAATGAGGATCTAATGAAGGGGTATCTGACTGTGCATCTTTAGAATCAGGATTGAAAACAGGCTTCCTAAGGTTTTCAAAGAGTCTTACTTTTGTATTTCCCTATGCTTTTAAATGTGTGTGGTCGATTTTTTTTCCCCCAGTAACCAGCATGTAAGCTTTAAACTGAATGCTGTGGGCTGAAAGCCTACCCTCTGTGTCAAATGAATTTTCACTCCAGGGGTACCTTCATCTGCTCCCTGTCTGTTCTCCACTCACCCAAAGGTGGACTGTTATAGTCTCAGAAATATGATTATCATATTCATAAAAAAATGTGTGCACCACGCATTATAGAAAGTCATGGAGAAAATGGAAATACCTCTGAATTGTCAAGGCCATGAACTTGCCTTCCTTTAAGGTCTACCATACTCATGCATTCACTTCCTCACATGTTCAGTAAGTAATGACTGAGCATCAGATGAATGCTAGAGGCAACACTCATCTGGATCATAAGCCTTGTTTTAAGTGATTGACCCTCTCAGATAGGAAGCAGACACTAATTCCATGTGCAAATACAGAGGTAAATATCTATATGAGCAAACAAATAACATACATTTACTTCAAACAGATAGTTAGAAACTTGGTGCGGTGATGCACATCTGTAATCCCAGCAGCTTGGGAGGCTGAGACAGGAGGATTGTGAGTTCACAGCCAGCCTCAGCAAAAGTGAGGAACTAAGCAACTCAGTGACATCCTGTCACTAAAATAAAATGCAAAATAGGGCTGGGAATGTGGGTCAAGGGTTCAGTGCCCCTGAGTTCAATCCATAGTACCAAAAAAACAAATAACATACATTTACTTCAAATAGATAGGTAGAAACCGGGTGCGGTTTCTACCTATCTATTTGAAAGAAGGAGAAATACTAGAAACCTATAGCAACCAACATGTATTGAGGGGATCAATCAACCTTCCAGAAGTAGTGGCTTTGGGGATAAAGTGCAATAGGTCATTAATATTCATCTAGGTGAAAGTTGAGGATAATAAGGAGAAGCTTTTTGGCAACATGAAGAAACTATCATGATTCTTTGGGTTTGGGGGTGTTTTTTCACATTGTTTCCAGTTTTGGCAAGTTGAAGTTATGTGGGATCCAGAAGCATGAAACTAATCTGTGACCTTTAAAACGTTTAAATATTTACATTGTCCATTTAAAAATACTTTATTTTCTGTGCAATCATTCATGGTGGGAGAGGTGCCAGTTATGATTTTGTTTTAAATTTCAAAAAGACCTCACCCAGGCTGAGGTTTTCACTTTCAGGAAATTGTATTTTGTCATGTATGTAAAATATGTATGTATGAAACTGAGTTCAGAGGTGGGCTGTTTCAGATTTATTAAGAAAATATTTTGGCTTCAGTTATGGATTGGTACTTTGGGTAGGACGCCCTGGCCTGCCACTTAACCCAGTTCTGTTTAACTCAGTAAACACCTGGCCAATGCTTCTTGAATTGGGTTGAGGACCGTAAACCTGCCTGGGTGGAAACAGATGATACTCTGCTCACAGGGCTCTAGGAAGCCTCCTTGTTCCTTTCCAAATTGTCATGGTTGGCCAACTGCAGTTTTAAAATCTATGGATGAAATTCCTTCCGTGTCCTTGTGGGATGGCAGAGGGTGGGTGTGGGGTGTAGGGTCTGAAGCTTGCCGGGGAGTGACCATGCTGAGATTTCAAGTCCTTCAACTGAAGGATTGCTTCCAACACTCCTGAGTAAGGTGCGGCTGGGGCTGCTGAGTCCTGTCTGCACGCTGGGGCCACATCCATGCTCAACCCAGACAGAACGGGCCTCGGCCAAGACTAAGGGCCAGCAGCCCCGCATCCTCAGTGGCTGTCACAGATCAGAGGGAAATTTTAGGTTTTATCTTTGGATGACATGTTGAGCTGTCAGAGAGAAAGAGCTGCCTCAATACAGGTTTGCAAGAGTAGGGCACCACAGTGAATAAATTTAAAGGCACCTTCCCCAGCTTCGCCTCCTCCTGCTGAGACATCACAGGGCCAGCCAGCTGGAGCAGCTAAGACTAAGAACCCACAGGTTCCGAAGTGTGAATAAAAACAGATGTAGCCATACTTTGCATTTATATAGCCCTTTTACACTTGGGTCTTCACAATAACCCGGAATGGTGGGCTGAGCAGGTGTTATTTTCAATGTTTTACAGAAATACCTCCCAGAGGCAAGGAGCACGTGGGAAGAGGTGAACTGATGGAAATGCAAGCCGATGAGGCTAATGGGCCTTGTAAAAAGCAAGATAGAAATTGAGTGTGTTTAGAGGGAGGAAAGTTGCATTAAACATCTATGGTCGGGTTTTTAGTTTCTTCCCGCTGCTTGTGTTAATGTTATCCATAGCTTTGTAGAAAGGAGCATCCCATCTGCTTTAGCCGCTGAGCTACATCTAATGCATAAAATGTGCAGTCATTTTCAACATTTTCTGAATGCAAGAATGTGGTGTAAGGTAAGAAGTATGAATCTGAGTGACCAATAATCCAAAATTATATCATCTGCCAGTGGAACACAAGGTAGCTAACTGGGTGACTCCTCGGAGCCAATGTAACTCTGGGCCTTAACTCTTGGATGTAGGAATCTGAGCTCATTTATTTTCAAGTAGGAAAACTGAGGGGCAGAAAAGCACAATGTGAGTATTTCAACTTCATGGGGTTAATGAAGTGAGTGTCTCAATGGCTTTTTTTTTTTAAAATCCAATGCTAGTCTCTAGGAAAACAGAAAAATAAGTGCTAGCCCCCAAACCTGCACATACATACACACATGCAAATACACTGGAGAGGCTTGGAGTAGACTCATAAGACTCCTTTCATCTTCCCATCTCAATTCTTCCCTCCTCCGGTTCTTTCTCTCCTCCTTCTTAAGGTGTTCTGAATTTCAGTAGCACGATGGGGACATGGTTATGGTTGCTGGTAAAAACTGCACTGGCTAACCCCATTGACGTAGAGAACGCAATTTTATATTAGAAATGGGAACATTGAGATAATTTGAAAGAGTATAAAATGTTTCTGTGATGGGAGACAATTCATTTCACCAATTACCCAAGAAATATTATTTCCAAAGGGAAGATAAGCTAACAAAAGGTAAGAAAGAAAGAGGGGAAAAAAAGGCACAATCTCTATTTCCCAGCAACAAAAGCTGTTTATATTTCAATGTGTGATGTTTGTGACTTTTCTGATGCGAATTTATGTGTTTACAAAAATTGATTCCCACTCTACATTATTCTTCCATTCAAGGATTTTCAAACTGTGACTTATGAAAAATTAGTGGGTTAGAAAATCAATTCCATGGATAATGGCTGGCATTAAAATAATTAATTTAACTGGAACATAAAGTAAGAGAATAAATGGAGCAAAGGGGAATCTTTTTTCAGTTGTACATACATGTGCACACACGTGCACAGTTGTGTTTGGAGTCACAGTGTGAAGTGATTTCTTTTTTGAATGATTGAATATTATTGATACAAAATGGTGGGTTTCATTCTTATTGACAGCAAAAATACCTGAATCAGTACTACAGCCTATCTCCTTTTCATATTTATTGTGAAAGCACACCCTTTTAAACCAGTATTGGCATCCAGAATCATTTTTAATTCTTCCTGAACATTTCATCAGTAAATCCCCTTCTGTTGAGCACTCAGTTAGTTCTTGCTTTGTGGTTATATGCAGCATGATGGTGAACATCTATGTGTATATTTCCAATTATTTCTGAAGAATAAAGAAGCTAAGGATCTCCAGCTGTGAATGTTTAGGTTGTGCCTAGACGGTGTGGTATTAGATTTCGAGCAGGCCATCCAAAGTTTCTTGTATGCTTGATGAGCAGACAGAATTTTTCAGCTTGGAGGGTGTCTTGGCTGTTTCAACTGTTAATCCCATTCCACTTCCATCTTGTAAGAAACTTCCACAGATTCTGCTGATTTTGATCATCATGAGAAATAGTTTGCAAACCATTTCATTTCTGCTTAAAATATTTTGGGAAATTAGTTGTACTCTGCTTTGGGTCTATGTTATTGCTACCTTAATTTAGCAACAAAACACCAGGTACTTAGGATTCCTGCATCTCTTGTGGTGGAGACATCAAGGTGTTTGTGTCCCCAGGTCTTTTAAGGCCAGCTGACTCAGGAGTAAAAAACTCAGGAGTTGTTTTTTTTTTTTAATTTTCTTCTTCTTTATTTGGCTAGCAGTTTTTTTTGGGGGGGGGCAAATCAGAGAATTAATCTAACTTCCAAAGATTGGATCATAAGTTGATTAATTACATCTCATACAGGGGCAGTGGCCTCAGATCATTCTACTGTTGACTTTTCTTGGAAGGAAACCCTGTCTATTGGTCAATAGAAAACCCTGTCCATTGGTCAATTATTCTGTCATCCCTTGAAACAGAGTCTGGCATTAAGGGATGTGGAGAAGGTTTTAAATGACTAATCCTTGATGACTTTCAATCAAAATTAAAGTTTTGCTTGTTTTAACACTTCTATAATAAAGAGCAATTTGTATGTTTACTAGAAGCAGTCTCATAATTTCTTTAACTCCACCCACATAGGCACAAAATTCATTATGTTAAAATTACACACTGTGACAAATCTCTCTATGCATCCTGCACATGAAATTTATTTGGCATAATGAATAAATGTATCAGAAGATCAAAAAGTTGTCTCCAGAGTCTGCCTAGGATTCCTTTCTACATTTTCTGTGATTTGATAAGAGCAGGACTAAAATTGCCTATCATAATAATTATTTCCAGTCGATAGGCTAATCAGGGTTTTCTGCAAGCTGCAGAAACCGTGCCAGCATGTGGTCACTATCTATAAAGGGCTTTCATGTTTCCATCCTCACTCAGAAGTGTGAAAACTTGTCAAATTAACTGTGTAGAGCAAGGGCTGAAACTAGGGTTCTTGTATGTAAATAAAGCAGAATCACAGTCTAGCCGTTTGGAAGTGTGTGCCCCTCTTCTCTGTGGAGGTCATGACAAACTATCATGTCAGATGCAGTAAAGTCTCAGCAGCCTTCAGAAACAGGCAAGGGATTGCACATTTAATAAACACAATCTCATTTGAGGAGTTAGAAATAACTCAGATTGGAGGGACCTCTAGTGGCCATTGTTGGCATGTCTAAGGGTGAACCCACTAAAACAAGGAACACTAAAGTTGCTTTAAAAATCCTGTGCTAGGGGCTAGAGACAGCTCAGTTGGAAGAGTGCTTGCCTTGCATGCACAAGGCCCTGGGTTCAATCCCCAGCACCACCCCAAAAAAGAAAAAAAAATCCATTCTAAATTTACGTGATATACATGTATAATTTCACTACTGATGTGATTCTGTACCACATAGAGTTAGAGGAATGAGAAGTTGAGCTCAGTGTGTCAAAATGCATTTTACTGTCATGCATAACTAATTTTTTTAATCGAGAAAAACTAACATATTTATTGTGAGAGAAATCATCTTACAAGAAATTCATGTACTTTTTTGCATTACAATTCTTAATACATATATACACCACAATTCATATCTCTGTATATAAGGTATGTTGACACCAAATTCGTGTCTTCATACATGTACTTTGTATAATGATGACCATCACATTCCACCATCTTTGGTAATCCCCTTCTTCCTCCCTTTCCCTCCCACTCCTCTTCCCTATCTAGAATTAATCTAATCCTCCCATGCTCCCCCTCCCTACCCCACTATGAGTCACCCCCCTTATGTCAGAGAAAACATTTGGCATTTATTTTTTTAGGATTGGCTAACTTCACTTAGCATTATCTTCTCCAACGCCATCCATTTACTTGCAAATACCATGATTTTTTAAATTCTGAGTAATATTCCATTGTGTATATATGCCATAACTAATTTTTAATTAAAAATAAGGAGAAAAAATCCCATTCTAGGGAAAGTTAAAATATTGAGGAATGATATTATAAAATTATACAGTTATACTGGGTGTGTGTAAGAATATGTAACAACAAATCCAATTAAGTAAACTATAATGCATCAAAAACAAAAAGAAAAAAATCACATTCTATATTTCTGCAACAATACATTATTTATTTTTAAAACTTTGTTTTAGTAAATTTAACTTTACCAAAATAGAATATTTGATATAGACAAAGGAGTTGCTCTGCAGGAGAAAGATTAAAGCATTCAGTCTGAATACATATACTCAAAAGCCAATTGAAATTTTCCTTTTAACATGCCATAGAACCCAAATACAAAAGCCAGGAAAAAAAAAACATTTTTTATGAATCTTATTTCTGCTATCACAGAATATCCTACTTAAATTACTTGGAGTATATTCCATACTTTTTAATTTTTATCCCCAAAGTTTAATTGACTTCTATTATTGAAATTTTTTCAAAATGAGAAACAGCCAATCAATCAAAGATCCCTTTCATAAAACCCTCTGTAAATGTTTCCTGGGACACTATTTGATATAATAAAATCAGTGACCTGAATAATTCCAAAAAGCCACATCAAAGTACCGAGTCATCCTCCTGCCTTTAGAAAGCTGAAGTGTTTTGGAGAAGAGACCACAAATCCCAAGAACCTGGGAGTTCTGTTGCCAAAGATGACCTTCCCTAGAGTTTGGAGGTTTATGCATCATGATAATAACCGAAATAAAGCCTGGTAAATTTTCATAACTCCAGAGGAATATTACAAAATCCAATGTACTTTTGCTTCTACCTGTGAATGAAAATTTATTTTTCCCATTATTTTATATTATAGCACAGTCTACATAGGTTTGTTCTTAATTACTTGGTAATTATCTCTCCATGGATTACAAGATTTGCTTCCCAACTGCAAACTCTTTGTAAACAGAGAACACCTCTTCTCACCTTCTTACACCTCCTTATTAACAGGCTGCTCCCTCTCCTGTGTATCGGCCGGGTTCCCTCATTGCTTACAGGCACCTGCTGTTCCCCCATGAGTCCTTCCAAAGGCATTTACAGGAATCTGGAGTGCATAGGTATAGGTGGGGGGAAAGAATCAGCCCTACTGTAGATCCTGGGGTTTTTATTACCATTAAGCCTGATTCAATATCATATATCTGTTTCCTTTAAGAATCTCTTCGGGCCATTTTGTTTATAAATAGGAATCATCTTTCAGAGCCAATAATTCCAGGAGCATTGTTTACTTAGTTCAGAAAATTCTTATTTTTTTAAATGCCTATTTTCATAGGTTATCATTTCTTTCCATTAGGAATGAAGCAAAAACACATACAGAAGCATAAACAATATTGATCTTGGTTATCAACAATAGAAATCAGACATTTGCTTTCCACATTACAAATGTGACACATATATCAAATATTATCTGTAACTACTGTAACTATGGTAATTTTAAGACCTGCCACTGGATCGTGGCATTTTAAAGGAAGTTCATAAATTATCTTAAACTTGCATTACTTATAAATATTGATAATTATTTGAAGATGAATGACTTGCTTTCTACTCCTGTGGACTTTCTTTTCTGCATTTGCCTCTACCCAAAAAGAGGCTACTGAGACTTCTTCAGAAAATACTTGGTGAGATTCAAGAAAATGGTTTGTTTTCTTTTATTCATTTCTACAAGTGTCAAAACCACAGACTCTTAAAGAACTCTGAAATGTGTGTTCTCAAGGGCCACAGAGGGAAGGCAATATGGATTGCTCCCTTTGGAGGTGATCCCAGGTGACAGGTGCTGGGTGCCCCAAGGCAGGTGGCACCTAGTGTTCAGGAGGTCAGGGGAAAGCCAGCCCCAGGAGGCAGGCTGAAAGGGGAGGAAAGGAGCCCTGAGACAGGGAGAATAGCTTGCACCCTGTGCAGGATAGTGGGACTGAGACCTGGATGGTCAGGTGCGGAATGGTCCTCAGGGAACCTCTCTGTGTCACCTTTAAAAGCCCCTGTGAAGATTGGATTGAAGCAGCAGGTGGTGGAAGACATTCCCACTGGAAACCAACATACTGTGAGACCTCACTCAGCCACTGTCTAGCAGGGTAGCCTCATGCACAAGACTTTCCTCTCTCAGCTCCTGCTTCCTCCTCTGTAACAGGAAAGAGGAGCATTAGATAATCTCAGAGTTTCCTTCCAGCCCTGTAGATGCATGATTGACTCCATAATAGGTTTCTAAACTGTAAACTATTATAGAAAGTATCTGCTGGGAATGGAAACACCTTAGCCATTCCAAAACAAGGTGCCATACAATCTTTTCTGAGTGGTTATTTTTTGTGAATTTTATATTTCTTCTTCATGTATCTTACCTGCAGGAAGAAATTGATGCAGGGAATACACAGGATGATGGTTTTATACAGACACTCACCAGATCCAAGATCTAGAAAATTTGCAGGGACCCATAAGGATCCCTGTGCTCCCTTCCTGCTTATGAGCTCCCTTGACAGACAGCCCTGCCTGTCCTCTAGCAGCACAGTTTGCACTTTCCTGTTCTAGTCCATTCCGCTGAAATCCTTCAGAATGAGCCTTCTGTGTCTGGCTCCTTTTAGCTAATATTCTGCTTACGAGAGGATCAGGTAGATGCATGTTGGAGTTGGATCTCTGCTGTCAATCTCTTTGAACATGTCCCAATCCATTTATCCACTCCATGGTCACCTGCATTTATGTCCTTTCCATGGGGGATAATGGCGAGAGTGCTGTGGACCATTTTGTGTATGCGGTTTCGATGGACACATGCAGGCAATTTTGCACAATCCATAAAGCGCAGGTTTTTTTCATTTTGACAAGCTGATTTTGACAAATGGTTCTCTAAAGTGGCTGCACCTGTTTATTCTTCTACTGAACTGCATGCGAGTTCCAGTTGCTCCAAATCATTTGTGAGCCTCCATATTTTTAGTCTTTTGATTTTATTCATCGCAGTGATGCACAGTAGACTCACCTGGTAGTCCTGATTCACATTTCTAAGTACTGATATCTGAAGGGAATCATAATTGGAACAACTAAAGCCAGCTAGCACTTTCCTAAATGTGTTTGCTTTGTGTCTTACTGCTTTAAAAATCCTAATAAATTAAATGCATAACATATAATTATACAATTTCAGTTCAATGCTTTAAAGAAGTCTCTGTCTGCTTGAGTAGAAATGATTAAATTAAGAACTGTCAGATGCTTATCATTGATAAGATTAATACTGTCTGGGGACCTGATATACAGGATAGGATGTAATCGGTGTCATTTTAGTTGATTTGATTGTGAGAATCATCACACAATATGTACATATATCAAATAATCACATACACTGAATACACAAAATTTTTATTTGTAGATTCAATATTTAATTGATCTTTTTAGTGGTTGTGAAGTGCTTTCTAATTTGTTCTTCTTAGGTACACGTGACAATAGAGTGTATTTTCACATATTATACATACATGGAGTATAGCTTATTCAAATCAGGATCCCTCTCTTGTGATTGAACATGATATGGAGTTACACTTCTCCTGTATTCATATATGAACATAGGACACTTATGTCCAATTCATTCTGCTGTCTTTCGATGAAGTATTTTAAAATACATATCCCTGAACAAAATGAGGCTTGGTATTTTAGAATTAATGTGATATGTATCATATGATAAATTCTTTTAAAAATGGAATAAATGAATAGATCCGTCATATATTTTTAAAAAAAAAAAAAATAGGGCTGTTCATATGCCATTTCATCAGTGAGATTTCCAGGAAAAGGTTCTCAGCCTCCTTTTGAACCCACCCCTTTGGTTCATATCACAGTATCTAAATACCGACATTCTGCAGTTTTGGAAGTTCCTATTTAATGATGGTGATATGTAGATGGAGAAAAGAGTCCTCGCCTGGGTAAAATAATCCTTTTTCCTGTGTGCCTCTGACTCTGTCGTAGGTGATCTGTGCTATCTGCATAAGGCATCACGCATGACCTTCATGGTGCCCTGAGTACCCCTTCCCCTTCCTCTATGTCAGTCTTCTCCCACCAGTGACAGCTAACAGACCAACCACTCGTTAAAGCTTGGAAGTACTCTCTCTGCCCTCACACCAGCCCAGGGCATGTCCATTTCTGGCTAAATATTAATAGGTTTTTTGGATTTGATGGACTAATTCAGCTGTCAACCAGTTAAAATAGATACCTCATCTGAGAAATCAGATCAAAGTTGATATTTTAAAGCAATGCACACATTTTTGGAAAGCTCCATTTCTATATCAATGTACCACCTTACAATTAAAAAGAAAACCCACTAGCCCTTGGACAGCAAAGACCTACTGTTGACAATACTACTTATTTTTAAAAGCCTGCTCATAATAGTTCAAACATAAATTGCCTGTTTATGTATTTTTAATTGCAAAATATTTATCACCACCAACACCTTTTTATTTCTCTTCACTGAATAAAATTTTCCATAATAATACATAAATATTTGACACTGCATTAACATGATTCTAAAATCACCATTTCAGTTAATGATAGGCATGTTATTATTTGTCTACAATACTTGCATCTATACACTGAGTAGTAATTAAAATATTTTTATTAACAGGGTTTGACATATCTAGTAACTAGTTTATCTTTTATGCAAAGACAAAATTCTTTGAGCATAGATAATCTACTTAAAATTTCACATGCCCATAAATCATCTGCCTTTCTCTATGATGCTAATTTTTACCAATGTTCAATTTGAAGCATCTTCTATTTCAATCACACAAGAATTGATGGTACTGCTAGATGTGGTGGTGCATGCCTGGAATCACAGAGGCTTGGGAGGCTGAGGCAGGAGGATCTGTGTTCAAAGCCAGCCTCAGCAACTTAGCAAGGTACTAAGCAACTCAGTGAGACCCTGTCTCTACAGAAAATACAAAATAGGGCTAAGGATGTGGCTCAGTGGTCAAGCACTCCTGAGTTCAATCTTCAGTATCCCCCACCCTTCAAAAAAAGAACTATAAATTTATCTGGTTAACATAAAGTTGCTAAGTGACCAGAAGTTCACTTCCTGGAATTTAATGTTCTGATATTAAGGTTAGAAGATGGCAATCATATACTGCTATCGTTCACATCTTTAAAACACAAAACTGGAATTGAATAAGTTGCCCAAATTGGAAAAGACTGAAACCTTCACAAGAGTCTCACATAAACAGATTTCCATCCTATCTTCTTAATTAAATAAAAAAATCACTAACAAAAAAATTATAGTTATTTCAGTGTAAGTTGTGGTGTTCTGACACAGGTAGGCACTGAGTGATGACAAATCCCATAACCATTACCCCACTGCATATCTTCTCTTGAAAAATCAGGCTATCCTGCTAATAAACCTTCATTCCAACAAGCTGTGGTCCAAAGCAGAGAGACTCTAACATCCCTTCTTTTGGAGAGTGGGTAATCCAAGATTTTCATGATTTTTTTTCTAACATCTAAATTTAAATAATTTAAAAAATCTTATACTTAAGAAAATGCATTCCTCTCTAGATAGAGAAATGTAAGGAGCAAATGTCTACCTAAGTTGACTGAGGACGTCATGAGGTGAGAACTGGGAATAAAATGAAGATCCCCTGAGTTCTGATTCTTTAAAAAATTATTTGTTCTTTCCAGATATACATTACCGTAGAGCATATTTTGACATATTCATGCATAGAATAAGTACAACTTGTTCCAACTGGGATCCCATTATTGTGGTTTTTATAGAACATAGAGTTACATTGGTCAGGTATTCATATATAAGGATAGGAAAGTGATGTCCAGTTCATTCTACTATTTCTTCTATTCCCATTCCCCCTCCGTTCCCTTTATTCCCCTTTGTCTAGTCCAATGAACTTCTAATCTTCCCCTGTGTTGTTGTAAGTTAGCCTCTGCATATCAGAGAGAATATTCAGCCTTTACTTTGGGGAAGTGGCTTAGTCTCTAGTTCCATCTTTTTACCAGCAAATGCCATAATTTCATTCTTCTTTATGGCTGAGTAATATTACATTGGATATGTGTACCATATTTTCTTAATGCATTCATTTGTTGAAGGGCATCTAGGTTGGTTCTATAGCTTGGCTATTGTGAATTGAGCTGCTGTAAACATTGAAGTGGCTGTGGCGATGTAGTATGCTGATTTTAAGTCCTTTGGTATATACTGAGGAGTGGGATAGCTGGGTCCAATGGTGGTTCCATTCCAAATTGTCAGATACTTAACTAGCACTTGGGTAGGTACTTAAAGCCAGAGTCCAAAACCTTTTAATCTTAGAATTTAGCTTCTATAGTTTGTAGATCCTTCATAAATGGCCATGAAAACATTGGAATTTATGTTTTAGAGGCATCTGCAGGTGAATAGAAAACCAAGGACTTATTAATAAAATTTAAGAGCTTGGGCTTTGGGCTCAGGCAAATTTGGACTTAGATTCTCCTTGTTCTAATCTTGCACACATGTAAGTAAATTCATATTCCAGCTCTCAGCATGCCCTTCACAGTGACCTTGAAGTCCAACCCCATCCTCCCCAATAGGTTGGCTAAATTGCTGCTGCACCTCCCGAGGAGACCTCTGCCTTTTCCTCTGCCACTTTCCATCTTCTCTTCAGACACAAATGTGATTTTCTTTCAAAAAATGAAAGCAGATTCTGCTGTGTCTCTGCTCAAAATTTATGAACAACTTCCAATTCACTCCAAGTAAACTAAAAACTTACTATGAGCTGAAGAGACATATGCAATATTCACGTGGCCCCCGCTTCCTGGTCTTATCCCTCATGGGACCCTGTGCTTTGCCACCCTGAGCTGACTCTGCAAATTCCAACCACCCTGGCTTGTTCCCTGACCACTTCAAGCACACCCCTCTTGGGGTCTTTGCCCCTGTGCTTTGTCTACCTGAGTTATTTCTCTTCTAATGGTTAACATCGCTGGTGTTTTCAGGACAGCTCTCAAAAGTCTCCTACAGAGTGAGTGGACTGTGACCCAATCGACATGTACAACATTGTCACTTGTATTCTTTCCATCCTCACTGGGATTTCTCTATTTATTTTATTTTTTTTCTTTTTGCTGGAAGTATTTTCTCCTCTCTAATAGTCAATCTGATTTGGTTATTGAGTGTGTTCCCTATCCATTCTGCCCCCTCACTGGATTACAAAACCATGAATGGAGATGTTTGCTCATTAAGTGTCCTGGACCCTGGTTATGGTTTAGATACGAGGTGTGCAACCAAACCTTATGTGTGAGAGAAGGCAAAATGTTCAGAGGTGAAATGATTAGATTATGAGAGTTCGGACCTAATCAGTGGATTAACCCACTGATATGGATTACCTGGGGGGTAACTATAGTCAGGTAGGGTGTACATGGAGGAAGTAGGTCACTGGGGGTGTGTCTTAGAAGTTTATATTTTGTCCTTGGTGAGCAGAGCTCTCTTTGCTTCCTGGTTGCTGTGTCCTGAGATGCTTTCCTCCTTCACATCCTTCTGCCATGATGCTGGGACTCAACTTGGGCCCAACACCATGGAGTTGGCTGACTATGGACTGAATCTCTGAAACCCTGAGCCAAAATAAAAATTTCCTCCTCTAAGTTGATTTTTGTTAAGTCTTTTGGTCATGGAGACATAAAATATGACTAAAACAACCATAGAATAGTTCCTCATATACAGAAGCACCCAGTACATATTTATGCATGAGCTAACAAATCAAGGAATGAATCTCTCTGAATCCTAGAAGAGGTTAGTGTAACACTCACAGACCAACTTTACAATCACATGAAACAATGTGTGTGATGAGTTTAGCATGGCATCTAGATATAGTGGGTTAAATGCAATGGACTACTCAAATTAATTTCCCTTGTTTCCTAAATATGGCTACATCGTTAAGAGGAGCTATCGCCAATCAAGAGTCACAACTTGCTCAAAGGATACTTTATACACAGATGTCATGGTGATTAAAATCCCAAAGGCTCACTTCCCCTTTTCCATTTTCCTTCCCTTTCTTCCCTCTCGCCCTCACTTGTGTGAGCTGAGAGAAAGGCAGAGGATTCGAGATTGTAGGCACAGGTCAGCCTCATGGGACAAGAGGCAGAGAATGGCAGAAAATGGATTTTGAAGGGCAAATGAGAGCTGTCTGGCGAAGAGGAACTTATTTTTATGTAGTGCTAAATCTTCCAAGACAGCCTCTAATTTCCTTACATATGGTGTTAGCCCCTCATGCATGTAGGCACTGAAGGGAAACATCTAAATATGTGGGTCTCACTTCCAAATGAGTGCATAGCATTGGAATGTAAGTACATATTTTATGGCAGCCAATAATAATAAAATCACAATTCCATGTCAAATACCGTTCGTCCCATCTCCCTCGGCCTTGGACTAATTCCTGCAGGTTTAATAGCTGTGGGAGACCTGTGTTCATTGCATAGGTAACTGCAAATGGAAATGCTCTGCTCGACTGTGTTTCTACAAGTCTCCCTCACTGTGCATCAGCAGATGTACAAGTGTTCTGCCAATATTCATCGTCCGAAGTGTCGTCGTAAGATGCTCCTGTCCTTTCGCAGAAGCTCCAGCTGAGAAACTGCTGGAACACCACAAGCAGGAGCAGCCAGCACCAAGACATATTGCAAGCTGCTTCCAGGGCAGTACCTGGAATTTCAAGTCCCCGACTTAGGCTGAGATGTATTGACTGCACCGTGCCTCCAGAGAGGAATCACAGCTGGCCAGCAAAATGCATCAGGGTCTGGCTTAACCTCTGTTCCCAGAAGGATTTCCCGTGGGAATCTGGGACCCACGGAAGGGCAGGCCTTTGACTGAGCTAATTGCAGCAGATTGGGTCCAGAACATCGGGTGGCAGAGAGTTGCTTTCCTGGGAGATGAGCCAGTGGTTCGTTCCCTTGTTCTTCCCTGACTTCTATTTCTTTCCTAAAGTCACATACAGATCTGCAGCTAAACATATTGTTGATTAGGGGAAATCACAAATCAATGTAATGTGCTCTGGCATTTATTACTACATGGAAAATATGTTGTACTGGAGAGCAGAAACACCAGGTGATGCTAGTTGATAGAATCAGGGCTCCCTGATGTTCCCCTCCTGCAGACTGACCTCATTCATTTGGCCACAAAGTACGCCACCAGCTGAGAACCTTGGACTCAGGGATGACTAGCATAACAGTTACTTTCCACCCTTATCTGTATTGCTTCTGAAAAGTCATCTAACACTTGACATTCTCTCGTCACCCAAAAGTCGAGTCCAAAAATTGACATCTCTCATCACTCATCTGTCAATTTCTTGGCATCGATGTCAAAACCACTTAAAAGAGAGAATGACCAACCCCATGGAGTGACTCCTCCCCCATCTATGCTCCTGGGGAGACCAGAGTAAGGAGGAGCAGATACCACCAGGCAAAAGAAGACAGCACTTTTCACTGTGTGTGAATAGATGAACTTTGCTTTTGTTAGGGAAGAGTTGATTCTTTCTTTTAAAGAACAGAGCACATTTATTTAAAGTCTCCTGTGAACGGTTATTATAGAAAATGTAGGAATATAAAGAGTCTTTAATTGTACCTGTGCTTTCAGGAGGTTGGCAGTGTGTTGGAAAGGAGAATTCTTGATGTACTGAATATTCTTAAGTCGAGTGTGTGCAATTGCCCAGAAATACAGCAGGAAAGGGGATTCTTCCTTCTTCACCTCCCTGACCTTTGGACTTCAGCTATGTGTGCTGTAAAGATGAAAACTGTCCTAGGACCGAAACTATACAAAATGACACAGATGGACAGGCTTGTTGGACAGTGTAAATTGGAACGAAATTAATTGGGAAGCAAAGAAATCAGAATTGGGAAAAATGAAACACCGCTGATCTCACAGGCTTAACACAGGAAATCCTTTCAGTGTGGTACCAATGGGGCATAAAGGACCATGTCCTGGACAGGGTCTTCACCTGGGCATGCCAGCTCATTTCCTAGGGGCAAAGTCCAGAGAAGTTTCAACCATAAGCTCACAGCAGCTTGCTTTTTTGAGAGGTGGTGGTAGGTATAGTTTGTACAGAAGGCCAAGTCTGGGTGGTTCTCTGTCTGACACCATCTCGGACAATTCTTGCTACTTACATATGGTAAGTACTACTTATGGTATCTTCAGCCTGTCTGTGACCATCTTCTCCAATCAGTTAGTCTCTTTTCCTGGTGAAATTTGCAAGAGGAAAGTTAATAGGGGGAACTGTAACTTCCCCCACCACTGGTGGTCTCGGACTCATATGTGAACGCCCACTCAGCATGTCTTCCTTGGGCCACAACACCTGCCTTGTGTACTGATATGTTGAATTCAGCAGGGGGATGCATAAGTGTCCCAGTGAAGCTCAACTGCCAAACACTCCTCCCTGGATCTTTATCTGGCAGCAGTCAGATATCCTCATGATCAGGGTCCCTGCCAATGGGTTGACCCCCTTCCTGGCCTCTGAATCTTTTGGCACAGTAGCACAAAGTGACTAAACATGACCATGACCAATTTCAGTGGTAATTTGGCCATACTCTTAGGACCACAGAGCCTAGAGTTGCTGAAATAATGAAACACCTTTGCTAAGTAGGTTACTGAGAATGGAGTAAGTGGAGTCAAACATACTTTTACCACTTGGAAACTGAACCCAGAGACTTTACCTTTCTTTGTTCCTAAACAATAACAGAAACAACAAAATGGGTATTTTATAAAAAAATAATAATAATTCATTTGGAGTGGAGGTCTTGCAAGTCTGAGAACTTGACGCTAGCATCTGGTTGGCATTGGGGGAGGAGCTCAAGATGGAAAGGCAAGTGAGCCTAGGGAGGTCACATGGTGAGAAAGGAAGTGAAAGGGGGTACAAAGAGCTGGCCAGCTCTAGGAATAACCAGTCCACACCCTCTGGAACTACATTAATCCCTGCACAAGGGTAGTGACCTCATTAGCTCTTAATGGTCTCAGCACTGCTCAGTAGGGATTACATTGGGGTGAAGTCTCAACATGAGCTTTAGTGAGGATAAACCATAATTCAAACCATAGCACTTCCTACTGGGGACAGGGTGCCATATTATTTTAATTTATTTAGGATGCATTCTTCATCCTGGAGAATGGTGTCCCATGCTCACATGGAATTATTTCTTGTTGTTATCTCAATTGCCCCTTGAAGAGTTATTGTATGTTCATTGGGCAGGTGGCTCTTGAGTAGTGTAGTACTTGCTAGAACCAGGAGATTACAGTATTCAGGTGCACAGTGCCTCACCTCCTCTGCTGGAAGGGGGGGCACATTAATGCAAGGGCACTGACCTTCCATTTTTAACAAACATATGTCTTCCAGATTTGTTCTTTTATGATGGAGTTGGCTGTTTTTGACTATCTGCATTTTCATGTAATTGCAGAATCCATGGGCCAATTTATGTACATACACAGGGGCTGTTAAAGTCTAACTAAAATTATTTCAAATCTATAGATCAATTTGGGGAGAATTAACATCTTAACAACACTCAGTCGTCCAATCTACAAACATCATGCATTTCTTTATTTAGATCTTAATTCCTCTCAATAACATCTGTGCAGAGGTTTAAACATCTTTGTCTCTTTATATTTAAAGTCCTTAATATTATTGACAGGATATCTTTCTTTCATTTATTTATTGACTTTTATTATAGGCTCTATAGAATATAATAATTACTTAGAATTGTTCAAATGGTCAGCAAACTCCCTAACTTCACCCATCCTAATTATTGTATATGCACCAGCATATAATGTGTGGATAGTGATAATTTTGCTTCTTTCCTATCTATCCCCATATATCTTTTTTTTCCCTTAATTTAACCCACTGGCCTGGATCACCAGGACAATTATGAATGAAATAAAATAATGAAAATCTTTGCCTCTGTTATACTCTCAAAGGAAGAGTATTGAAAATGTCACTTGTCGATATGATGTCCACAACATTGTTTTTGTAACTACCTTTTATCAAACTTAGGAAATTCCCTTCTGTTCCCACTTCACTATGATTTTTTTCATAAATATATATGAGTCTGGTCATTGGTATTTCACATTCTTTGAAAAGATTATATTTCTTTCTCCACTATTTTGTTAATGTAACAAATGAGATCTGTTAATTTTTTACAAGTGATATAAATCCTTGTTTTCCTGGGATAAATGCATCTAGATTTACCTATAGGAGATGACAAGATAAGGTTTCTGAGACTATATGTGCACCTGAGGATTTTTTTAAATTTATATGTGGCAGCGGAATGCATTACAATTCTTATTATACTATAGAGCACAATTTTTCATATGTCTGGTTGTATAAAAAGTATATTCACACCAATTCATGTCTTCATACATGTACTTTGGATAATAATGTCAATGACATTCCACCATCATTTCTAACCCATTGCCCCCTCCCTTCCCCTCCCATCACTCTGCCCTATATAGAGTTCGTCTAATCCTCCCATGCTCCCCCCCAACCCCCTATGAGTCAGCCTCCTTATATCAGAGAAAACATTTGGTATTGTTTTTTTTGGGATTGGCTAACTTCACTTAGTATTATCTTCTCCAATTCTACCCATTTACCTGCAAATGCCATGATTTCATTCTCTTTCATTGCTGTATATATATATTGTGTATATATGCCATATTTTTAAAATCCATTCATCTATTGAAGGGCATCTAGGTTGGTTCCACAGTTTAGCTATTGTGAATTGTGCTGCTATAAACATTGATGTGGCTGTGTCCCTGTCGTATGCTGTTTTTAAGTCCTTTGGGTATAAACCGAAGAGAAGGATAGTTGTGTCAAATGGTGGATCCATTCCCAGTTTTCCAATAAATCTCCATACTGCTTTCCAAATTGGCTGCACCAATTTATAGTCCTACTATCAGTGTGTGAGTGTGCCTTTTTCCCCACATTCTCACCAACACTTATTGTTGTTTGTCTTCATAATAGCTGCCATTCTGACTGGAGTGAGGTGATATTTTAGAGTAGCTTTGATTTGCATTTCTCTAATTCCTAGTGATCATGAACATTTTTTCATATATTTGTTGATTGATTGTATATCCTCTTCTGAGAAGTGTCTGCTCAGTTTTGACTGTGGGAGAGATATACATCATTAGGACCAAGAGAATGAACCAGGTGGAATCCCGATCCCCTTCTTTGGTCTCTCCTTCCCTGCCACGAAGTAGTAGTAATTTTCCATATAGTTCCCATAGCCTCATCGATGACAGAGAAGATTTGCCAAAGTCCCTTCACCTTGGACTTTGCCTTTGTGAATGTGTGTTTAGTCCAAGTGATATGGAGGGAAAACTTGCCATGTGCTTGTCTACATGTAGATGCTTGATAGTGAGTCTGTCATTATCAAAGTAGAAATATGGGTGGAGTGATGGTTGCCTGTTTAGCCTGGACTGTAGAACAAAACCCAGGAGATGCCCCCTTGCTCATGTTCAGACATAATCCAAAGCAGTACCCCAGCTGGCCTGCAGAGTCAGAGACACAGGCAGAACCAACCCAGCCAACTTATAGGTGTCCAGGATGCCCAGAAATGCTCATTGTATGCTCCTGGGAGATTAAGGTTGCCTGTTACACAGCATAACTTTGGGTATACAGACCAATACATTTGGGATGAGTGACAGTTGAATGGCATGTAGTGAATATGAACTATTGTAGACATTCTGGATGATGTAATTTTCCTCTATAAAGGACTAACTATATTCTTTGACACACAGAAGGGGAAGGATATCTAAATCTGCCACAGCTGGTGTCCTGGTATCCCCAGAAGCAAGGTGTTCTGCCCTTTTTATGTGTTCTAGGATTCCTTTTTTCTCCTGCCCTCTTCCCCTTATCTCTCTCTTTCCTGGGCCCAGGAGATGCTCCAGGGATGGCCAAAAGGTGAGAGCAGATGGATGGAGGAAGGGCAAAATGGAGCAGCCTAGGACACATTAATTAACAACTTCATAGCTTCTCGTAGGGAGGGGCAACTCCTCGGACAGGTGACCTCAGCTACAGGTTGCAGCAGGGGCAAGTTACCTTGATAGGGTGGAGGAAGGACTCTGAAGGCATTTCAGTCCCTGGTGGGGGGCACGGGGGGTACAGTTTCTAACTTCCTGGACCCATCAGATTGGCCTCCTTGACCCAACCTGACTTGATTTACCCATCTACACAGACTGCCTGTCTAATTAAGGCTTCATAACCAGGAAAAGAGTTAATCCTGGTCTGAAAGGCCATCTTTGGAAGGTACCATCTGCCGCTGATTTATTCCTAGTTTTGGAGTGAAATTTTAGGATTACAAACAAAAGCTTCAGTAGGATTTCTCCTCTTTGGTATCTCATGGACTAATTTTTTTTTTCTCCTTAGCAATGTGAAATTTCTGACAACCACTTTGCTTTTCAGCAAGTCTTGGTTTAGCTTGCCTTTCCCGTTTGGCTAATATTCAAGAAGTACCCTGAGGATCACAGTGGTACTGGCTGCACTCCACACGCTTCTTCTCTGCTTGCAGAATCTTAACCTCTCTGGCTGACTGCTTGGCAGACATTACTGCCTCCCCATAACACTGAGGGCATCCAATGCCCTGTAGCACTTACTGCCTAGAAATAACTTTGATCTGCCCAGGTCCTCAGCCTCCTGCCCTCCTCCAGTGATTAGCGCAGGCTCTACTGGAGGATACAGCCTGAAGGATGCTGTACTCACCTCAGTAAACTGGAGCTCCCTCTAGTATCTTGGCCTCTCAGCTCCTCAGAGCCTCCACAGCTCACTGATCCTTCAGATTTTGTTTTGTTCTCTTTAAGCTAGTTCTCCTAGACTGTTACATAGCAATTTCTAATCGCTGAAAATGAAGTCAAAGTAGTTTTACATTCAAGATTTGCCAATATCTATTTATTCACTGCTGTGTAATATTCTGTTGAGCCAGGCACGGTGGTCCATGCCTCTAATCCCAGAGACTCAGGAGGCTGAGACAGGAGGATGGCCAGTTCAAAGTCAGCTTCTGCAAAAGCGAGGCTCTGAGCAACTCAGTGAGACGCTATCTCTAAATAAAATACAAAATAGGGCTGGGGATGTGACTCAGTGGTCAAGTGCCCCTGAGTTCAATCCCTGGTACCCCCCCCCAAAAAAAGGAATGTTGTTGAGTAAATATATTTTATTCATTCTTCTTTCTGTTCTTACACATTTTTCAACATTTTGCTAATATGAACAAAGATAATCTGAAATAATATATATAAATTACTTTTATTAAAAATTTATCTAGTACATATAAAATATGTGCAAATATATATATATGTACATATATATTTATATTTATATAAACATGCACATAAATATATTTATAGAAATGTATAAACAAATACTTTGTAAATATATGTTTATAGAATATGTGTATATTCATATATATATAAACACATACATGAAATAATTTTTTCAAGAACAAACCTCAGGGAGGTTTTCTTCCTGGATATTTTCTATTATAGATCATGGTAATTTTAACAGTCTTTCATATACATTTTGGTACATAGGAAAGCATTTCTCTTGTGCCCATACTTCTCAAGAGAATTTCTGGGTCACTGGATATATGAATATTCCAATGAAAAAGAAATTGGTCTCTGCTGATTAAGGCAGCTAAATTTTTACTTCCTACTAGTAGATTCCACTAGCTTAATATTAGTTCTTGATATTAAGAGCCAATTATTACTGACTTATAATTAGAACTAGTATTAAGAGTGATTACTAACTTATTAACATTTACCTCAATTCAACATTCTCTTATATTATGTGTCCTTACTTTTAAGTTTTTCATTCACTCATTGTAGTATAAGTGCCTTTATTCCCTAAAGGTGCTTATGCTACGATGAATGTCTGTTTCTTTGTTTCCACAGTTCAGAAATTATATTTTTAACTAGAAGTCACTCAGCCAATGAATCACATTGAGTGCATCTCTGAGCGAATCAAAATAAGGAATTTGTGGCAAGAAGATTTGACCATGGGAAGATAATGACTTTTCTTTTAAACAGGTACATAAGGTCAATCCAAGTTAAATAAGAAATAGTTCAAGAAAAAAATAAAGGCTTTATTTAAAGAAAAATAGCAATTTGTAAATCAGGGAGTCACAGTCTTTGTGTAAAATTTAATTTTGCTGTGAAGGAGCCAACAGAGGAGGTTCTAACTCCAGACACTTAGGCCCATGAGGAATGCAGCCCAGCCCACTCCTGAAGGCTTGCTATTTGCATAGTTCATCCTTCCTTGTTTGCAGTTCTTTGGTTCATTAGGAAATGAGACTTCGTGAAGACTGTTCATCTCAGCCGTCAAAACAAAAACAGACCCAGCTGTAACGATCAGTCTGTGGTTCCTCCAGGAACATAGAAGAGAGTCCAATGGGACCTCTCTTAGAGATTCAGCTTTTCTTAAACTTCATCATAAAATATCAGAGAGAAATCAATTTGGAGCTTTCCAACAGGCAGTCTGATGGCAAGATGAGTTACAGGCTTAGGAAATAGGTCAATATTTTCTATCATTATGTATTCTTAACCAACTCACCTCCCATCAAAATTATTCATGGGCTTGGGATGTAGCTCAGCAGCAGCGCACATGCCTAGCATGTGCAAGGTCCTGGGTTCAATTCCCAGCACAACAACAAGAACAAAAAAGAGAAATATATACTCATGTACTTGTTCTTCCTCTGGATTTACACTAAGTGGGCTTGTACATTTAATTATTTAATTGTCTCTAATTTCATTCTAACCCCTTGAATAATCAGAAATGTGTATGCTTCTAGAGTATATGCCCTTTAATAGTACGTTTTTAGAGAGGGAATGATTATGATTAAACTTGTGCCAAATCCAGAGTTAGTCTGGCTGGATTTAACTATTTATTTTATAATAGTCTGGATTCACAGAGAAAACAAATTCACTAAATTGTTTGAAAATAATGGATGTCGTGTGGGAATCACGACTTGTACCGGTTATAGAAATGTCCACAAAGTCTTCTCATCAATGTGCCACATCCTTAGATATACTCTCTCATAGTGAGAATGGGCTTTGCCGTCACACTTGGTCATTGTTACAACATCAAATAGGCTGCAAGCAGATATTTCAAGAGTTCTTGGACACTGGAATATTTCCTCTTTAGCTGCTATTTTTAACACGATTTGCAGCAGTCTTGTGCAGGACCCTGAGACACTCCACTGTGGAATGACAAGCCATGGGGAGAGAACCTCAACACCCTGGTAGAGAGTCAGCTGCCAATCATCAGCAGAGCCCCGACAAGACCATCCACTAATAGTCAGGGCACTACCTGACCACACATGTGTGAGGGAGCTTAGGAATAATAAGCCAATCTGCTCAGGATTGGGATGAACCACTGAGCTGTCCCTAAAGAATGGAGGGCTAAATAAAATAGTTTTGTTTAAAGTTGTACATGAATGGAAGAAAACCTGGAACCTACCATGAGAGCTCAGAGAAATACACTGGCCTGAAGCACTGCAGTGCCTAGAGAGACCTGAGTTCACGGGGAAGGTGAAGCAGCCACCTAAACCCACAGCTAGTCCAAAGTGGGTTCCTGTGTGGACATCTGAGCTCTGTGAAGTCACCTTACTGGAGGAAGCCACAAAATCGGACTGACCTACCCTCCGGCAAAAAGTGGCTTTTACCTCCACCTCCCAGATCTCACGTCACTGTCACCATCACAAAACTCTATCCTGAAGCCCCATAAGGAAAAAGGATTCTGTAGAACATGAATCTCAGCCTCTGCCAAAGTAGTAGGGGTGCCATCTTTTTTTTTAAAGAGAGAGAGAGAGAGAGAGAGAGAGAGAGAGAGAGAGAGAGAGAATTTTTTTAATATTTATTTTTCAGTTTTTCGGCAGACAACATCTTTGTTTGTATGTGGGGCTGAGGATCGAACCCGGGCTGCACGCATGCCAGGCGAGCATGCTACCGCTTGAGCCACATCCCCAGCCCAGTAGGGGTGCCATCTTGACTCCACCAAAAAAAAATTCACCCCAGGTATTTGTTTTGCACATGACCTTGGAGAATTTACACTGGGTGTGTCAGTTTGCACCATGAACATTCCAGGATTGCATTTCATGGCATTTTGAGACTTACATGAATGGATAAAGGTTTGGAAGACTGCCAATCATCTGGAAGTAAACAAGTGGTAGCTATTATTTTGGCCCTTGTGTATTCTTCTCCTCCAAATCGAGCACAGTACCTTGCAAGTAATAGATATTAATTACAACCTTTTTTTTTAAATTTGTAGTGCTCCTTATCTCATTCCTTATTGAGGTGCCCACAAAATATATATAAATAATCTGTTGTAGAGTTTTGTTCTATTCAGGTGGTCAATGGGTATGTGCTTTCTCTCTGTGCTTGGCACAGAGTGAGCCCACAACAGGTATTTCAGTGCATCTGGCGGGCATATCTTATCTTTTTTACATGGTGAATTTACTTAGCTTTAGATTCAGGGTAACTCTTTTATTTTCCATTATCTCTCAAAGACTGCTAAAATGTTTTAAATCCTATCATCTTCAACTGCATCCAGACCCTGAGATGGAGCCTAGATGGACCAGGATGTTAAGGTTCCCTAGAGAGTGAGTAATTCATTCCACACTTCCCCTTTCACAATGAGGAGCATTTTTGGACATGTAGCAAAGTCCATTTGGATCTTGGCTGTGAGCCTCTCCTCTCTCATCTGTTGCCATTATCCATCAACATATTTTCCTCAAAATCTTGCTATGTGTACTTTTTTGTTCTTTCTTTCTGAAACATCCCTAAGGTCTCCCTTCAATTGTTGAGCTTCTTATCACCTTTCTAGTGTCTAATTAACTGCCATGTCCTCTGGCAAACTTTCTTTACCTTTCAATTCCGAGCTCAGCATGTAGTCTGTAAAATGTAGTCACCTACACCTGGGCCAGGACCCTCTTCCATGCCCACAGATGATACAAGCTACAAAGTTAGTGCTGTGTTTGTTTTGTGTATAGTTAGAGTCCTCCTTCTCCTCCTCCTCCTCCTCCTCCTCCTCCTCCTTCTCCTCCTCCTCCTCCTCCCCCTCCTCTTTCTCTTCCTCCTCCTCCTCCTCTTCCTCTTCCTCCTCCCCCTCCTCCTTTTTGGTACTTGGGATTGAACCCAGGGACACTAGACCACTGAGCCACATCCCCAGCCCTGTTTTGTATTTTATTAAGAGACAGGGTCTCATTGAGTTGTTTTGGATTTGAATCTCTATCTTCCTGCCTCAGTTTCCTGAGCTGCTGAGATTACATGCATGTGCCACCGTGCCCAGCTTCTTCGTAGATGCAGAAATGTCTGGATGGAATCACTGTTTCCAAACTATAAACTCTGTGACCTTGGGCAAATTATGCACCTTTGCTAAGCCTCAATCTCCTCCTCTGGATAATGAGGAGTTATTCTTCCTTCATATGATTGTTTTGAAGATGAAGGAGAATCTTGATGGTAAAGGACGTGGATTCGTGATTGTCACATGACAGTCACCCATCAAGGGCTAGAATCTCATAAACACCACGTCTTCTATGCTATAGGGAATCAATGAATCTTCAGTAATGTAGACTGTGACAACACTTTGAGGACTTGACAGCCATTTCAGTCTAGCTTTCTGCAAGATTCTATCACTTTCCCCTTTTAAGAAGTAATTATTTTTTTCTAAACAAAAACCAAGTCGAGAGTAAAAGCTTCTTCCTTCAGATTTAGCGACTTACAAATGTATAAATCAAGTGAACATTTCAATATGTGCCTAGCAACATGGAGAAGGAGAACCAAATCCAAGCCTCAGTTTTGCAGTCAACATGCTGGAATTCACATCATATGTCTAGCTCAACTCAGTCTGCAAGAAATTTTGTTCTGATGGTTCTAGTAACTGGATCACATCATTGTTTTCCTGTTAATGATGCTTTTTTTCCACCCACATGTAATGTGCATTCTTCTTCTGGTGCCTTTGGGTCACTGCCCGTGGCACCTACTATACTTGTGGTTCCGTGTCATTGTGAAATCCCCAGCTACCTTGGGAACATTTAGCACCTAGAATTCTCCTATTCTTAAAGTTGCAGCCTCCACTGTCCCCCAGGGATCCTTTCTTCACTTACCTAAAGAAGCCCAGGTGTTGGTGGGCCAAGCCCATAGCTAACAGATATCCAAAACAACTTCAAGGACATCAGGCTTGGAGATCATTCTCTGGTTACTTAAAGGGGAGCAAGTTGATTCCCCCAGTCAGGACCCTCTAGGGTCTCTCTTTTTTTATTTTTCATGCATTCCCTGGTGGTCTGCTCCAGCTGAGCTCTCCCGTGAGACCTCAGCACACCTGGCCCTAGCTGTCAACAACTATCCTATTGACAGTGTTATTCCTGTGCTCAGTATTGATCAGGGGAAACAGGCTTGGGAGAGCTGTTGCAGTGCCTTCTACAGGGAGGCCACCCCAGGGGGACAACACTTCCTTAACGTCTTTCAGAGAGCACAGATTTGCACCAGGCAGAATCTTCCTATGTCTGTGGCATTGTCTTCCAGAGTCTCAGGAGAGTGAGAGAGGACCAAACTGACATTCAAACTGATATTTCAAACCCCTCTCTCTGTGTGTATATGTCTAAAAAATTTGCTTCTCTATTCCATTAAGATTTAGCACTCAATTTTTAAAAACATTTGATTTGGCATTTTTCCCCCTAAATTCAATGTCATATTTTTACCTGAGATTTTCAAAAGACAGTACAATAGATAAATGATTAGTTCAGATAATGTTTTCTCTTCAGCTCTCCTAAGGTTTATAAGGCTATGTATCATGTGTTAATGGAAGCAAGCTATTACTCAAAAGAGATCAAGCCTATGGGTTTGCGGGGAGAGAGAATCCTCTGGCCGTGGTGCCCCACATGAACCCGGTATGAAGTATCCAGTTAAGCAAAAATAATGCCATGGCTTACTTAGGATTATCTCCTCTGCCCATAAGTCTGGTGTTAAAGAAAAGTGATTCCAAGGAATTGAGATGTTGTTGAGTTGCCCTTTCCACTGTGTGGCAAATACAGGATCCAAATTAGAGAGTAAAGGAAAGTATTGAGAAGTGAGAACTGTAAACCACATAACAGAGACATAGCATGAAATATAAAAAGATAAAACACAGTTGCAGGGTTGGGGAGACTCTGAAATAAAGGAAAAGGTTTAATTGGGTTTTAGAAGTCTGTGTGCTTTGGTGTTCAGTTTTTTGAGTTCTTTATATATCCTGGAGACGAGTGCTCAATCTGATGTGTGTGTGGCAAAATTCACTCCCAAAATGTAGGTTCTCTCTTCACCTAATGATTGTTTCTTTTGCTGAGAACAAGCTTTTTTGTTTGAATCCATTCAATTAATTAATTCTTGATTTTATTTCTTGCGTGTTAGGAGTCTTGTTAAGGATGTCAGGGCCAAATCTGACCTGATGAAGATTTGTGCCTACATTTTCCTCTATTAGACGCAGGGTCTCTGGTGTAATTCCTAGGTCCTTGATCTACTTTGAGTTGAGTTTTGTGCATGGTGAGAGATAGGGGTTTAGTTTCATTTTGCTGCATATGGATTTCCAGTTTTCCCAGTACCATTTATTGAAGAGGCTGTTTTTTTATCCAATGTATGTTTTTGGTTCCTTTGTTTAGTATGAGATAACTGTATTTAACCCAATCAATAAAATAGGCTAAGGAACTGAACAAACACTTCTCAGAAGAAGATATACAATCAATCAACAAATTATTGAAAAAAATGTTTCACATCTCTAGTAATTAGATAAATGCAAATGAAAACTACTCTAAGATTTCATCTCACTCTGTTCAGAATGGCAGCTATTAAGAATACAAACAACAATAATTGTTGGTGAGGATGTGGGGTAAAAGGCACACTCATACATTGCTAGTAGGACTGCAAATTGGTGCAACCAATATGAAAAGCAATATGGAGATTTCTTAGAAAACTTGGAATGGAACCACCTTTTGACCCAGCTATCTCACTCCTTGGTCTATACCAAAAGAACTTAAAATTACTATACTACAGGGACACAGCCACATCAATGTTTGTAGCAGCACAATTTACAGTAACTAAACTGTGGAAGCAACCTAGATGCCCTTCAATACATGAATGGATAAAGAAACTATGGTACATATACACAATGGAAATTTACTCAGAATTAAAAGAGAATACAATTATGGCATTTGCATCATGCTAAGCAAACTAAGCCAATCCCCCAAAACCGAAGGATGACTATTCTCTCTGATGAGTGGATGCCGACTCATAATGGGGTGAGGGAGCATGGGAAAGATGGAGGAACTTTGATTGGGTAAAGGGGAGGGGAGGGGATATGGGGGCAGGAAAGATGGTGGAATGAGATGGACATCATTACCCTAAGTACATGTATGACTGCACATAGGGTGTGATGCTACATTGTATATAACCAGAAAAATGAAAAGTTGTGCTGCAGTTGTGTACAATGAATGAAAATACATTCTGCTATTATATATACCTAATGAAAATACATAATTTTTTTAAAAAAAGTCTGTGTGCTTTTGCAGGGGGAAAAAAGCAAAACAATACTTCATATATTCAGGAAATTTGGGTGAAAAGATGATGGGTTAGCCTTAGAAAAGACTAACTTGATTCAGCTTGACCAGAAAAGAGTAAGAGAGTACCTATCTCAGAGGACATGGAATTCAGTGAAGTTCTGTGCTTCTCAGCCCCCTGCCTAGAGTCTTTGGACAGCCCATGTGAATATACCTGAGAGTTCTGAGTACTGACACTTTAAGGAGCAAGGCCGGGTGCCTACCTCAGTCAGCATCATTAATGTCCTCTGGACCTCCGTGCATTCAGTGATCTGCAGTACTTCTGGAGACCACCTGCTCTAAATATCCTCATTTCATGGACTCCCGTGAAGATGCTGAATTGGTATCTAAGCAGTATGCAAACACTTCTAGACATGAACTTGTTTTCCAGGAAAACAGTATTACTGTCTTGCCAGATTTCTAGATAAAATGTATAAGGAGAAAATTGTCTCATGGGATTAAGCAAACCGGCAAGTACTAGAAAGAACAGAACAAATAAAAACAGCAAAGAGAGCATCTTGAGTCAACTTCTAAAAACAGGCTCAAAGCACCTTCTTCAGGCAGTAGAAAGTGTTAGGTGTGTGGGGTTTCTTTAAAGGGATTTCAGCTTTACTGCAGATCCCGTTTTCAAAGGCAGGAATATTAGCCTTGGCCTTACTCTCCTGTGATCAGTCCGTTGTATTTAGATGGGGAGCTGCTGATGGGACTCACCATCCTCAGTAACCAGCCCTAGCACAGTGTCCCAAACACACAGGCACCTTCAACATGCCTGCACCCTACTGTTCAAGATTACATGGTCAGTGAGCCTGGCCCCCAAGAAGATTTCCTTCTGTCATCCAATGCCGCACTGATAAAATTGGACTGCCAAGCAGATCAATTATAAATTCTACTAATAAACACATTTTTATAAATGTAGGATTTCACTTCATAACCTGGAACTCCACGCTAGGAGGCTGGTATTTATTTTAGAACTCGGCCTTAGTTCAACATTGATTTTTATCTTCTGACCTTTCAGCATTTGGCCAAATATGTATTTGATGGAGCTTCAATATTTTTCTATTATTCTCAGGAGCTCAGGAAAAGGCCTCAGTGCTTTCAGGAGTATTAACGGTTTATTTCCTCACCCAGTCCAGCCGGGTGGACAAATTCAATAAAGAATTTTTGTAATCTGTTATTTTGGAGTGAGGAGGAGCAGCTTAGGTGATAGAGGAGGAGAAGCCCCAACCTTGCTCCTCTTCCTGCAGGACTTTAGAACACAATGCTGACATTCTTCACCTCAAATGATTCTAGGTGAGATCATCATTCCCCTACATCCATGTTTCATCCTACCTATGATTATATAAGGTGAAGAATAAGAACAAATTTAAAAAAAAATAGAAGAGAGACCAGTAGAATAGAGGAAGGGTATCACAGGCGGGGAAGGGAGGTACTGGTGAATGAAATTGATCAAATGATACTGTTTTGTTATGTGCCCATGTGAATGTATCCTAAAAAAACCCCACCATCATGTAGAATTATAATGCACCAATAAAAATATTAAAAAGAAAATAATGATTCTAGGTAGGAAATACTGAGATGCAAATGACAACATTTGACCACGGATTCATTCATTAATTAGTCCATCTGTCTGTCCCAAGTGTCGTTGGATTTTGGAATTCAGGTTCCAGGATTGTGGAAGGGACAGAACCACGTATCACAGATCATGCAGTGGAGCAGGGTGGGCACTGGAGCAGTCCCAGCTGGTACCCAGTGTGCTGTGTCTCTACCTGCCTTTTCTCCAATCCTTCTGGGAGCATCATATACAGCTCCTTCCCTCAGAGGCAAGGGGAATGCTCCTCACTGCAGATTCCCTTTTAAGCCTAATAAGTTAGAGACGGGCACCTCCTTTTGTTGGGCTCAACTGTTTCACTTTGGAACGTTGAGCTGCATGGAGTGACATTAAACAATACAAAAGAACATCTGGTACTGAAGCCAGGGTTGGATCTCCAACCTTGCGTCACTTGTGGATCCATTGCCTTTCAGATCCAAATCCATCCTTTTGTCTGCTGCCAACATCTGGGCCCTTTAATTATTTTTTCTTTACCACGGGGCACAGGATCAAGACTCATCAGTAGAGGATGCAGGAGAGAGGCTGCGGATACCAGGGTTTTGTTTTCTGGTCCTGGAGGTTCATCCAGCTCTTGCAGCCTAGGAAGGTTCTCTAGTGCCCCACAACTGGAAACCACAGCAGGAAGCAGCACCCAGGCCCAGAAGCCTCCCCCCTTACCACTCTTCCTGTATTGTTGCTTTTGCTGGGGCATCTCCATGGAGACACAGCCCTGGGAACAGGTTTTATCATGGCCCTAGTGGAACAATGTCTGGCAAATTCCAGAAGGCAGGCTTCAGCAAGTTCTGCAAACCCTGCCGTTCGTTCATTGATCATGCAGTAGAGCAGGTGTGCACTGGAGTGGTGGTATTGATTGCCATTCATTGAGCCATAGCTGCCCCCTCCAACAAGGAAGGACTGGGTCTCAGCCTCGTGTGGTAGGGTGCACGGGGTGTTCTCAGTGGGTGCTCTCTCTCTCCACCCTGGGTGGTACCTTCTTCTTGTATCCACTGCCCTTACACTCTTGAGAATTATTTTTAATTCTTACTCGCCAGTGAATCATTATCTCCATTTCTTATTTATTAAGCAATTATTTTCATTAAAATTTCCTCCTTCAAATGATTATGTTGTCGGACTGGAGTTGTGGCTCAGTAGTAGAGTGCTTGCCTAGCTTGTGGGAGTCACTGGGTTCAATCCTCGGCACCACATTAAAAAAAATGAATAAAAAAAATGTTGTATTTGTTTTAAAAAGAAAATTATTATGTTGTATCCCTACTGTTTGAATCCACACTGTTATGACCTCTGATCCACCATGGTGTTGTAAACCTCATGACCTTCCAACCAAATTACCTCATTTCTCATCTTTCAAAAATAGTGAAATATTTACTTATAAGGCACACAATTTGTGATAGCAATTGCCCCTGGAGAGAGAAGAGGAAGAAAATGGGGAAAAGATAGCTAACTTTTGCTGTACCTTTTACTTTTTTTGATTTATTTAAAAGTCCTTGAAGGATTTTCCTATCTGCCGAGGAAGAAATAATTGCAACAGAATTACCCTTCCACTGTGAATAAGTAGAAAAACAAAACAGAAATCAATAAAACATTGGCTTCCAGGCATCAGAAAACAGCAGAGCATGACCATGGTGATTGGGGGGAGGCCATCTAGAGAGGTGGGCCCTGGAAGTGCCCTGCATAATGCCTTCAGGTGATTCTCAGGCTCAGGGCAGCCAGGGAAACCTTCCATTAGACTGAGAGGAAGGAGAGCTAGTTTGGACGAAAAAGAGCTGAATAGAGACAGAACTCTAGGCTTTTGACCACTTCATAACTTTGAGTATTTGTTTAAGAGCTATCTGCACAAAACTGCATCATTCCTAGGACTGAGGAAAGAACAGCTGGGAAAGATTAGGTTGAACAATCCATTGAGGGTACAGGTCTGGATGCATTAGCATTCCTACCAGTCTGAGCACAAAGGCATTGTAGGGGAGTGATCCATGAGGTTTCCTAAAGGAACAAACAATTATAGTGAGGCAAAATTCATCCAAGATTAAAGTCTGTTCTGGACCTGCCATGATATGTCTTTTGAAAAAGTCTCCAAAAGATGGTAGAATTTGATTCATAAAAAGGTACATCTGTGAGCAATCAAAACCCACCACTTTCTAAAATAAAAACCCAAATCTAGGCACCATGGCATACACCTTCAATCTAGTAACTTTGGAGGCTGAGGCGGGAGGATTGCAAATTTCAGAAAACCCGACTCAATATAAAATAAAAGGGCTGGGGATGTAGTTCAATGGTAGAGAAGCCCAGGTTTCAATTCCCAGTACTACCAAAAAAAGAAAGAAAGAAAGAAAGAAAGAAAGAAAGAAAGAAAGAAAGAAAGAAAGAAAGAAAGAAAGAAAGAAAGAAAGAAAGAAAGACAAAAGAAACCAAAACCCCAATATAAAATTAACAATATTGAAGAAGAAATTACCAGAACAATCTACAAAAATAAACCCACATTTCATTATATACAAGAACCTTGAAATAATTATTGTAAATATAAATAATTGCCAAGATTTGGAAAATAACAACTAAAATGATTAAAAAGAAAACATAATAAGAGGCACAAATGAATTTTCAGAAGTTAATGATTCACTATTCAGAAGTCAGACATCATAACAAATGTAATTACCAGAAGAGTAGGCAACAAGAAAGGAAAGATTAGTGGGCTCTAAGTTCTAGCAATAGAAAAAATTTAAAAAATGAAGCACCAAGTAAAAGAATAAACAAGAAATGGTTCAGCACTTCAGAGGGTTGCGGGGCAATATTTTTTAATAAATTATTAATTTATTTTAATTAGGGCTATAAGACAGCAGAATGCATTTTGATTCATTGTACACAATGGCAGCACAACTTTACATTTCTTTGATTGTACCCAATGTATCGTCACACCATATGTACAGGCATACGTGTACCTAGGGTAATAATGTCCATCTCATTCCACCATCTTTCCTGCCCCCATATCCCCTCCTCTCTCCTTCATCCCCTTTGTACAATCACAGTTTCTGCATTTTTCCCATGCCTCCCCTTTATCATGGGTCAGCATCCACTTATCAGAGAGAACATTTGGCCTTTGATTTTGGGTAGATTGGCTTACTTTGCTTAGCATGATATTCTCCAACTCCATCCATTTACCTGTAAAGGTCATGATTTTATTCTCTTTTAATGCTGTGTAATATTCTATTGTGTATATATACTGCAGTTTCTTTACCTATTTATCTGTTGAAGGGTATATAGGTTGGTTCCACAGTCTACCTATTGTGAATTGAGCTGCTATAAACATTGATGTGGCCACATTACTGTAGTATGCTGATTTTAAGTCCTTTGGGTATAGACAGAGGAATGGGATAGCTGGGTCAAATGGTAGTTCCACTCCAAGTTTTCTAAGAAATCTCCATACTGCTTTCCAGATTGGGTGCAACAATTTGTAGCAATGTATGAGTGTGCCTTTTACCCCACATCCTCACTAATACTTATTGCTGTTTATAGTCTTGATAACTGTCATTCTGACCTACATGAGATGACATATTTGAGTAGTTTTGATTTGCATTTCTCTAATTACTATGTTGAACATTTTTTCATATATATGTTGATCGATTGGTGGGGCAATATTATTCTGCCTAAGAAGTAGATCATTATAGATCCCAAAAGAAGAGAAATGGGCAGAAATAAATACAGAAAATAATAGTAAAATATTGTCTGGTAGTATGAAAATGAAAACCACAGATCCAAGGATTTCAACAAACTCAAGCAAAAGAAACGTACATGCATATGAATGTTAATCTAACTGCTGAAAACCAGTGATTAAAAAGAGAAGTGTATGGGCTGGGGCTGTAGCTCAGCAGCAGAGCGCTTGCCTAGCATCCGTCAGGCACTGGGTTCAATCCTCAGCACCACATAAAAATAAGCAAATAAAATAAAGGCATTCTGTCCATCTACAACTACATTTTTTTAAGGGAAGTGTCCTTAAAATAGCCAGGGGTGGGGGGGGAGACAAAGATAAGAATCTCAGAAGCCTTCTCATCCCAAGCTAACTGAGCTAATAGATAATGGAGTATAATCTTTAAGAACTGGATATATGCATAGATAGTTTTAAATGTAGAGTATTTTTAGATGGGTAAAACAAAATTGATGTAACATCATTCTCAAAGTTGAAAGTTCTCACCATTAGCAGATTTGCACTGCTAGAAATATTAAAGCATTCTTTCAGAGACAAGAAAAAGGATATTACATAAAATGTCTAATTGGCACAATAATTAGTATCAAAAATGTTGATTTTGATAGAATTTACCTTCTCATGATCCATATCCTTTACCTCTGTTCTTTAACTGTTAGTGAAAGCAGAGTTTATTGAAGACAAAATTCATTATAGATTCATGCAATGCAAATCAAGTATGTAGTGCTCTTCAAGATTCCTTGTTTTCATTATAATTTGATTTCTGAGTATAGTTCCTAGAGTACAGTTTCTGGGGATTAAAGAAACTATTTTTTCCATTTTCCATTACCTTCAAATCCTTTCAACTACCACCAGGACAGATTTGAAGATGGGACAGATAAGTAAATGTTCGACAACTACTTTTCATTCTGTGGTATATCCAGAAATTTAAAGGGACAAACTTCGGACACATGAAATTATGTGGATTATCCTCTAATGCCCAATGCCAAGTAAAACAAGTCAGGAGTAAAAGTGTTCCATACTGTGTGCTGTAGGATTCACTTATGTGAAATTTTAGGACAAAACAAATAAGAGTGAAAGAAAGCTATTGTAATCTGCACAGTGTGGTGTTAACATAGTAAATGAATGGAACAGAACAGAGAGGACATAAATCAGCTCACACACATATGGCTAATTGATTGCCAGTGAAGGTGTCATGGACATTCATTGAGGAATAGATAATCTGTCCACCAGGGCTGCTTCAAAACTCACATATCTACATAGAACAAAATGGACCTAGACTCTTACATCATGTGCAAAAGTTAATGAGAAATAAAGAGTGACTCTAAACATATTTTAGTCTTAAATTACTGTGTTAGGTAAAGCTTTTTTACATATGGCATAAAAGGAATTAACTACCAAATTAAAATAGTGATCATTTTAAGAGTTCATCAAAATTTAAAAAAAAAACTATTTTTTCCCTTTGAAAGATATTTGTAATGAAAGATAAAGGGTCACTGTTAGAAAATATTCACCAAACATTTCTGGTAAATATCATATACAGAATATCCAAAGATCTCTTTTCATGGAGTATGTAGCTAACAACTTAAAAAACTAACAAACTGTTTTCTGAAATAGTGGTCATATCTTACATTCCCAAATGCGGTATCTGGGAGGCCCAAGGGTATTTCTTACTTCACAATGTATTATATGGTCAGTTTTTATAATCTTTATCATGGAAATGAGTATGTGGTTACTTTAATTAGGATTTAATCTGTGTCCATCTATAGACAAAAATGTTGAGGCTTTTTTTCTGGGTTTATTTGACATTCATATATATATACACATAACCTTATAATATATATTACTGTAATATATATATATATATATAATCTTTCATCCAGTAATTTATCATGGTGCTAGTGTTGTTGCTATAGGAAAGAGCTGTCAGACAAATGATTGTGTTGACCCAGCCACAGTTACGGATTCGGAAGCTGACATTTAGCAAGGCTAGATGGCTTAAGTTTTGCAGCTAATGAGTAGTCAAGAGACTTGATTTTGAGCTATAAGAACTCAGATCTGTACAACCTGAAAGCCTATGTCCTCATATATTTATGTATTTCTTCCACTATAGAGTATGTTCCTTGTGATGTCAATTTTACGTAGCCACTTGACTGGGCCAGAGGGTGCCCAGGTGTTTGATAAAAACACCCTTCTGGATCTGTCTGTGAAGGTGTTTTGTGAAGAGACTGAATTGGTCTGCTGAGTTACGCAGGCGGTCCTTCCTGCTGTTAATATTCTTGATCTGGCCTGTTGACATCCTGAATAGAACACAGAGGCTGACAGTGTGCTGATTCTCTTTTTCTGATTGTTTGGAGCTGGAATGTGGCTCTTGTACCTCTGCACACAGATTTGGACTGACTTTATGCCACCTGTCTTTCTTGTTTTCAGGCTTTAGGACTTGGAGGAAGGCTGCACCTGCAACAGGTCTCCAAGGTCTCAACTTGCCACCTGCAGACCTCAGCAATTCTTTGTATTCACAATCTGGTAAGCCAGTTTGTAGGGGTTCTGTGTTTGGGATTAGGATCCCTGATGACTTCAGGGCTGTGGCATGCTCGGTGCCTGGGAAAGTTTATGTGCAGTGGCATAGGATGCCTGGTTGCTATGGCAATGCCCTCCATGCTAGAGTCTTATCAGCTTCCACCTTAATCTTAGCTTCCACTTTAATCATAACTCCTGGAAATAAAGGAACTTGCTGGCTGGATAAATACAATGTTTCACCAAGCTCTGGTGCTCCTGGAGCTGCCCATCCAACAGTAACTTCAGACAATGGACCTTCTTGAGAGCTGCACAAATCTCCTAACATTGCATATTGTAACTAGGAAATGTAACTGCAGAAGAGCAACCTTCCTGATACTCTAAACAATAATGTGGTTATGGTACTGATGACCTAATGGAACCTATGGGTATAAATAAACGTGGCCTCTTGGACAAAGAGCCAATCTGCCACTTTGGCTGCCTCTGCCCTTGCACCTTTTATTATTCTTTATACCAATTCCTTACAATCACTGTCTCTCATATTTATATGAATACATATGTCTATTCTGATTCCGTTGCCCTGTAGAACTCTGGCTAATATACTTGCTGAGAATTATTTTCTCCAAAATACCTACATTGAGGCCAGGTATCTCAGTACCAACCTGAATGGACAACTCCTTACTAAGAGACTGTGAAAGTTCTCACTGAATTTTTGATCCACAGATCGGGTAAAAATTCTCATCGAATAAAAATTCAGATGGGTTTCTATTACCATTAACCTTTTAATAAAGGGAAAACACACGTTGTAAAGAAAGCAAAGAATTATGGAATTTGGGGCAAGGTGTGGTGAGCCGTTCCTGCGGACTGTGGTCGCCATTACATGATGGCGCTGGCTCCGTTGTGGTCTGTGAAGGACAACTCCATATCAAAGAGAGTTGGCGTGTTCCCAGCTCCTTATCAGAGAAAGTTGGCGTGTCATTTTCTAGCACCCTGTGAGAAGGGTACACGTGGCAGCTTTGCATTGGGGTTCGCGGTGCTTTATTAAGGCTGGGAGGGGCATCCGAGGTAGAGTAGAAGAATTATTAGAGTAGTAGAAGAATTATTAGAGTAGTAGAAGAATTATTAGAAGAATATCAAGGGCCTGAATAAACTGCTGAAAGAAGATTCCTGAGTCGCGTCTTCCTTGCGGGCAAGGGGGGTCGCGACAGCAAGGAATTGAAGAAGCATCTAGTTTGGAGAGTTCCCAGCATTACAATGGTGAATTGATTGAGTTAGAATCTTTCAACCCTCTTGAGTTTATTTAATAATTTATATGTCAAGTTCCCTAAAAGCTCTCAGATCTTTGAATGAAAGCAGGCATCTGGTAAGTTAGAGGTTGACACAAATTCTGTCCCGTGTCATTCTGTTTTAATACAGTACTCAAGTGATCTTCTGCCACTTTTTTTTTAGTGCTCATTTATTCAAAGGGAAATACATCATCTTTGTTCTTTCCTCAATTCTAATACATCTAATAGTAAAAGTGAAAATCATCTAAGAACCATAAATGTTGGCATGCATTTATACTCTCATAGGGTAATACATATGATTGAATTACTTCCACTTTCATAGAGACAGTTGAAATTCAACTAGCAATTTTATCATGATCAAAGCTATTCAGATTTTTTTTTCCAATCTGAGTTTAGCGTCATCACTCTGAGTATAGGGCCTATAAATTTTGCTCAAACCATAGAAGTAGGTGTGTGTGTGTTTGTGTGTGTGTGTGTGTGTGTGTGTGTGTGTGTGTGTGTGTTTGTGTTAATAAGTTATTGAAGGGAGGAAAAATAGAGTTACATGTAACTAAAGACCAACAGGAATTTAAGAGGTTTCATAAAATGCTGTATCTACACCTGTGACAAGACTAATAATGTCAGAGAAATGAGAGGCAATAAAATCTTCCTTTAATTTATGATTGGCAAAGCATCTGCTGAGATGAGGTCCATAAACCACAGGGCACGTGGGTGACAACGTGTGTGCCTTATGGTAGTCTGCAGCGGCAATAGGGAGAAAGAAAACATTCCCAAGAACAGGAAATTTCACTTCTCTGTTTAATTGTGCTGAGATTTACTGGCTTTCAACATGGTTTTACACACTGTATAAAAGATGACACAGCTCCTTCCCCTACCATCTAGCCTTAAAGCACACATTTAAATTTTGTTATTCAATGAGCAACTTATTCTAATAAGTTCATGTTTTAAGACCTAATTCTCATTTACACCTGATTGTTCAAAATATGTGTATATTTTTTCAAAACAGGGCAAAATTTATATTCATATGCAGTTTATCATTGTCCTCTGGGAACCTGATTTTCTACAGAATTAGATTTGAATTCCCAGCATTTTGATGACTCTTTAATAAATGCATTAAATATGAAGGGAATTCTATTTATTTTATTCAACATTTATGTATGCCCAGAAGTTAATTGCAAAGAGAATTCTTATAGAACTCTTAAAATATAGAGATTTCGGGTAGTAATCTAAGACACAACTTCGGAAATTATTAAAAATTGTAAGCGATGTTTAGGCTGTGATTAAGAGCACCCCCTTAGAAAGCACAATATACTTTAAACCCCACTAATATCTGTTTATATGCACCCAAACTGTTACTATTTTTACATTTAAAAAGTGTACATTTAGGGCTGAGGCTGTATCTCAGTGGTAGAGCATTTGCCTTGCACATGTGAGGTACTGGGTTTGATCCTCAGCATCACATAAAAATACATGAATGAAGATATTGTGTCCATCTACAACTCAAAGAATTTTTTTAAAGTGCAAATTTAAGCCAAGTGTGGTAGTGCATACCAATAATTTTAGCAAGTTAGGAGGCTCAGACAGGAGGATCCCAAGTTCAAAGTCAGCTTCAAAAACTTAGTGAGGCCCTATCCTCAAAATAAAAATAAAATAAAATTAAAAAATAAAAAAAAGGTTGGGGATAGCTCAGTGATAAAAACACCTTGGATAAATCCCCAGTATAACACCTGTAATTCCAGTGGCTCAGAAGGTGGAGGCAGGAAGATTGTGAGTTGAAAGCCAGCCTTAGCAATTTAGCAAAGCACTAAGCAATTCAGTGAGACCCTGTCTCTAATAAAATAGAAAATAGGGCTAGGGATGTGGCTCAGTGACCCTGAGTAATTCCTGGTACCCCAAAAAACAAAAATTAAAAAACAAACAAACACATAAATAAAAATGCAAAATGAAGCCATGCAGTTAAAGCTCCATGCACACCCCACATGTCATCTTGAGCAGGCTGACTTTGCATGAAGAAGTCCTCCTCTCATTTTTGTGTTGAGATCAATTGAATTCCTCTGATTAAATCACCAGGAAGTGGGTATGTGTACACAATATGTTCTTTAAACAGATGGCTTAGCTATAGATGTTTACGATCCCAGAGTTTTATTTTACCCTCAAGTGAAAGCAGTAAGAAAAGTGCGAAAGAAAATGCAGTTTCTATTTATCTGGGTCAAATGTTACAGATTTAAATTTGGATTCCGTGTATGTCACAGCACTGCACATAAGCCTGTTCTGCATCGTCCAATTCTTATTGACACGAGTTCCCCTAATGGAAAGTCATAAAAAAGCTCTCTTACACAAGCATAAACTTCACAATGTAACTCGTGGCCAACTCTTGGCCTTATAGACAGGGTTGTCCCATGGCTATTCTCCCCTTTTCAGGGGAATCTGAAGAAGTAAAGTTATTTGTTTTCCATAAAGGAGATGGTGAATTGCAAAGACATGATTTAAAAGTAGTTATCTGATTTCTATATGCAGTCCCTTTATTCTTGTTATTTTATTATCAGGCAATATTCTGAATATTTCATATTTTAGCATAAATATTTTAAGCCTGGAGAAGATAATTCTTTGAAGGGAAGCTGTTCCCATCTTGTGATGGCAGTTGGTGTTTTTTTCCTATTTCCAGCTGTGCATTGGAATTATCCAAGAGTACTTCAAAAATAGATCCATTCCTGGAAATGAGTCCCATAGAATCTGAGGCAACAGGCAGGTAGTGGAGCTCAGCATTTGGCATAGTTAATAAAGTCCATTTGTGCTGTTGGATCCCACAGGGAACACTACCCTTTCCGCGAGGTTTCATGGCTCTTACATTGGCCAGGATCTTCTCTGGCTCTCAAGGTTGCTGTTTAAGACAATGCCAAGAACCTTTTTTAGTTAGGCGGTTGATGGAGATTTCCTTAAGACTGACCCATTTATTCTTTGGCCTCATAAAATCCTGGTCCTTATAAGTCAGTCTTACACTCACCCAATTAATTTTGCAACATGTATATTTCTATTATTTTAGCTTGGCAACTATAAATGTTTCACAGTTTAATGAGCCGTTTCAAGCAGACATGAGCATAGAGAATCGAAGGTAAACAGTGTTAAGGCTTCTGGGTAAATTAGTAGCTGATGAGCCCACAGAAACCACCTCCAACTATGTTGTGCAAAAGGTCCAGAATAACATCATTTTGTTTTTTGGACTGCTCTATTATTTTAATTAGAAAACTCTCATTGACCATAGTCATTTATAACAAAGTAAAATACTATGTATATGAGTAATACCTGTTCATATCATGTAGACTAGTTTTAAAAAATGTATCCCTTACCCAACTTCCTGACATTAAAAATGTTTAAACCTAAACAAATATTAAAAGAGAGCAGCATTTGTATAAGAGGCTATTTTTTCTCCAATGCATGTTTTTTGGCACCTTCTCTAGATTTCAGATCAACACCCTGCCCCATATCTATCTGGTTGTAGGAACTTTTCTGCTTTTGTCTGATGAATCATAAGAAAGCATTTGGCAAACGTTAGGATTTTTATCTCTAAATATTTTTCTGTGTATCTTCTAAGAAATAGAGAGTTTTCTTTGTGACCACAATACCATTATCGCACTTAAGAAATTAACATCAAGAGCTGATTTTGTGGGTCAGTGGTAGAGTGCTTGCCTGGCACACATGAAGCACTGGGTTCCATTCTGAGCAGCACATAAAAATAAATAAAGGTTTTGTGTCCATGAGCAACTAAAAAATATGAAAAAATTAACATCAGTTAAATAATATCTTACATAAGTGTCATAAATTTTCCCCATCTAGTTCCAATAATTTTTATATTTCTTTCCTTTCAAAAGTTCATCAGAATTCACCAGAGGATGCACGCAACTTCTTTTATGATATATTAGTTACACTTAATCTGAAACAACAATCCCCTTGCTGCTTCTGTTAATTTTTATATTACTTTTTTCTTTCTTTCTTTCTTTTTTTTTTTGGGTACCAGAGATTGAACCCAGGGCCGCTTAATGACTGAGCCACATCCCCACCCCTTTTTCATGTTTTATTTTGAGACAAGGACTTGCTAAATTGCTTATGGCTGAGGCTGGGCTCAAACTTCCCAAACTCCTGCCTCAGCCTCTTCAGCTGCTGGTATTACAGGTATGTGCCTTTGCAACTAGCTGCATTACTTAATTTTTGAGACTTCAAATTTATTTTTGTTGTTGTGATTGTCAAGATTAATGTTGTTTTGAAGAATTTTTCTCATTCTGAATTTTCTGGGCAGTTTCTATTCTTTTTGGAGTGGGAATGGTTTGCAGGAGATTAAACTCAGGGGCACTCAGTCACTGAGCCACATTCCCAGCCTGTTTTGTATTTTATTTAGAAACAGGGTCTCACTGAGTTGTTTAGCACCTTGCTTTTGCTGAGGCTGGCTTTGAACTCGAGATCCTCCTGCTTCAGCCTGGGATTACAGCTGTGTGCCACAACACTCAGCTTCTGGGCAGTTTCTTATCTTTTGTGACAGGCCACAGATTTTAACCTAATATGTAAATAATGGTATTTATTACTAAGTCATATCAGGAAGCATATGATATCTTTTTATTACCCTGTTAATGTTGCCATATGATAACTTGGTGGAGATAATGACCATGAGATATCTCTATTTTAAGGTTCCATTTATTTTTTCTACCATAAAAACTAATTCTAGTGTGATATAATAAGAACTCATAAGACATTTCTTTTCTTTGTTCTCTTTAACTCACTCTTTGCTTTGTTTAAAATAATCATTGAATATGGTCACACTCTGTTGTTATGGTTCAGATGTGGAACGTCCCTCCCAATGCTCATGTGTTAGGCAATGCAGCAATGTTCAGAAGTGAAAAGATGGGGTTGTGAGCTGTAACCTCATCAGTGGATTAATCCATTTGATGAATAATCTCAGTGGATTCCTGGGTGGTAACTGTAGGCAGGTGGGGCAAGGCTGAAGGAAGTAGGTCACTGGGAATATACCCATGGGATTATATCTTGTCTCTGGCTTCTCTCCTCCTTCTCCATCTCCTTCCTTCTTCTCCTCTTCCTATTCCTCCTCCTCCTTCTTTCTTCTCTCCCCCTCCTTCCCTCCCTCCCTCTCTTCCTCTCTCACTCCCCCCCCACATCCTAGCTGCTATGTGCTGAGCTACTTTCCTTCACCACACCCTTGATGTCCTTAGATCTCCAGAGGTTCAAAAGATAAATGCCCTGCCATTTGAATCAGCTCCTCTGTGAATAATGCATTGTCTCCCTCAGACAGTTATTAATGGTTTCCTTCATTTCTAGATTCACAAGTTTAATCACGAGGTGATTTTCTGTAAATTTCTTAAATGCACCCTATTTTTAATTGACTAAGTTTCTTTACCTGTAGATTAACGTCTTTTGCCAAATTCAGGAAGTTTGCAGCCATTATAGTTTGAGTATTTTTCTAGCTCTATATTCTCTCTCCTCTTCTTCTCAAACATTTTCATGTACATAGCAGATTTTCTTTTTTGTTTCACAAGCTCCCAAGTCCTGATGTTCAGAATGAGGACATTCTGTTGATCTGTCTTCAAATTAATCAAATCTCTCCTTTTCCATTTCTGTTCTCTTGTTGATTCCACCAGGGGAAGCTTTTATTTTAGTAACTATGTTTCTCATTCATCTAAGTACTCTTTGTTTATTTTTGTGACTTTTTCCCTTTGTAATTTTTAATTTTTTTGTTTCAAGATAATGATAATGATTATATCAAGGCTCCTTTAAAAATGCACCTTGGGTTATACCAGTGTGTATACCCACATATTCATCTTAGTTTTCATATCAGTGGACTATCTTTCTCATTCAAATTATAGCTTCCTAGCTCTTGAGTGACTTGGGGCTGTCCCTTGGATACCTGGTTATGAAGTCAGGAGGCCCTTAATCCTTCCTAAGTCTCCTAATCATCAGGAGTCCACCCTGGTTAGGTTTCTCATGTAGACGGTGGCCTTTGGGTAGCAGACATTTCCATGACACTTTAACTGTGAAAGCCCATATAATTGTGACCTGGGTATAGTTAATAATTGCGCCATTGCTTCTCAATCTCTGCTGGTGCTGATTGGGAGGGCAGCCATGGCTTCCCTGGACCCCTGGGTATCTTGGTGTCACCTTCTGCAGTAGGGAGGTAGGTGGAAGTCACCACACCTGGCTCTTCTTATGATGTTAGGTTGAGGGCAGGAGGACACCAGGGCTCATTGGTGCTGCACAGACTGTCCCATCAGAATCCAGATGAATCAGGGGTTGGATATGCCCCTTGGGCTTTGGAGATGATGGTACAGAATGGTTAACCTGCTTGCTCCTGTCCAGGAGAGCTTGGGACTTCCCACTAGTACTCTGTTGGACTTACTCTTTCCTCCTCTTTGTCCCCCAAAGAGCAGCAGTTCCTGGTTTTCTCTTCTGTCTGTTAGGCATGGTAGATTGCACGCCTCTGAGGTGCCCTGTCTAGGAAATATGGGAGATTAAAAATAAAACGGATCATGCTATCTTTCTCAAGTTCTGAGAGCTCTGCCCAGTATGACTTCTGCTTCTAGCTACTGGAGTTTTCTGTCAATTTCCTTTAATTATTTTCAGAGTGTGTGATTAGATTTAGATTGTAGGATCAGGAAAATGTGGTTCTCTTAGTTTGTATTTTAAGTATTTGTATCATGTATGACTTTACTGTGTATTTTTACTTGAAAGTAGAAACAGCATAAGCTAGGAGGAATAGACCCACAAGATTCACCTACACACTGAGAACATGCATGGAGATCCTGAATCCCTTCTCCTGTCCAGCTGCTTTGGAACATGAAATGTGTCTTGGCTGCAGTTTCCCCACTACTTGGGAAATTATAGCTAGTGAATATTGACATATAATATTGGAGAGACGTATTTTACACTGGAATTCCAAAAAATAGAAATAAATCAAAATTTCTGGTTTCTTGAACAAATAAATATTTTTAGCTGCATAGAAACCAGGTGTTAAGGACCATTGACTTTGATCTCTTTTCAAGGTTGGAGATTAGCATTGATGAAGACAAATGGCCCTGTTAAGATTGAGATTAAAGCTGTGATGCATTATGCAAACAAACAAAAACAAAACAAAACAACATACACAGGATCTGAAATTCAATTTGTCTAAGAAATTATGCATATTAAGCCTTAAATGTCTTTAACTGCCTAATCTACTGGTAATGGACTTCAACGTCTGAAGGTCAGGATATAGTCTTACTCTCCTTGCTCAACAAATATGTAGGAAAAGTGCTGAGGAGCCATGGAAGAATGAAGAAGTCATATATGGACAAAGATGACCATGACCCTGCTGCTTGAACTCTGCAGAAAAAATGCAGGTACGACCCTGGGATAATTTTAGTTTATATACTTCAATTATACAGACTTTTAGGTATTGCTCCTATGGTGCAGGCAGAGAAAATGCATAGAGGTTCAATGAAATCAATTTCGAAAAAAAAAATAAAAACATGAGGTGCTAGAGACTGCTATGAAGATGGTGGATAGTAGAGAATGGGTACTCAGTAGATCGGGTTTCTAAAGATGGGTTGTTCATGGCTTTGGCATTGTGGAGGCTATCACAAACCCAATTTGGAGATCCAGAGGGTTTTGTTCACTGAACTTGGCCTATTTCTTCCCTAAAAGCTTGCTTATTTATAATCTTGAAGTTAAAATTCTGACTTACCATTAGAAAAATGAGGGTGCAGGGGGCAGACTCTCAGTAACCCAGTGCTTGAGACTGAAGTATAGATAAAGGCTTTGCAGATATACTAGTTGGTAGTGAGAGATGTAACTTTGGAGAATGTTTAATGGTGTCTCACATGTCGTCCACTGGCTCTCGGGCTCTATTTCCTAGGCCAAATTGTGATCTGAAAATCACATGGTGGGCAAGGGATTAATGATGGGAGGTATAAGATTTTAACTGTACCTAAGTGTGTAATGCTTGCATCTGCAAACTATAGGGATGCACTACCCACTGAGACTGACCTTATTAATTTTTGGTATCACAGTGGCAATTTCCCCTCCTGGACAGTTCTTCAGACAGGGACAGACAATCCATGCATTTAAAATTGCTTCTCATTTTCATTTCTTCCTACTCTACATTCTTTTAGACACACTCGCAGGGGTATTAAAAATTCCATCAGGTTGCAATCGAGCCCTGTTGGCATTACATATTTCTCCTTTGATCTTCATTAGGCTGATTTTGCAGTTTATGGTTTAACTCTGAGAGTCAATATGCTTGCCTCCTTTCCAACTTCCCAGGAACACCTTCTTTGGGGCCAAAAAAAATGGAGAAATGAGCAACCCATGTGGAGAGGCCAGAAGAAAACCATAAAAGCCATCATCAATAATAATGTTATGGATGTCATCGTATTTCATAATTGGGACGTCTTTTTGTTTTTAACTTTACAAAAGTAGTGAAAGAATTCTTCATTTAATGAGTGCTACTGGCTATGTGATAAAGGTTACACATGAACAATACACAGCCTGTCAAGAGTTGGATTGTTACATCAGACTATCATTGTTCTCAGATTCAATATACTCACGTACATAGGCATGAATTTATTTCCACATCATTTATGTAGGTTACCAACCTTAAATTGAATACCTCCAATTTTCATCAGCCATACAGTGGTTTTGTTATAGCCTCTGCACATTGGTTGCTCATTTCTCCAGTGGTGAAACATGAACCTCCATTGGCAGAAATAAAAGTCCCTCCTTACTTGACTAGAATCACCAAAAGTAGCCTCAGAATTGCTTATTCATTCAGAGGCAGAAAATGCCTATAAATTAGAGTTCAATGCATCCTTGAATGATTTTTTTAGCTTTTAACATAAGTGTGTGTGATTAAAATGCTGCTCCATATTTACTTACACTAACTCCTTCCCTTGACCTTCAGGAGGTTTTGTTATTGATTTAAGAAAATGCCAATTCCTCCACTTTTCCCATGTCCCCCCAATATGAATCAGCATCCACTTATGAGAGAGTGCATTCAGCATCTGATTTTTTGGGATTGGCTTACTTCATTTTACATGATATTCTCCAACTCCATCCAATTACCTGCAAATGCCATAATTTCATTTTTCTTTATGAATTCTCTGCAGTGTATCTTAATGGAATCTTTTTTTTGTCTTCTCACAGAAAAATATTAGGATATATGTTTAGAGAAAAAAATATAGTGGCAGTGAGAAGGCTTTTCATACTGAAAATATTTTTGTGCATCTTAGAAAAAAATTTAAAGTAACCATTTTATTGTGAGCCCTTTTTTTAAAAAAATTTATCTAGGTATGAAAATAAATTCAAATAGCAGTATGTGAGGTCTTTTAATCAGTTCTTAGATTTCAGCTTGGCATAAGTTGGGGTCCAGCATAGCATATTTTATAAATGCTTACTTTTTTTTTAACTTTTCAAGTTTGACAGCTCACCCTACTATGAATCTGTGACAAGCAGTATTTTCATTTCACTTTGCTCTCCGTCTTCCTGTGTTTGCAGTGGATGCAGAAATCCCTCCTCTGTAAGAGTTATTCAGTATTTAATGATAGTTTTTACTCCCTATTAATCATGATTTTTGAAACGTGGTTCTGTGTCCAATGCCTCCTCTCATCATCCAAGTGAAAGGCCAAGATGTGCTTTTTTCTCAGGACTAATGTTCCTGTACTGGAGTGGTTCCTGGGTTTAGTACTCCTAAAAGCTTCATTACTTTGAAATAAAAAATTGACTCAATTCCTTCTAAATGAAAGCTTTCTTCCTTCTAAACACCACTTTTGCTTCTGAAGTCTGCTATTAATGTCTCATGTGCTTCTATGAGGATCGAAACACAGAGCTGATGGCTGAAGCAACTACAAGGTGTCGGTCATGAACTAGAGGGTTATTTTTTTAAAGGTAGCATCCTCTTTGTCAGAATTTTTATTTTCTTGAAATTTAGTGCAATAGCATAAAACTTTTTTATAGCTGATACATAATGTATGATGGCCCATAAATCTGAAATCTGTCTGGCATTGAACATGTACAAGCACCATGGTATAATAAATTGATTACAATAACTGATTTTAATAGCCCCCTCAGTCTAAGTTCAAAGCATTAGAGCTTTTGCAATGTTTTAAAACATATTAAGTTCTAGCTATCCCATCACTTTCATCTGTTGAGATGGAGATAAACTAATTGAAAAGCATTTTTTCTATAACTGTTTGGTTAAACCAATTCTACCCTTCTACCCTAACCACTGGCATTTGAAAGCCTCCTGACACTACTTAATTTAAAATTCCAAATTCTTCTCATATTGAAAAAAAACAAGCTGGGATCATTTAGTTCTCAGGGAATACTGAGAATTAAGCTAAATACTCTCTGCAGTTACTAATATAGTAAACACTAGGTGAAATTTCCTCTGTAGTATCTAGTCCTTTCTTTCTCCCCATATGTCTAGTATCCTAGAACCTCTGACAACAAGAGGCAAGCTCAAGATCAAAGTTTAAACTGCTAGAACATTGCCACCCTTTCCCCAGGGCCATCGATGCAGAATTAATCCAAGGTGTTTTCCAACCTTTGCTGAGATGCCAGGGAGGAAGGAGCTGCATCTTCCTACCATGGAGACATGACAAGGAGTGCTGAGAGGTCACCCTGGAGACATGTCCTAGCCCCATCAAGAGAAGAACAGTCAAGGACTACAGAGGGACCTGGTCTTGATAGCACTAAGATCCTGGACACAACTATACCTGAAGACTTCCAATTCCTAGAGTTTTCTTAGGTTACAAAATAAATGCCATTTGGACTTTGCCAGTTTGAGGTGGGATTTGTCTTTTGCATCAAAAGTGTTATGAATAATGGAGTTCCTGACTTTATTTAAAAAACAGATTGATCAACTCAGGAGGCCTCTTCTAAGTACCTCAGAAACAGCTGGGAATCAAAGGGGAAACCTTACTCATCATGTTAGGGAAAACACTGGTCACGTGTTTTGAAAAGATTCCTTTGGAGGACACTTCAGATTTAAAGTGAAAGGACCCGGGTTTAATCCCTTGATCTAGTACTTACTGTGTAAGGTGTTGGGCAACTCAGTAATTTTCTCAGGATATGTAATGAAAATAATCATCTCTCTTATCTACTTTATAGAGCTACTCCAAAAAACAAATGATAACAGATATGTAGAAGCTTTTAGTATTATAAAGCACCTAAAAATAATAACAGTGAAGAATAGTTTCCCACTTGTATCAAGTAGTTTATTTCTATTTTGTACCTATTTTTTCTTTTTCCATTAGGTAATCTATCCAGGTTTATCATGTTTTCAGAATTACTTCACTTATAACTGGAACAAATCAGAGCAATGTAGGATGCTTAAAATGAGTGGCCGATTATCTCAGAGTCTTGAAAAATATTTTAATTTGAACATTTCACTTGATAAGGTCCTTTAAATAAAGCAGGTACCATTGAAGAAAATATTCTTAAAGGTTAATAGGAAGAGAGTTCCTTTTCTAGAGAACATAGTAAGGTTCCCATGAAACAAAATTAAATTTTTTTTTTTTAATTTGCAGAAGTTTAATGTACAACTTCGGCAATGTACATTGGCTCTCATAATTCTATTTAAGCATAAAATGAGAACAAACAGCTGTAATGTGATGGAAGTCAAATACATAGACATGTGCCACGGAGTGGTTGGAAGCATCCGAGTGGAGAGAAACTCAGAAGAGGAAGTGCTATATCATGTGGGTGATGAAAGATTCAGAAGTAAAAAAAAATTAAATAAATAAATACATAATTTAAGACTTTTTTCAACTTATTCTAATCAGTTATACGTGACGGCAGAATGCTCTTCCATTCATTGTACACAAACGGAGCACAATTTTTCACTTCTCTATACATGAATTATGGTAGCACCATTAGTGCAATCATACGTACCTAGGGTACTGATGTTCGTCTCATTCCACCACCTTTCTGGCCCCCTTGCTCCCTTCTCCCCCTCCCCTTTGCATCCAAAGTTCCTCCACTTTTCCCATGTCCCCCCAATATGAATCAGCATCCACTTATGAGAGAGTGCATTCAGCATCTGATTTTTTGGGATTGGCTTACTTCATTTCACATGATATTCTCCAACTCCATCCAATTACCTGCAAATGCCATAATTTCATTTTTCTTAATGGCTGAGTAATATCCAATCATGTATATATATCATAATTTCTTTACCCGCATTCATCTATTTAAGGTATCTAAATTGGTTCCGTAGCTTAGCTATAGTGAATTGTACTGCTATACACACTGATGTGGTTCCCTCACCATACTGTGCTGTTTTTAAGTCGTTTGGATATATATATATATATATATATATATATATATATATATATATATATATATATATAAAATCAACAAAATAATTCAAAAAATTTTTCAGAAGTAACCAAAATGCGGATTAAATCAAAATTGCAAACATAACTGGAGAACCACAGGGTTACAGAACTTTGCATGAAATAAAAAAAAAAATGCCATCACAGTGACATTACAGAGGCTCAAGCAGTCCTATGGTGACACAGTCATAATGGTGACAGAGTTAAGGTGCTAGGGGAAGATGCATTATGGGGTTCCTCCCACCTGCCCCCCACACATCCCCAGAGACCCCGCAAGCCCAGGCTGCATGGCAGCCTGGTTCTCTCTGGTTCAGTGGAGAGCCTTGTGAGGTCACCAATGGGAGAATGACAGTATCCAGCCAGCTTCCTGGGGGCACCTGTCCACAATGAAGGTGCCACTGCCCTACTGCGTGCCTTGTCAAAGTAGCTGGCGTGGCAGCCTCAAAAACACAGTCACATGCAAACAGCAGGATGATTCGATGGAGCACGTGGCGGGCCACACTCTGAGAGCTCTTGCACTAAGGATGACCTTGGCTTTTGAAACCTGCCTATGGATCCTTAAGGTCAGAGAAAGCTACCGAGGCCAGGTGTGTGGAATAATAAGAGTGTCTATAGAGAGATGACATTCACATCTCCAGATTTTTTTTTTCCCTGAATTCACACCCATACCCCACAGATGGCTGACGGCTCCAGGTTGATGTCTGACGGGTGTCCGTCACTCAGGATGAACAAAACCGTCCTTGACCACCTGCCCTGGATGCTGCCCCACCCACGTCCCCATGTCAGTGGCTCCCTAATAATTGCTAACGTCAGAATCCTGGAGTGGCTGTTTCCATCAGCCTCATCTCCAAGGGTGCCCTGGCCCCTCATGGCAGACACTCCTGCCTGCACCTCCAAGTTCACCTTGCCTTGCTCCGTTCATCTGCATTTGTTTAACTGAAATAGAATCTTCACAGTGACCAGGTTACCAAGGCTGCTGCCCTTTCACTGTCAGGGCTAATGAAAAACACAGATCTCTCTGCTTCCCTCCGTAATCCACAGACATCCACTGACCCTCGACCACACCCAGCAATCACTTAACAATTGCAATCAGATCTTGGCTCACCTCAGCAGACCCAGAGTGAACATACGCCCCACTTCAATTAGGGTGGCCCCAGACTGTGTCTTCTGTCCTGATGTCCTCATCAGGAAAATTATCTTTCTCTAAACTATGCCGACTACAACTTTCATAAGTTGTATGAAAATTATATGGAAAAGTTTGCAGTGGTTTCTTATTGAAGTTATAATCAGATGCTCACCTTTGCTCAGACGGTTGATGTGCTGGGGTGTCCTGTGGCGGTCCCAACTCCCCAGCTCCCTCTCCTGAGCCACATCTCTCCCTCCTTGGGTGCTGGTCACACTGGCTGCCTGTGTCTACCTCAGACCTTTTGTACAAGAGCTCTTCTATCCCTGGGCATACTCTTCTTCCAGAAGTCTTCTTGGCTGATTTCATCTCTTCCTCTTATTGATTTACTTAAAAAACATTTTTAGATGGATCCAATGACTTTATTTTGCCTATTTATTTTTATATGGTGCTGAGGATCGAACCCAGGATCTCACACACGCTAGGCAAGTGCTCTGCATTTTAAGCCCCATGTATTCTTCTTGAAGTCTCATTTTTAACTTTAGATAAATGCATCTGACTGCTCCATTTAAATCAGGCCCCCAGCCATTTGCTGTCACTGTCCTATATTTATCACTGTCTATTTGCAACATGTCACCTGCCACATGATATTCTGTTACTTCATTTATGTGTTTATTAGTTGTAGCCTCCATTATAACATCATCTCATAAAAGCAGAGATTTTTTTCTTCTTGTCCACACTTATACTCCCAGTTATAAAGGGATCCCGTGCTAAGGGGAGTCTCTGGAAATGTTTGTTGAGTGAATGAATGATGAATGAATGATGCCTATAGACAAATTATCTCTTCTCTCGGTATAACTCATCAAATCGGGTAACTCCTTGCTTTTCTAGTTGTTTCACCACTGGAAAGCTTTGAAACAAGTTTTTTTTTTTAATTCTCATTTGTTATATTTGACAGCAGAATGCACTTCAATTCATATTACACATATAGAGCACAGTTTTTCATATCTCTGGTTGTTCACAAGGTAGAATTACATCATTCGTGTGTTCATACATGTACTTAAAGTAATGACATCCATCTAATTCCACCGTGTCTTCTACCTTCATACTCGCTTCCTGAAACAAGATTTTGATGAAAAAGCCGAATGCACATCATTTCGTTCTTTCTTTTGTTTTTGTTTTGCCAAAATGCTGCAAAACAGTCATGCAAAGATTTCCTTGATTTGGGTGGATACTGAAAAGTTTCATATCTGTCTTAAATTCGGTGCCAATTCCCTGTCTGGGTCATTCTGCAGGGTGGATTCTGAGACTTTGTTGTGATGTGGTATGCCCCTCAGAAGAGCTTTGTGTTTGGATGTTGAAAAGGTGGCTTGGGAAGCACCTTCCGCCTCACACACATGAGGCAGAAGCAATGCTTTTAGCTTCTTTGGAGAGTAGAAGTCTGGTACTCACCCCTTCAACAAGCCCCGTACCATGTATGACCCCTCTTAGGTTTGGCCCAGTTCTCAGAGAACAGCATTGAATCCCACTGTTTCTCTCCTCCTCCTGCCCATCATTCATTTACACCAAACATAGAAGGCATAATAGACACTGCAGTGTGACTTTTTTTTTCTACTGTGGTTCCCAAGGACATGGGACAAGCAGAACTCAGTAGGGCAGAGAAGGGGCCTGGACTTTTCGATCAACTCCTGTGACTTATGAGTTGTGTCCACTCCCTCTGTACCACCTTTCCAAAAAATGGGAGTGATATGAGTGCCTGCCTCATCCAGGTGCTGGGATGCATGTGCAGGACAATTCACAGGCAGTGCTGAGTACAGACAGTATATGCCATATACAAGAAGAAAAGAGGTTTTATTATCAGTGCATGTTTTCTATGATTATTGCTTTTGCACCCGGGTCTGGCCTGGGTGCTCCCTGCAAGCCTTTTCAGACAGCAGCAGGATTGATGGGAGCCAGATGCATGAGTCTCCCTCCACAGGCAGCCCTGGGGCAGCTCCTCAGGTGGCTGAAGACAGAGAACAGAGTGGCAGAGAGAGCTGACCATTGCCATGGGGTGCAGAGAGGACTGAACACAGCCTGCAGCTTCAAGAGCAAGGCCAGAGTTCTCTTGCATTTTGGCCCAAGAAGTGATATAACTGGGTGGTTTTTATATTTCCTTGAGAGAGAAAAGAAAAAAAAGAACCCTTTAGAATTGTTTTTCTGTTTCTCGTTTATTGAAATGGGTCTGATTTTTGGGGGTATGAAATTTGAAATGCGTTTCCTTTCCTCACTTGTCTTCCTGTAGCCACCAAACCAGTATTTCCTCTTGAATACCTATGGCAGCTGTACCTTCTTTCTAATGACAGCACGCAGACCCAGGTTTGGTTCTGACCATGTGGCTTCCCTGAAGCCACCTCCTGTTCCTTTGAAATATGTGCCATCTGCGGCCACATAAATCTTTCCTGAATCCACATGGGAATTCAAACATATGGTAAAGGAAATTCTGAGGTTTTATCTGCCAAGCCTGATCTCCAACTTCCAGCTAACAGATTGCTGTGTGATTTTTAATTAAGTCTTCATACTCACAAGGACCAGTTGTTAGATAAATGTGTTGTAGATAGCATATTGTGGCATCATTATGGTTTTTAGTCTGAGTATCATTTCCTTCAAAGAAGCTTATCAAAAGGAAATTGACATTATTTCACTTTTTGTTGTTGTTGTTGTTGTTAGTGGGGATGGAACCCAGGAGTGCCTTACCACTGAGCTACATCTCCAGCCCTCTTCATTTTTTATTTTGAAGCAGAGTCTCACTCAGTTGCATACAGCCTCACTGAATTACTGATGTTGGCCTCAAACCTGTGATCCTTCTGCCTTAGCCTCCATAATGAGATGAGATGGCAGGCATGTGCCACTCCTCCTGGTCCATTATTACACTCTGTCACTATTGGGCTTCATAAGAACTTTACAGGATATTCACTGTCCAATGTATTTTAAAAATATAAAAACATGGGAAACTACCAGCAGAATGAACCTGGCAAAAAATGAAATATTCTGATATTGTAGACTTCTGTTTTCCCCTCCACAGGGGATAAACCCCAGATGGAGTCATGATTTAAATACAAACAAATTAATCAGTAAATAACTTGGAGGAAAGTACAGAAAATGACTTGCATTACCTTGCGATGAGGAGAGTTTTCTTCAATAAACTATGTATCACAGGGAAGAGGCTGCAATGCTTGATTGGTAACATTATTTAAGAGTTTGCAAGACAAAAATACAGCAAAAAATACCAAATAAGTATTTGTGCAACATAGTATTAAACTGGAGGCAGATCCATGAACCCGAGATATAATAGATACTCAAAAATGAATGTCAAGTCAAAATACAAACATTCCAAACAGGTATCTGAATACGAGTGACATCTTTTGATCCCTAACTTGCATTATAAAAGGATCTGGGCAGTCATTGGTGGTAGGCTGGGGAAGGGTGGAATGGAGACTGGAAGAAGTATTTGTCCAGGGGATATCTGGGGGTAACTGCTGCTGTCCTAAAAATCCCCATCCTTGTCCCCTTACTCCAAGACTAGTGAGAGGGGCTTTGCTTGAATCATAAGGAAATCCTCTCTGGTGCATTTGGAGGAGAACTATCTGGGCTAAGAGCTGAGCTCCCAAGCTGACCTGCTGAGCCACAGGAGTTGCTCTTACCGTAGTGTCTGATTGTTCTCCCAGAATGTACCAGGGCAGTTTGTCCTGATTCATGTGTGGTTAGGACAGGGATGTATCCTAGAGATTGGCTGCAGGACCCCATGTCCAAAGAGGAGAGATCCCAGGAGGGCTCATTTACAGCCACAGGGGAGTCTGACTGCAGAATCTGCAACTCTAAGAGAGCAAGAGTCCGTCCTGTGACAGTGTCCAATGATGAAGAGCATCTGCCCCTGCCCTCAACTTTTCCTTCCTCCTCCATACCTCAGCCACACAGGTCCTAAAGTTAGCCATTGTGAGAGAGTAGAAAATGAATGAAAACCCAGCCACACCCCAATTTCCAAACAGAGGCTTCTCTGTCCGACACAAACCAGAGCTTTAAAACAACCTGGATCTTTGATTATTGAATGAGATTCTGCACTTTCTAGTTCTATGTTATCTTCCTACTCTTGTTGCTTTCTGAATCTACACAGTTTGTGTGATCTAAAAGTTTACCGAGTTTTCACTCAGAGACAGAGGAAGAATGTGTGTCACAGAATAAATGGAAAAATGAAAAGGTGGGGAGAAAATACTGACTTAAATGAAGCTCCCGAGTCCTGCTTATTCAATATTAGTGGTTGCCTTCATGGTATAGGTAAGAGACAAAGGCCTAACTCTGGGATTCTTAAAGACTTCCTAGACATCCAGGCTACTTGTTAGGAAATATAAATAAGCACTACAGATGAAATTATGCTCAAGTCAAGAAGGAATCTAAGAAAAAAGCAACAGAAAGCAAAGAGGGCTCATTCTTTGGGCTCATTAAATGGATAAAAAATACTCAAACTAGTAATCGGCCACGTTCTTAAGATGGGAAAGAAACAGGTATATCCATCTACCATTGATAAGGCCATAAATTGGACTCTCCATTTTAGAAGAGAACCTAATAGAAATGATCAGATTTTAAATTGGACATACCATAAGACACAGGAACTCCACTGTTAGTGATGCTCTTGAGATAAATCTTTACACCTCTGTACTTAGAGATATTCATATTTTTATCTGAAATCATAGAGAATGTATTATATCAAAGAAGTATGCTAGAAACTGGCAAAATCACATCACAGGTGAAATAAACACAAGGCCTCTGCCCTTATGAGGCTTACTTTCTATAAGTACAGTTTTAAAAATTTTATATGAAGGGTGCAGTGGTGCACACCTGTATTCCCAGTGGCTCAGGAGGCTGAGGCAGGAGGATCTTATGTTCAAAGCCAGCTTCAGCAACTTTGTGAGGCCCTGACTCTAAATGAACTATTTAAAAGGTCTGGGGGATGTGGCTCAGTCCTTAAGTACCCCTGGGTTTAATCCCTAGTACCAAAAAAAAAGTAAATTACAAGACAGTGAGTTATGGAGACAGGAGTGGAACTAACAGCCATGTGGGATGCTTGTATGGGGCAAGGTGAATATTTGGTTTTGTAGTCCGACTGTGCTTGTAAAAGAGGTAAAGGGGAAGCCACATGATCATGTGAAAAATAAAAGAGGCACAGAGGGGTGGGGGACCATACAGTGGCTGCAGAAGTGACTTACTGTCCAGCCTTCCTGAATGCTTTCCTAGCTTGGTTGGGTAAGGGGTAAGGCACCCAACTGTGAGTGAGATGGAGCTTCAGGGGAAGGGATGCCAGAGATCTTGAGAAGATACAAGACGTGGAACCATTATCTAAGAGACACAGAGAATAAACAGACCAGGAAACACTGCTGGAGTTGGGATCTGAAATCTCCCCCAAAAGGAGCTTGGTCTTCAGCTTGGGGCTGTTGGGAGGAAGTGGGACCTTTAAGAGGCAGGGCCTAGCGGGAGGTTTTGTGTCTTTGGGGGTGTGTCCTTAAAGGGGATTCTGGGATGCTAATCTCTTCCTTTTTTCTTTTTCTCCCAGCTATCGTGAGGTGAGCAGCTTATTCCATCACACACTCCTCATCACGAGGTGCTTCATCACCGTGAGCCCCAAAAGCATTGGAGCCAATCAATCATGGGCTGGAACTTCCAAAACCGTGAGCCAAATGAACCATTCTTTTTTTTTACTTGATCATCTCAGATCTATCCGTGACAGTAATGTAAAGCTGACCAACACACACAATATAATAGCCAGGAAGCCAGATAGACTAGACTGAGGATTGAAATGAATTTCAACTGGTCAGCCTGTTTGGTTTTCTGCAAACATGCTGCTAAACAGATTCAGACAGAAAATGGGAGAAACTTGAAGCTACCCAGAGTTAGTATTTGCCAAGTGAATTGAAAAAGCACAAGGTATCTGAGCATGACGGGGAATGTGGGTGGATGATTTTTTATGAGTGACTGGACTGTAAACTGGACAATGAGGAAACATGAGCCATCATGGCCAAATGGAAGGATTGTGGGTCCCATCAAATCTGAGAAGTGTTGACGTTGGGATAGCACATGGGGTAAACTGGACGGCAGAAGTCCTATTATCTCTCCAGGAAAAATATGTAAAATAGTTACATGTTACCCACAGGAAATGGTAACATAAATTGTGACACATCCATATTATATATTTTTGACAAGTGATAAAAAAATATCATACAGTTTGGCTGCATATACTGGAGAAAATGCTAATGATGGGGGAGAAGTCAAGTGATAGTACAATATAGATGGTTGAATCCCACATAAAAATGTGCATTCACAACCAAAAAGGTCACACCCATGTGAAAATAGATATCAAATGGTATAGAAGGGTCTGACCCAAATTGGTCACTGAGCAGAAGAGTGCAGAACCCCTAGAAGATAGCTCCCTGGGGAGAGGGACCCTGAGTCTATTCCCCACCAAATTAACCACCACCTGCCCAGGGCACCGTGGCTGTGCAGGAGTTCAGTGCCCCGGTTCTGTGGATGAGTGAGTAAATTTGGCTTTACCCTGGATATTTCTTTTCAGCTAAAACTTGAAGACACTGTGTTTACCCTTCATATAATTAAAACTAACCAACCTAATGCAGAACTGAGAATAAATATACCAAGGAAAGTCCTCAAACACACATTTTCAATTAAGACAGGGCTTGTGAGAGAGCGAAGGATGAAATTCTGAACCTTGAAATGATTTTCCTCCGAATGAGTCACATATTATTTTTTACTCTCTTTTTAAGTGTGTTTTTCTAATGTAAAGATGAATTAAAAAGTAGTTTGTTGCCCCCAAAGCTCCAGTATCTTCCCATGTCATTCCAGAAGCTTCCTCTGCAGAGGGCAAAATAAAAAAAATAAATGACTATTCACAGATATCAACACAAAACAACCCCATTGTGCTGATTAAAATCGAGCTGTAACGTCTAACGGCCTTCATGTAACACCTCTGTAATGCCATTTGGTCGCTCCTGGTGGACTATTAATTCACCAGCCTGATTTTCTTGCCTTACTACTTGGTGCTTTATGTATGTTTGTAGGGGAAGAAGTTTTATAGCAACCTCAAATTAGACTTGGAGAGACTTCATTCTTAACTGGTTTAAATATTGATCTCATGAAGCACATTTTTTAAATTTTTTTAGAAACAAACAGGTCACTGGTATAAAATGAGAAGGAGAGAAAGAGAGAGAGAGAGAGAGAGAGAGAGAGAGAGAGAGAGAGAGAGAGAGAGAGGGAGATTTTTATTTATTCCATCATCGTCTTTTTGTTAGCTATGATCTGCAAGAGAAGGGCGCTTAGGCACCCAGTTAAGTGGGAGCGTCCAAGGTCAGTCACATGCAGGTAGAGGAAGGCAGGCTGAAAGGACTCACTCTCCTCCAGGTTTTTAAAGATTAAGCAAAGAACATTCACCCTCTTCTGGTTGTTCTGAAAAGAACATAAAGCAAAGTTAAAGATGAGAGGAGGGTGGAAAAATAAGAGGGGCAGAGACAGAAGAAGTAGAAGAAAGGAAGAAAGGGAGGGAAAGAAATTTGTCCTGAAGATACTGTGTACCGTGTTACAGTCCTGCTGGGGATCCTGAATCTAACCCATGATGAATTCTTCTATTTTATTTCACATTTTCAACTCTAATCTGAAAATGGTCCCCAGAATAGAAACCACTTAGCATCGGGGCCTTTGGGTAGCATTAAGGTGACATTAGATGCACGGAAAATGACCACCACTTTTAATGGATGGCTGTGTATCGTGGTCCTAGGAAAGTTAAATTTGGTTTTGAAAATTTTACAAGATTTCCCCAACCTTAATTTGCTGCTCGTTAATACTGTTGAAAGTGATCCCCGTGCCTTCCGGGAAGTAAAACCTGCATGTGAGTTGGCATTCGTCACCCCGGGGGAGTGACACATTTATCCAGAGTGTCTTCATTGTCAGAATGCAAAAGGTAAATGTCAAGGGGGGGGGCAGCAGGGGCCAGAGACCCACAGGCTTCTCGCCACCATCGCCAAGGGAAGGGGGGAACTTGCTGCGTTCTGTATTTGGGATTCACTGGTGGATTTCTGGAGTCTCCAAGGCTCTTGCTCCAACCCGGGCCCTGAGGGCATGGCCCATCCAAGACATTGAGTGGCCTCTGAGGGTGGGCTCCGTGGGAGAGTGCTTGCCCAGCATGAAGAACGCCCTGGGTTCAAACTCCTGCTCCGAAAAAACAAAGAATGAAATTAAATTTTAAAAAGAACATAGTGCCTGAGAGTTTCAGGAACAAGTTTCAAGGTGGAAGAAGCATAAATAAATGGCCCTATGGCCTTACCTACCCAAAGTCCCACCTCCCATCCAGGTACTTGCAATAGGTTGGAACATTGGGTGGACAGAGTAGATGCCACCTTGAAATATTCTGAAATCCAGTTAGGTTTCCTCAGTTTTATTGCCATCACCATATTCCAAGTCTGTCTTCTGTCACCTGGCCTACGGTCACGGTCATCTAAATAGGATCTCTTTCTCTGATCTTGACCCCTGCTTGGGACAACATACAGGGGTTTCAAATCTTGGCTCTGCTTCTTATTAGCGATTGGTTGGGGACAAGGAGTCTGCCTTTGTGACCCACCCTTTTGTCATCTCAGAATAGGACAGATATAGTCTCCTAAATGGGATTCTAGCAACACACAATTAGCCAACAACTTGACCTAGCAGGGATTCAAAAATCATTGCTTTCAACTTCTGAGTAGATGCTGTCCAAACGTTTTCCAAACAGGGTATGTAAAAATGTAAGAATTGAGACTCTGAGACACAATGTGCTAACTTTATTACACATGGTACACATGAAACATTCTGGAAGTTTGGAGAATAGAGAAGTCATCTCTGGAATTGAGAAAATCTGCCAAAGGAAAGAAGGACTGCCACACTTGTCCTTCTTTTTATAGCATTTTTTAAAATTTGCTTTTTTTTGTAAGCATGCAACAAATTTGAGGAGTCACTGTGCTCCCAGATGGGTAAAACAAAGTTCTTAGCATGCAGAATTGTGCACTCACAAGACTCTACAGAAACCACTGCTACCATGAGTCTTTTCTGTACATTGAATTTGCACATTGGGTGTGTGTGTGCACAAACACATGTCAGCTTGGATGAAGTGTGGGCTTTGCACACCTGGGTTAACTTTCCTGTTGGAAATCTTAGGCTGGAAGTGAGGATGCCATGCAGTCTCCATGGTTTTCTGGTACTTCTGGACTTGTCGGCCTGTCTTCCTTGTGATTTCAAGGGGCTGGCAGATATCTGCCATTTTCTCAGACTTGTCTGGGATCTGGAACACTAATGAAAGCTTTCTCCATGTGTTCCCGGCTCAGCATGTCACCTCCTCCTTGGTGACATCCCCTGTCCTTTTTGATGATGTCTTTGCTCTTGTTCTGCATGTTGGATTGGTTAGTTTGTGGGCAATCTCTCTGGTCGGTAGCCATAGCAGTTGGTTCAGAAATAGAAACCAGGCCCAAAAGACTTAGTCACAGTACTTTTTTCAGAGACTTTATGGATGACTAGATGGCTATTTTGGGAGAGATTTTTTTTCTTAGCTCTAAATTGGAATGATTCTCGCTGAAAAAAAAAAAAAGTCAACGTCTATGCCTGTATTGCATGACTCAACAGTTTCACAAAAGAAAAGAATGACAATAAAATAGAGAGAAGGGTAACCTGAACGTGAAGGAAGAAAAATGAGAAATAACCAAAAGTATGATTGGAAGCTCTTAAGTATTTCTTGTTTTTACTTCCCGTCAACCTATTTAGGACAGAGATGCTCCAAGAATAAGGATACTTTGTTGGGAAGAGCCGAGCATCATGATGATGGGGATACAGGCACCATACTGAACCTTGAGCCTATAGGAAGAGGGTTTTTGTTGTTGTTTCTGTTTTTTTCCTTATGCCTCCTTTTTAAAAAAAATTTTTTTTATTTGTTTCATTTTAGATATGCATGACAGTGAGGTGTACTTTGACATATGTACATGGAGAATAAGTTGTTCTAATCAGGATCCCACTCTTGTGGTTGAAGATGATGTGGAGTTTCACAGGTCCTGTATTCATATATGAAAGTGATGTCCGATTCATTCCACTCTCTTTCCTATTCCTATGGCCCTCCTTTCCCTTCATTCCCCTTTGCTGGCAAAAGGCGGAAGGAGGAGGACCACGTAGGAAGTCTTAAAATTATTATCCTTGACTAGGATGAGTAACCAGGGTGACTCCAGACTGAGACTGAACAGGCAGCCACATCATCCTGTAGAGGTCACAGTAGCCTTTGAGCAAGGTTGTGTATTTTTCTGTGCCACATTTCTGTCATGTACACACGTGGGCGAACTCCTGCTTCACCACCTCCCGGCTGTGTTTGTGTATTTTCTTTGCGAGGGCTTGACAAAAGTGACTCCATTTTGATTCTCGCAAAATTTCTCCACCGAAAATATTTATTGGAGATTCTTAAGAGTTTTACTTCTAACCCCTGAATTTCTAGATATCATAATATAAAGTATTCCTCTCTTTTAAGCTAGTTCAGTTGAATTCCTACCCTGGCATACCTGAGTTCTCACTATCGCACATTTTTAAGTGAATATGATTCAAGGGATGCGCCCATTGTGTCATTTTTTGTCTGTCTTCTACAGAGACTTAGTTTCAAGCCTTATCATCTCTGGATGTAGGAAAGAGATCCAATGTTTTTATTTGCCTGAACAAAACAAAGCACTGTATTTATCAAAAGCAAAAATGTTCTAGAATGTGAGGCTCCCTGGAAATTGTCGTAGCTGCTGTCACCCAGGGGATGACTGATCTACCCCAGCTCAGCACGCAGTCTCCTCAGCTGGTACACCGCTTTGTAGGAAGAGAGCAGATTGAGACTTAATGAAAAGATAGCCTGGGAAAAAAATTGTGTTGGAGGAAAGCCACATCACTCTTGATCTAATGAGAAGAGCTAAGGACACCCATTTACTTGGCTACTCCGAGGGGTTGTGAAGTCAAGAAAAATTAGGACTAGGCAGGGAAAAGAGATCACTATGCAGATGAGAGCTTGGAGCCAAAGGGAAATCAACGTCATCCTTGACTAAACAGATGAATTCCGCACTCTGGGAAAACCTGCAGTGGAAGAGGAGCAGGATTACTGGCATCTTACATGACAGAACTCGCACCTCACATGCAGAGGTGGCTGGGGTTCTGCTGACGGGGGTTCACTGCCGTGAGACGGGCTGATGGGTTGCTTGGAACCCATGGTTGGATTCCAAGAGAAGAGCCGCTCTCCCCTCCTGCAGTGCGGAGTCTGTTATTCAAGCATTTTATGTGGACAATTCCTGTGGAGGAAGACATTCATGGAAAATGCCAGGGAACAGCTTTCAGTTTTCTAGGAATATTGTTTATTGACGACCACCAAAGATTCATAACTTACTCCCTTGTGAAAGAGTGAATAAGGAAGGGCCCTGGTAAGGATCGGATGGGACTCCATGCATTTGAGGCAACCTGGGGCTGGGAAGGCACATCAGCAGACCTCGAGTCCTGACCTGGCTCTAGAGGGTGACGTGTGCAGGCTCAATTTCCATGTCATCACTCTTCCCATGCTGAGGTCACAGTCCATGGGGCTCAGCCAGCTTCAAGTCCAGTCCTTAGGCCCAGAGCCTTGTTTCCCTCCAGTTCACCTTCTGTGCTACAGTGTCACATGCAAAATGAAAACTCAGCCACAGTAACTCTTAGCTACAAGGCCATTATCAATTCCCATATGTCGCAGGCTGTGCCCGGGGGGGCTTTTAGCATGAAGCAAGAGGCGCTTCATACCTCTGTGAGCTTTGCTCCCTGGTTGTAGTTCCCGCTTGTGTATCAGAAGACATCGCTGAGCCCGACTTAGTAGGATGTTAACCTGGGTTTCATTCTTTCCAAATTATTTCTTTTCAAATTTTCATACAAATAGACTTTTGTGCCCATCGCTTCCTGGTGCCACTGTAACAAACTATCCAAGTATGTGGCTTAAAAAAAGGTTCTGGAACCCTGCAACCAAGAGTTGGGCAGCACTAGCTATGCATCCTCTGAAGGCTTCAAGGAAACACCCTTCTGGAGCCCTTGATAGCTTCCTGGGGCTTCTTGGGGAATGCAGGGTACCCCTTGGTTTATACTCCAGTTTCTTTGTTTTTATGAGACATTTTTTCCTTTTGGCCTTGGTTGTGTTTTCACACCTACTTCTCCTAATGATGCCAGGGATGGGGTTTAGGCCACAGCCCCCTGGGTCTCAACCAGATTACTTCTGGAAAGACCCTATTTCCTAGGCAGGCCATCATCACTTGTCCCAGAGGCCAGACTTTTTACAGTCACAGTCAAATCCAGGACACTTGTCAGGGGTGAACGCTTGATTATGGGGTCAAAGGCACGCGCTGCTTTGAAACAACCTTTCCTCCTGGGTCTCCTTGGATTTTACTTGCAGAAGTGACCCACTATTTGTGTTGGTTATTGAAACTACCCTCACTGGCCTCCTGCTTTAAGGAGATGGTGGTCTTGGCCATTTAAGATATTGCCCAATGACCATCACCCTATTTGTCTAAAGAAAGCAAGTTTTCCATTTCCTAAAACTCTAGAGATCTTAAATTGGTGTGTCAAAGGGCTCAGCTTTTGAAGTTCTGACTTCAGCAGTTGCTGATTACACTACGATATCAAAATGTCTTTGATGTTTCCTTGTAAAAAATGAAAGTCTTTCCAATGCCAGTTGGTTTGGCTAGTTACCTACCCCCAGGTACCCTGCACATAATATTACCAAGGGTGCAGAGATTCTCATTTTTATCAAATGTCGGTGCTCCATGTTGACTTTCTGAAGACCAAGATCTAAGGGAGATGCCCGCTGTCTTGAGAAACTCATGTGTGGTAGCTGATGGGCTCTGATCCAGTCACCGGGCACTGGCGGGGATCCGGGAATTGTTTCCTTCAGACAGAGTGGATTTTGTTCTCTGATCTCCTCTTAGGGTATGTTCTTTAAGGAAGTAGTGGGGTCGGGGTAGGAGTGGGGGACAAAATAAAGAGAGCCCAGAATCAGGAGGAGAGATCCATCCATTTTTCTCTACAGATTTATGTGTCCTGCTGACCTGGTGGCTGGAATCTGCAGGGGACAACCTGGACAGCCCTTCTAGAACCTTCCTGGAGTGCTTTCCTGACACAGGATCCTCTCTTATAAGGCACTCTTTCAATATGCTTGGGGTTTTCTCTTTACGATTTAGGCTGATGAATCTCTGTCCTCCTTATCACTCGGTTCACATGCATCCTGTCCCAGATGCCTTTGAAGAGAGAGAAAACTTGAAAGTAAAAGTCTGAGCAACTGACCGAAAGGAACAGCAGGAACGAGGCGGGTGGTTCAGAGGAAGATGGCAGATGTGAAAAGATGATAAAATATCAGAGCAAATATTTTTTAAAAAAAGTTGTTGGCGTTGGATATGGTGGTTTGGATGTGCTTTGTCCCTCAGTGCTGCTGTGCTGGGAGCTGGGTACTCAGTGTGGCAGTGCTTGGAAGAGGAGTGGAGTCATTAAGAAGTAGGGACTAGTCCCAGGAGATTAGCTCACACAGGTGTTACCCTCAAAAGGGGTGGAGCAAGGCAGGCCCAGAGATGGGTTGTTACAAAAGAGTAATTCTGATCCCTGAGCTCTTTCTGACTTCCTGTCTTACCAGGAGTTCTGTCCCTCCTGCCCATTCTCCCACCATGATGCCATTCACCTGAATGGGATACAGCCCAGGGGGCCCGCACCAGAGCTGAGCAGAAATCAGCCCCATGTCCTGAACCTTAAAAACTAAGCTAAACCATCAAACTTTCTTTATAAAGTAGTCAGCCTCAGGTATCTCATTATAGTAATGGAAAACAGACTTAAAACATGCCAAAAGATATAAAAATCAGAACAGCAGTTCTGTAGAGCTATAATCCTCTCTTTTCTAAAGTATATGTCCTTGAAAAATAGACCTTAAAGTATTCTATGGAAATAGTAGAATTGGTCAGGTACCTTTGTAAAACTTAGTGATCACCTGACAACACAAGCACACACACACACACACACACACACACACACACACACATGTGAGAAATTGTAAGAAACCTGTCAGAAAGGAAATCTGTTTCATCTAAATGGGACATTAGATTTGCTAGAATCTAATGCTAAGGTTAAGTCCAAAATAATATTACATTTTAAAATACTTTGATACCATCAAATTTATCCATCGAATACTTTTTTCCTGGGTCACATCTAAAAACATTGCTACAACTGATGCCCCAAGGAACACACTGTTTTTGGGTTTTTTGGTGTGTTTTGTTGTTGTTGTTGTTGTTGGGAATACAAGACTTTCCAGTTTTCCTTCTTGTGTCTCAGAAGACATCACTAATGGGGACGTAGGGAGACCTAACAAGGCAAAAATAAAGACAGGTAGGTTAAAGGTGGCTGAAAGTGGATTCAGGTGTCTCAATTACTAGGCCCTTCAATGTCACTGGGTTGTACACGTCACCTGGGAAGTTAAAGTCTGTGGCCATCGCACTTCCTAGGAATGGGAAATCCTGTATATGTTTTTAAAATAGATTTTAAAATCTATTTTCATAAACAAAAATTTTAAGGTGAAATTTTTAAATATTTACCAAAAAACCTGGACAAAACCAAGCCTGGTAGTAGTCCCCCCTGCCCCCCACAGAATATTTTCTAGATGGGTGCAGTCTCCTCCATCTGGCAGGAAGAAGCAAACTTCCAAAGTGCAGTAGTAAATTCCTCTCTTGTCAAAGCAGGAAGGCTACTGCTTTTGCTCTCATAAATACCATAGAACGTCCGTGGTTTGGTTAGCCATCTCTGTTTCCACCAGTTCTGCTTCGCAAAGCCTCACTCTCCCTTCTTTTGGCTTCTCTGAGACACCATATTTCAAAGTGAGCAGAGCAGCCTCCCTAAACAGCTTATCTCAGGTCCCTTGACCATTTGACAGTGGCCAGACTGCCTCTCTTGGTGGAGGTTCTTGACATTTTTGTCAGCAAATTAAAATGCACTTTTTTTCTACTTGTCCCCCCACCCCCACCCCCCAAACCCCATCCCAGGGAACATTTTTGTAGTTGAGAAAATTTAATAACTTGGAGATTGTTCTTATTTGCTAGAATCTAATGCTAAGGTTAAGTCCAAAATAATATTGCATTTTAAACTACTTTGATACTATCAGACTGTTGAATAATTACGGGCTGTCTAAGTTCACTGGAAGTTAATAAATGTGATTGGTATGTTGAGAAGGTTTCAAGTGACCTCTGACACATGGTCTTACCAATGTTAGCAAGAGGCTTTGGGGTGCAGCAGAAAGCCAGTGCATGTGACCCTGGGGAGACCTAGGGAGAGCTAAGGTGGAGATGAGGTCAGAGGAGGAGGTTGGCGAGCAGACGCAGAGTCAGATCTTGGAATTTCTTTACAGTAAGGATTTAGGCCGTGCCTGAGTAGTGTTCAGACTCCAGGACTTTGACAAAGGGAATGGCATTACTTTAAGCTGCTAGGTAATTTTCTCTTCTAGAACAATAAATATTATTCCTGGCCCCCTGTGCTGACAAACTATGAGTCAGTCAGTCCACAGACATTGAGCAAATTCATAGACCCAGAACCAGAGAATTGAAATAGGCATCAATTGACCCATTTATTTGTAAGAACAGCAAAGAATAACAATAAAGAAAAGTCTTCAGTTATTTTTTTCCCTGAATGGCTCAAATATATAACACTAGGTAGGCTAAAGAGGACTCCATATATCATAAGTGATTTATTTCATTTTCTTTGATTATATGCCCTTACATGAATTTAAAAAAAAAACTCTTTAAATCATCTTATCGTCTTAAGTAAAATTTGATATTATCAGGTTTCTTGCTATCCAGTTTAGTAGATTTTTTCCCTACTCACATTACAAAAGCAATTTAATTTTCAAAATTGGAAGAATCATAAAAACAATTTATTTTATGCTAAACATTTTTTCATACAGATAATTAGGTTATATCTCCAATGCATCATTTTAATGTAAATTCAACTAGGGTAGGGATTTTTTTCCCATGTTTTTTTTCCTCATATTTCATCTCATGTCAGAGAAAGAAGTATGATCGAACTAAGAGGATATATGTTTCTTTTAGAACAAATTGAACTTCTCTGAGCCATTTTTCTTATCTTTTATAAAAACAGAAAATACTGAGGTTGCAAGAATTAATTCAGATGTACTTTACCAATGTGGTGGTCCTAGACTGGTACAAATGAAATTTCTGATAAATATTTAGTGAATAGGTGGAGGCTATATTATTTTCCTAATCTAGGAGACATTCACTTCTGTCTGGTTAAAGTGGACACTCTTTTCTGTCCTATATCTTTTCTCTTCTCAGCCTTCAGCACATCTTCCATGGGTTATTTCAGGACTATTTAATTCACTCACTCTGTTTCCTCCCTAGTGGAGTATTTTCACCTCTTGCTTTCGGGTTCAAATTGGCTGCCAGTTCCCAGGATGGCATAAGACGTGTCTTTTATGAGCCAATTTGGATAGCTTGTTAATATCAGGAATTGAGGAGTCTTGGGTTCTACCTGGTTTCAAGGAGATGGAGCATTTTTTAAAATTTAATATTAATTTGTTCTTTTTAATAATACATAACAGTAGAGTGGATTTTGACATATTATACATACAGGGAGTACAACTTCCCAGTCTGGTGGTTGTATAGGATGTGGAGTTACACTGGTTGTGTATTCGTATATGAACATAGGAAAGGTAGGTCCAAAGATGGAGTGTTTTGACATAAACATCATGGTGCCTTTGGGAGGGTAGGGTAAACTGAGATATTTTCACAGTTGGAATCTGGAATGTCCTTAAAATCATTCATTGGAAGTATGATCCTCAATGCAGCAAGGTTCAGAGGTGTGACTTTTAGGCAACAAATGGATTATGACCTCATCACTGGATTAATCCATTTGATGGATTAGTTCACTGATAGCTGAATGGAACCTAGCTGGAGGAAGTAGGTCACAGGGCGGTGCCCTGGGAGGGTTTACCTTCTCTCCAGACCCTTTCTCCCTCTCCCTCTCCCTCTCTTCTTCTGTCCTGCTCTCTCTCCCTCAGCTTCTGGGCCACCATGATCTCTGCAGCTTTCCTCTGCCACACCCTTCCGCCATGACATTTCTGCCTTGGAGCTGACCAAGCATAGGCCGAACCTCTAAAACTGTGAGCCAACTCCTCCTCTAAGTTGTTCTTGTCACGTGTTTTGGTCCCAGTGACAAAATGCTGACAAACACACATCTGGAATATTTGTTGACTCTCACCTTTAAAATCAAGATCATTATGTAGCCTCTATTGGAAGACTGGTCTTTATGGTCCTTGTCCAAACTCACATCCTTCAAGACAACTCACCACCTCATCCTCGGGGCACAGGTTAACACACAATTCCCCATGACACTGCTAGCCTGTACCTGCTCCATGTGACATATTCTTTGTTATTTTCTCCAACCTCCAAGAAGACCCAGCTCCAATCACCCCCTCTCCTGCAGACCCTCTTCCCCTTCTGCAGTTGGTATTTATGGCTCCCTTCTCCAAATGGCTATGATAATCACTGTGTGTTACTCACAGGAACTGAGTGACTCATCTCTAATCCTGTCACCTAGCCAAAATGTATGCATCTGCTTATCAGGGCTTTGGCCAGTGGTGTCCTTCTTGAGCCCCTGCTCAGGAAACTGGCAGAAGATAAGTTGCGGGACATGGTCAGGTTTTGCAAATGTCCATCCACAAATATTTGCTAATAATTCGTACTATCACTGAATCAGAACACACGTGCTTCAACAACCCGGGAAATGTTTGGTACTTTGGAAATGTTTCCATAGAAACTACTCATTTGCAAAAACGAGTGGGCACCATGAAGGAACGGATTAAGCAACACTGTGAGTCACAGGTTTAAGATATGGAGTTAGGAGCCCTTGTGCCTTCATGCAAATATCTCAAAAGGGACTTCAGCAGGGAGAATAAGGAGTGATGCGGTGTGGATGGATGGATCTTTTGATTTAACTTGTCCGTGTTGCTTTACTCGATAATATATTTTCCTCTTCCTTTTCACATCATTTACTTTTAGTTTTATTGGCTTTCAAAGTGTGTGAAGGGGCTTTGGATGTGGCTCTAGACAGACAAAAAGTTTCTTTCTCTTTTTTTTGGTCCTGTTCCTCTCTTTTACACAAGGTCAATAACAGGCTTCAGTGTTTTTACAATTACCAGGAGGCTGGGGTTTGTTATTGTGTGCTGATAAATGTGCTGATGCCTCCATTATTTATGGGAAGAGATAAAAGTCATGGAGCCTTCAGAGACAAAAGGCAGGTATATGTTTTATATCTGTGTTTTTGATGAGCTCTTTCTTAGACATCATACCTTTTATAGCCCAGTGACTACCTAATGTAAATTTCAGGAGGAATAAAGCTGCCAACATTTAGCATTTTTTATGGCTTACATTTATGCAGCAAGGGAACAAACATCTCACTTTGGAAAACTGTGTGTATCAGGTAGAATGAAATTGTTTTTATATTTATTTATTTATTTTACTTTTTAAGTATTTATGTGAGAGAAAAAATGACCCAAGCTTGGGGGTCATTTCTAGAGCAATTTTTTTAATGTGAATCCCCCATGATTACAGTGCTTCTGAAATATATTAAAATAGAGAGTCTGGCTTCAGAAGACTTGAAACCAAGGTAGATCACATTTATTTCAAAATAAATAAAATTCTCTGTGATGGCAGCTACCATAAAGGATAGTATTATTATTAGTATTTTGGGGTGTGTGTGTGTGTGTGTGTGCGTGCACTCACATGCACACAAGCACTGCAGATTGAACCCACAGCCTTCTACATGTTAGGCAAGCCCTCTACCAATTGAGCTAGGTCCCCAGCCTAGAAAAATATTCCTGACTGATGGTCAGCAGAGCCCCAGTTCTGGTTCTGTGTGCTTGTTTCTTTGTTGATTTTGTCTCCTTCTGTGGAAAGTTGGGATTTAGGTGTGTCTGTGGGACAGAGAAATGGGCTGGTGCTCTTGGGGACTCTGTCTTTGTCCTCGGTGGTATGGTTCATTCTCTACGTGAGAATTAACAAGCTTCCCTGTCGACCAGAGTCAGCTTTCTCATCTGAAAAATGGAGGGCAGCACTCCATTGGGCACTCATATTAATATTTATGGAGTATGTAATTTTCTGTTTATCATATAAACTGTTAGTCTATCCATTTAATAGGAGCCCTCGGTTAATTTTGTTTTGTTTTGTTTTGTTTTGTACTGGATTGAACCCAGAGGTGCTGGGTTTAACTTTTATATTGAGACAGGGTCTTGCTGAGTTGCTTAGAGCCTCCCTAAACTGCTGAGGCTGGTTTTGATCTCTCAATCCTCCTGCCTCAGGCTCCTGAGCAGCTGAGATTACAGGCATTTGGCACCATACCCAGCTCTTATCTCTTTTAGTAGGAGTTTGGTGAGAACAAACTGTTCCCAGATTTTGTGCAGTCATGGTGACTCTCATGATATTTTTGTATTTCTTCTTCTTATAAAGTTCTAGGTTAGCAGTTACTATTTTTTTATCCAGCAGCATAAGAATGTTATTCTTTCTGTTTTGCTCTTCTGCATTCTCTCTTCCCCCCTCCCTCCCTCTTTCTTTCTTTCTGTTGGGAAACTGGCCTTGATGTTGCTAGTCTGAAATTCCATCTCTTGAGATTTTTCTTTGTCTCTATTTGTTTTCCCATTCCTTGGGTTAGGAGGTGTCTAAGTGTGATTTTCTTGTACTCATTTGCTTGTGGTCTGTAACGCACCTTGATGTCTTTGAACATGTAAAATCGTGATCATTTCATGGTCACTTCTGCCTGTGCTCTGCCTTCTTGGGGTCCTTCTCAGTAGAGTTAAATACACCTGCAAATAAGCTAGGACAGCTTATTTGCAGGTGTAATTAATGTATTTTTAATATGAAGGACGTTAATGTGTGCGTGTGCTCACACTCTTTTCCATGTCTCCTGTTAGTTTTTATTCTAGAATGTCTTGCACAAATCTACCTGTGGTTCACTGAAGCTTGTTAGTTTCCTTTTAAAAACCATCTACTGAAATTTCACAGGAAAAGGCTCATTTTAGCCTTCTGACTTTTAATTCTATGGTTTTTGTTTCATTCTTCTGAATACATTCCAATTATCTGATGAAACAACGTTGCAATCTCACCATTTGTTTTCGTGAACATAATTATCAGAGTGGCTTTAAAATCTCTAACTTTTACACTTCACTGTGCATCATATGTGATTGATTTGTTATTGACTCATTTTTTGGTCACATTACTAGATGCAGCTAGTCATTTTATTTCAAGCAAAACATGGTAATTGAAAAAATTATTAGAAACCATGGTGGGCATTCAGAATAGGAGCAAACCACTTGCCTCGTCAGTCTGACTTACAGTCTTCATCAGGCCTCTAAGGTACTTACTGGAACATTCCATTATTACTTCTCCTATGCTCCTTTTTCTTTTTCTTTTTCTTTTTTTCATCAAAACATTGATTGAAAGCACCTCTCAGTCAATCTCTGCTCAGCTACTATCTTCTAGCTCCTCCATTCAGCAACCAGAAAATTCCTCAGGGGAAACTGGTACCTAATCTAGTGCTCAAGTCTGCATGTCCCTTCTTGCAGGAGTTGATTCTTTACACCTTTTCTGCCTGTTCTCAGGAGGTCACTGGAAGCTTCACCACTGCATGTGTTTCACCTGTATCCTCTGTGACCTTGCACCACTTACGAATTCGCTGGGCTGGGTGAGCAAGTTTGAGTTTGCCTTGGCTGGCTCCCTTCTTTCCACGACACTGGCTGCATCAAAATGCTGTCAGCTGTTTCAAGCATGCTCTGGTGATTTCTTTTACTCAACGTCTCTAGTGGGTTCTTCTGGGAGCCTTAATCCCATAGAATCTATTTTCTCATCATCAACAGTGAGAGTCGGTGGGCAGCGTGATGAATTCACTAAGGCACTCCATGTGCATTCTATTTATTTCTAATTTCAGAAATACAGATTGTAGTAATGAAATAAATTCAGAATATGAAATGATCCTTGCGTCTGATCTTAACCAGTGTCCATCCAGGTAAACAGAAGTCAGTGCAAGTATTGCTAACAGAGGGGACGTCATGCAGGGAAACACTGATAAACCTGTTGGAAGAGCTGGAAGAGCAGAAAGGGAAGATGAGGTCCCTAGAGGGCTAGTAGCAAAGGGATAGTGCCATTACCCTTAGCAGTGAATGATGACATGATCCAGCCCCCATGCCTAGCATATCCTCTGGGCTGCTGGGCCACCTGTGGCTGCAGTAGCTGCTTTGGAGTGGCTGCAGTAACTGCTTTGGAGTGGCAGCCATCCTACTTGCTAAGAGCTAGGAGCCGGTTTTTCTTGCTGACTCATCTGAAGCCATGAAGCTCGGAAGCTCCAGGTATGGCCTGCCATGTTCCCAGTGCTACATACCAAGGGTGCCCATGGGTCTGTGACCACTGCTGCTGTTGCACCTGCACAGCCTCTACAGGAATCCAGGACCTAGAATTGTCTTCTGCTACCACGATGCTACCTCTGCCTTCTTCCTCCTTCTCATGTCCTGCGGTAGGCATCCACCCTGGGAATCCAGGTACTGAGGAATTCAAGGAGAAATGCAACTTGTAGGGTATGGGTCCTTGTTGTGACCCAGAAGAGGCCACAGAAAGGCAAGAAGGAAGTCAGGGCAACTGCCAGATGGCACAGCCAGCTGACCATAGCACAAATGGCACAGGAACTAACTGATCCCTGTGTCTGTTTTGCGAATATGTTAATTGAGGCCGAGAGAGGGGAAAGGATCTGTTTGCTTAATATCTCTGGATACTCAGACAATGGGTGAATTCGTCTTTTCTGGGATTTCAGGGTTCCTGCTAGTGTGTAATTGTGGTTTAGACACAGAAACCAATCAGTAAGTCTTTCTCTACCGACATTAAATGTGTATGGATATTAAATATGTGTGCATATTTATGGATTACATATAAGTATATAAAATATATAATATGTAATTACATAAATGTTCATAGATATAAGTATATATAAACTTAAATATATAAGTGTTCATATAATATGTAATATATATTTATAAATATATAAGTATAAATATATATTTATATAAACACCACATAAATATATAAATATATATTTATATATTTATATGTAAATATAGAATATGTAAATATATAAGTGTTTATAGATGTAAGTATATATAAACTTAAATATATACGTGTTTATATATTTTTATATTATACATTTTATATACTTATGTATATTATATATATAGCACATTTAATTTTTTAAACTACATCTGGAAAATTATATATATTTTTCTTTCATAAAATTCACAGATACAGAGTCAAATACGCTATATAGGTGGACGGGTCTGGCTGTCCACCTTGCTCTCATGGTGAGCCGACTCAGCTGCCCATTTTGAGCCCAAGTGTCATAGGTGGGGGCTGTCAGGGCCCTGGGGTGTCCTGCATCTAACTCTCGCTCATCTCCTTCCCAATACTCTTCCGCTTCAAGCACATGGAGACCTTCCCTCCTGCTTTGCCAACCCTTTAATTGCTTCCTTCCTTTTAGGCTCCCACCCCAGCCCCACAACAGGACCCTGTAATATCTCCAGATTCAATTCACAAGTTCATGGTGTTTTCCTCCCACGTTCTTCCTTTTTCTTTCAAAATAAACCTTGTTCTCTCTTTATGCCTCGAGCTAAATCCATCAGTAACTCCAGCGTGAGTTTCTATATCCTTGGGGGCAGTGGGGTGTGGGGGACCCAATCTTCAAATCATTTCATAAATTAAAGGCAAACTCTTGTAGTTCTTCTGGTATACCAAAAACCAGAAAGTAAAATGCCAGTGAATTTCCGTATTCAACCTCTGGGATTAGAGGCACATGCTACAGCATCTGAATTGCCATCTACTATTGTTTCTTGTTCTTGAAGGGTAAGCTCATAATACTGGACTTCCAGCATTAAGAAAGCAAATGGACACTTTTCTGGATTGTATAATAACTGGTAAATAAATTCACAGTCTAGTTCTCATTCTGTTTCATGGTAAGGTGACCCTAGTTAGCAATTTTATAGAATATATTTCAAAAAGCTAAAAGTGAAGATTTTGACCGTTGTCACCACATGTAAATAATGAATGCTGTAATGGTTAATGTTAACCATTACACACACCCCTCCCACACACACATGTGTGTGTGTGTTTATTTAAACATTACAGGGCACACCATGAATACATATGATTATTACCTGTCAAAGAAAAAAATAGAAATCCTTAACTAATTTATTAACAGGTTTAAATGGCCCCAGTTAATAAATTAACAATGAGTCACTAATCACTCTGCATTTGTGTCATTGTGCTTTAAAAAACACACTGTCTGATAGAAGCACAGCACTAATTCCAAAAGGCTGTTTTAGTTAATACCATCTTTGAAATCCTGACTTCTTTTCTTTTGCTCTGTCTTTCCTCCTGTTGGCAGAATATGCATTTGTTGGAAAACCTGTTTTTTTTCTTTCTTTCTTTTATCTAATCTCCACCCTGCATGGTTTTTATCCTTGCCACTTCTATTTTTCTGTAAGCAAATTGAGTTACAGTTTCTTTGGATCATCTTGCAAGAAGCTTGTCAATATTGTTACACCTTGGACGTCTTGGGCCTTGATGGATGCTTTTCAGTAGGAGAGGCAAAGACCCCAGACTGAGGACTGGCACATTCAATGCACTGACTCTTACACAAAGCATCTTATCTGTGAGGACCAGACCAGGAGGTGGATGTTTCTCCAGCCTCAGCTACAGAAATCATTTAGCCAATTTTTTTTTTCTTTCTATAGCAATCCCTTGCCTTTCATTTTCCCAAGTGGTTAGCTTGGCCTTGCTCATGAGCCTGCCCAGCTACCTCAAGAGTGTTTCTGAGATTCTTCAGGATGTGCATCTCCTGTGCATGTGCATCTCAGCTTGCCACCCCATTCCTCGGCTGGGTTCTGTGCGGTCCGTTGGCAGGACCTGGCTTCGACTCCAGAACTCTGGAGCCTTGCTTAATTTATAATCTCTTTTGGTAGGAAAGATAAGACACATGGGTAAGGACAAAGCCTATATAACAGATGCCTATGTTTCCATCTCTGATGCTTGACTTTAATTTCTGAAAAAATTAAAATGCCATAAATCAAATAAAGATCTACTCTTGGACTGCTTCTTAACTTTCATCAATTATGTTCCTGCCCAGAGGCAACTTCAATCCAGGGGTCATTTCCTATCTCATTCCAATTTCTGTATTTTTAAAACTTAATGCTTTTATAAGTACAATGTTGGTTGGGGGATTTCTATTTAGGCAGAGAGCAGCACCGGGTAATTATCCTTTTGCAATTTTCCGATCACCGTGGTGTTTTAAGATTTATCTGCTTCACAATGTTGTTATGGATATCATCCTGCAAATGTACATCCAGTCTGTTCCTACTTCTTACCATCAGCCAGTGCTCTAGAGAATTACTGAAGTCTCCTGGTTTTATGGTGTGCATGTGAGGGGGTCCCCCAAAAGTACCTGTGTTGATGCAAGAATGTTTGCAGGTTAGGGGATTGGACGGTGAGAGCTGTGACCTAGTTAGTCCATACCGATTTGAATGGACTGGCTGGGAGGTAACTGTGGGCAGGTGGGGCAGGGCTGGAAGAGGTGGGGTCACTGGGGGTGTGCCCTGGAAGAGTGTTCCTTTCTCTCTCTCTCTCTCTGCTTCCTCTGTTATACCCTTCTTCTATGATGTTCTGCCTCATTTCTCATCCAGAACAGTTGGCCAGCCATGGACTGAACCTCCGAAACCATGATCCAAAATAAACCTTTTCACCTCTAAGTTGTTTTTGTCAGGTCTTTTTGTCATAGCAACAAAAAGCTGACTAACATGGTTGGTGAACATGTAATTTTTTTAGAAAACAAAATTGACCAATGAAAGGAGCTGTGAGTTTCATTTTTTAAGACAATGCCAAATATCTTCCTAAAGAAGACATATCAATTTTGCCTTCATTAAATGGAATATAAAAATATATATTGCCCAACACCTCCCCATGGTGAGGGTACATAGATTCTAAAAATGACACATCGGTGTCATGATGTTAATTTCGATTGTCTTTACTATTTCTTGTTAAGAATAGGACATAGTTCTTTTATTCTGCTATATCATAGAAATGGCAATTATAACCTTAATTTCTTAACATTATGAAATATATCAACTTCCTTTCAAAGTTGGGGAAGTCTTAGTCAGTAAGTCCTTCCTATGCTTTTGTTGATGACATTTCTGGTGGGTTTCAGATATTTTGCCTGTTTCCAGAGATAAAATGTGGTCCATGATCCATGCCCTGCACTCCAGAACCTGCACTCCACCTGGAGAAATAGATGCCTAAATGCAGAGCCACAAAAGCCAAAGGAGTGCTATCTAGGAGGTAGGTTGCAGGTGTAGCAGGAGGACATTGGAAGGGCTCAGGGCTCCCAAAGGAATGTGTTGGAGATGACGGGCTGGGAATAGTCCAGGTAAAATGTGGGAAAATGAAGGTGAGATTAATAGGGGCTTGGAAAGGGTCGAGTCCACAGAAGTATAACATCTGGAAGCTGGGATCCCTACAGAGTCTATCAAAGACTTGAGCAGCGTTTTTGGATATGAGGCTAGATACAGCCTGCTGTTGAACTTTGAAGATCTCTTTATGTCTCACACTTAAATACTTTGGATTCTTGTGTTTGTGAAGAGTATGGGGAACTATCATAAGACTTTGAATAAAATGTGGCATCTTCAGAATAGAGCTTAGGAAGAATACTCTGGGAATCCCATTGGAGGAGACGGATGGATTAACTGAGGAGATTCTGTGGTGATTAACCAAGTTCAGGAATGTACAGTACAAATGGATTTTAAAGATGTGTCGTTGTCTGACTTTATTCACTCAAACACTGAGCATTCACTGGGTGGTAGGCTGCAGTTCTAGGTATTTGGGATCAAGCAATAAACAACAACAACAAAAAAAATTAAACAGTCTGTGCTCTTGTGAAGCTTCAGTTCTGATATCTTGATCAATTCTGTTGATAGCATGAGAGAAATCTGTGATGCAGAGATGGATTGCACTTTCACAGGAGGTTGTAAGAGTTTCAAAAGGCTTGAAACTACAAGAATTGGAGCTTTCATTGGAGGACATTTGATAAAAACTGATAAATCTCAAAGAGAATCAGCAAAGATTGTAGCATACCAGGCAGGCCTGATTTCTCTATTACTGCTGGAGGCCCATGGTACGTCAGGAAATCAAGAAAAAATATTTTACTGCTTTTGATTAGTAGAAAAAAATAACTTTTAGGTCAAAAATAATATAATAATATTAATAAACTAATATTAATATTCATTTTATTTCAATGCAATTATAAACTACAGTTCTTACTATTGTTTTGGAGAAAGTGACCCACCAAGCAAGAGTACCTGAGGCCCTCAAAGTCAATCGGTGGCTCTCTCTCTATTAAAGGAAAAGATAACATTGTTTTTATTTGAATGGGTAAAATTATTTATGCTATTTTTGCCTTGATGATAGTTCTTATTCTTTGAACTTCTAAGAAACTACCCATTCTCAATTCTAAGTATATCTGGATTGTATTGTATTCATGATTGCTTGGTCCTCCCAAGCTCAACTAACTAACTCTCACACTCTTTCTTTCTTCTTTCTTTCTTTCTTTCTTTCTTTCTTTCTTTCTTTCTTTCTTTCTTTCTTTCTTTCTTTCTTTCTTTCTTTCTTTCTTTCTGTGCTGGGGATTGAACCCAAGGCCTCACTCATGCTAAGCATGTGCACTCTGCCAATGAGCTGTACCCACCAGCTGAAGTTCTACTTCTTGTCCTATCTTAGACATGCCAAGGAAAAAATGGTGGGACAATTATCTATAAGCCATGATTAAACCAAAGGATTTCGAAACATGATAAAATCGTTTATTCCATTCCTCATGTTCTCGTGTGATTTTATTGCATTAAACTCTTACCCCTGGTACTCTTACAATAGTGTCTCATTTAATGACTCCTTGTGGGAATAAGTGAGGGACATCATCTTTGCCAGGTTGTTACCTGCCTTCATTCCTAGACAGGATGGCCTTAATTTCTCTTCTGGGAATAGGTAAAAGGTTAGGTCATCTCTGAATGTCTCAGACTGTGACTTAACTTTCCGAGTCTTCTTGGTACACCTCAGGAGGCTAATTGGTTCTTCCAAATAAAGATGCATTTCTCCTTCCAGAGCTGCACCTCGTAATGTTTCCCGTATTTCTTTTTTTTTTATTAAAGAGAGAGTGAGAGAGAGGGGGACAGAGAGAGAGAGAGAGAGAGAATTTTAACATTTATTTATTTTTTCTTAGTTTTCGGCGGACACAACATCTTTGTTGGTATGTGGTGCTGCTGAGGATCGAACCCGGGCCGCACGCATGCTAGGCGAGCGCACTACCGCTTGAGCCACCTCCCCAGCCCCAGTTTTCCTGTATTTCTATCAAAAGAAGCAAGGGTCCGTCCCTGAGTGTACTGTCTCCTGCAACATGAGGATCTGAAGCAAGACTTCTCACAGATGCATTCCCCCCTAAGATCTACTCAGAGAAGCAGGGAAAGACGTCACTTACTCTGAAACTAAGATACTGTTATAATGTATTATCTAAGTCTAATGATCAGCACAAAACTATAACTTGCTTTTACTTTTGTCATAGGATATACTCATCATAAGAAGTGCGACATCTTTCTTCGACACCCTTTTCTAAAATTGGAGTTCTAGATAGTTTGCAGATCAAATGTGAGCAGCATTTTTTTTTTAATGAATGCTTGGAACATCCCAATGTCTGTCCCTAAAGAATTCCCATTTGTAGAATATATTGCAAGCTACTCTCTCAACGCATTGGTGGTTTTGACCCTCTAAACCTAAGCTAAGAATTTGGTAACAAAAGTCTTTCACAGAAGCAGTGTTCCACAGCTGTAGAAAATAGCAAGATGACTAGAAGAAAATGAAATTAGAGCATAAGGGTAGCATATGTGGGGTGCTCTTAGATGCATGGTGCTGTAGAATACACTTATCCATATTTTTCCCAGTGTGTTTCTTCCTAATGAGACGTTGTGGTAACCAAGGTCTCAAGTCTAGCCAAGGTTAAACTGTTTATCTTCATTATCGCCAGCCCTGGGGAATTTAATGGTCCTCAGGGTACATGCTGAATGGTTTCTGTCCCGTATAATGGAGTGTGCTCCACTTCCCACCAAGATAAAAATCCTCAGGATGTTTGTCTAAGATATCTCTATGACTATGCATTATGTTTTTGAAGGGTTGATGAAGCTTGGGATTATCGCTCTTCTCTGAAAATGTAACCTCATTCCTGAGAAGTACTCAGTTTGCCCAATCCCGAACAGAATAATTTATTATGTTTTAAATTGAGCAGCAGCAGATTATGCAGTCTTATGGTTCAAGCTGAAAACAATTTCATCACTTTTATCTTAGTAATGATCATGAGCTGTCTCTCCTTGCAGGATGAAGGGTGATGAGACACAGGTCTGCTCAGTCCTGAATACAGCGGGAGGGGGTTTTCCCTCCAGTGAGGGCCACTCCCCTCATTTGCCTCTTTCTGCACACACATGTAGCTGTGTTAAATTGCTGACTCTGAAAAAGGTGCAGCCTGTAGATGCAGAGTAGAGATAAATGAGATTCAGTCCAGAAGCCCTGCAGAGCAGGTATCAAAGACAGATGTTTGACACCCTGCTAAAACTCAGGAATTTCAATATTCTCAAACATGATTTTCAGCTCCTCAGAGGAAATCAGTTGTCTGATGCTACTAGTGAGTTTATTGGTTTTGAGTTGATAGGTCTGGAGATTCCAGAGTGAATAATATGAATCCCAGTTGTTGCTAATAGCACCATCTCGGAATCCTCAAACAATGGGGATATCTGCTTCTGTCTTTATGACTCCAGGAACTTCTTGATCAACAAGTGGTATAAGCTCCCCACATATTTATTTCTAAGCTTTACACTGACCAGTCAAGCAAGAAATATGGGCTTTTATGTGAAGCATGTTGTGCCAAAGATGTAAAAAACAGGGACCAATTGCTCAGAAAAACAACAGGCCATCAGCTATCAACAGCATTATGAGAATTCTTCCCAGAGATGTACATAAAAGAGACTTTGCATGATGTGATAAATGATAACCAAACAAAATCCTTACATAGAAGCAGCAAAAGACCATTTGGCCACATAATCATGTTTCCCTTCTATCATATCATTCAAGGGCTACAGGTAGATTGTCCCTCAGCTTCTGAAAATGAATGGTTCCAAAATGCCCAGCAAGTTCCAACATCCACCATCTTTCAAGTCTCTTCTATAAAGTGACTGGGTGTGCACACCTGTAATCCCAGCAGCTCAGAAGGCTGAGACAGGAGGGTCATGAGTTCAAAGCCAACCTCAGCAAAAGCGAGGTGTTAAGCAACTCAACGAGACCCTGTCTTTCAGTAAAATACAAAATAGGACTGGGGATGTGGCTCAGTGGCTGAGTGTCTCTGAGTTCAGTCCCTGGCACAAAGAAAAAAAAACAACAACAAGCAAAGCGGTATAGTATTTGCCCATAACCTACACTTATCCTCTTGTATAGTTAATTAATGAATTGATTCTATTTAGTTATACATGGACTATATTTTATTCTAGTTAGGACCCCATTCTTGTGGGTGTACACCATGGTGGGATTCATTGTGATGTTTTCATATATGTTCACAGAAAAATTATGTCCGATTCATTACACGGTCTTTCCTTTTCTTACATATTTTCTCCTGTGTTCTTTAAATCATCTTCAGATTACTTATGCATAATATCATGTAAGCATTGTGTAAAATAGTTAGGACGCTATGTTGTTTAGGAAAACAAGTGATGACAAGAAACATCAGTGTATGTTTCATACAGATAAGATTTCCCCCCCCCAAATATTTCCAATCCATAGTTGATTGGATTGGTAGCGGTAGCTCCCACACATACTGAGCTGCAGAGGCATTTTTTTGTTCAAACTCCATAAATGTGATTCTTAAGAGGAAGTTGCCTTAAAATATGCAAGATATAACTACCAGGCCTTGACACGACACATACATTAAAGGAAGCCAGAATAGCTATTGCTAAAAATGCATTTCATTGATTATTCCATCTGCGAATGTGATACCCTGATGGCAATCAATCAGGACAAATCAGAGAGCTACTCAGCTAATTCATCCATTGGGAGAACTGGTAATTAGGGAGTTGAAGTCAGGCAGGCTGCAGGAAGATGCCCACAGCATCTGAATTTGGAGGAGAAGATGCCTTCATGGTCGTACTTCAGAAATTTTAAAAACAGCCACCTCTGCATTTTTCCAGCTCCATATATGTGGACAGAATTCTCCATGATTTTCAAGATCCCATCCATAGTTAAAATGCATTTCCTTACCCGTTTATAGATCTTTGCCTCTTTCTGGAAGGTGCATGGAGTTATGTCTTTTTTAGTTCCTTGTTGGCCTGATCACTCCTCTAGAAATGCTGGTCCTGCACTAGAGATTGGCTTCATACTACTGATAGTAGGATTGCCCAGGGTGCATCTGGTCTCTTCTCATGTGCCCACCATCCTCACCACGGTTCCTACTTAGTTACAGGAATCACTCCATGTTCCAGCTCTAGAAAAAGTTTTGGCCTCGACCCTGTTCTCATTCCTCTTTGTTGGACTTCAGCAGTAATTATGACGATCTCTGGGCTTTCCGGCTTTGCCTGCCTCTAGAATGCATAATGACAATCTCTTTTTAAGCAAAGATTTACCGCAGATATTGGATTAAGTCTAAATGATACAGGCTGGTCTAGGATACTTCCTCTTCTCCCCCTCATTGGCCATTCCAGCATTACCCTCTCCCAGGGTCATTTCTGGGTCACCATCTTCTATAATTAAAAGGGGCTCATGACTCCTGGAAATTCAGGCTTTCTATCCTCCCATGGTGTTCATGCTGTCGCCCATCAATTTTGGAAATATCTCATTAGAAGCTTTGGTGATGTAAGTAGTTGTAAATGTTGTGGAATGATTTTTTTTTTTTAATTTCCAATACTTGTACCGTCCTCCTTTCTCTCTATCTTCTCCTTTTGGTATTCCAGTAAGGCCTACACTACCTTTTGAAATGGCCCCACATTTTTAAATGATCTGGAATTAAGATAGAATTATGATCATAATAAAATCTATCAGATTAGCTTTTCTTTCTTCTTATAATATTTGGTGAGTCCAAATCTGGCTCCCCTGGCCTGACATGTCAGTTTTTTGAGGCTCTGGTTTTGTTCCGTTTGTTGATGTTGATGCTGCTGGTTTTGAGTTAGAGAACTTTCTGGAGATGCATCTTGAGGGTCACTAGGTCTTGCCCACAGATGCACCCATACCAGTTATTCTTCATATCCCTGTAAGTCACCTTTGATTTTCCTCACCTCCTCTGGTTTCTTAGAGCTTCTGTCTCTCTGCTTATGTGACCCACCTGGTCATACATGCTCTCTACCCTTTTCTTTAGAGCCCCTAACATATTAATGATATTTGTTTTAAGTCTCTTGTCTAATGATTCCAATGGGAGTCACATCTGAGCCTTAGTCTGGTGATGGCCTTGTCTCCTTCGATTCTGGTTCTTCTTCTTCTGTCATGCCTAGCAGTCATGGTAGGAGTCAGACAGGTATCTGTGGGGGTGACAGAAGCCAATGGGAATGGACCTTTTGTGTGAAGATGAACTGATGTCAGTCTGTCTGAAAGTGGGGTTGTCTTCAATATTCCCTTTAGCTGTAGCATCTATAACTCAGCTAATGAATTAGCTCTTGACTCTGGGTTTCCTGAGTACTTCTCTGCAAAGAGAGGCTGTGTAGTCCTTTCAGCTCTAGTCCACTGGGGCTCTATTGGACAGCACTTGACCTGTAGGAAGGGGTCCAGAGAAGGAGTATATAATGCTCTGATGGAATCTCACTGTTTTAATGGAACTGTCGCCTTCACAGCGTAGCTCAGGGCTCCCTGCTCTGAGACATTCTCAATGAATTCCTGCAAAGTCTCCATTTCTGTTGATTTTGCTCTCCCTCAGAGGGGCTAAAGTGAGCCTCAGTGGCAGGACCTCCTCCCAACAGAAGCAAATCTTTACTAAAGACACCCCTTGGCCCCCAGAGAGCCAGCCTTTGTTAGGGATCAGACTCTGGGCTATTTCACAGTGATTACTCTTCCTTTCCCCAGCAAGAGCCAGCAGGGAAATCTTTCCAGGTCTCCTCCCCCAGAACCTGGTGGGGTTCCTAAATATAAAGCACACCCCTTTTGAGTTACCTCTGACTGATGTGCAGTTGGGAGTCTTAATAAGCTTTGTGTTTCTCATATAAATCTGCCTTTTGGGCATCTGATTTATGGAGCCAATAAACCCAAGACGGTGTTTTGATTGGTTTGGACTCCTTTAGCCTATTTCCGCAGAGTGGGTGGTCTAAACAATGAGCCTTTATTTCTCACAATAAATGGCACCCTGAGGTCCACGGTCAGCATGCCAGCGTTCTGACTCTGGTCTTCTTTCAGGTCACAGACAGCTAACCCCTTCTTGGATCTTCACATAGTATACAAGAGTTAACTGGCTCTGCCTCTTTTTATAAAAGCACTAGTCATGCCTGAGGCCTCTACCCTCATGACCGCAGAAAACTAGGAACGGAACCACCATTTGACCTGGCTATCCCACTCCTCAGTCTATACCCACAGGACTTAAAATCAGCATACTGCAAGGACACAGTCACATTAATATTTTCACAAATGCTAGTCATAATAGCCAAGCTATGAAACCAACCTAGGGGCCCTTTGAAAATGAATGGATAAACACACACACACACACACACACAAACACAATGAAATATTACTCAGCCATAAAGAAGAATGAAATAAAGGTATTTGTCAATAAATGAATAAATCTGGAGACTATCATGTTAAGTGAAATAAGCCAATCCCAGGGGGGGGGAAAGGCTGAATGTTCTTTTTGATATTCAGATGCTGACTCAAAATAGACAGGGGTTGGCAGGGGAGTGGAGGTTCACTGGGTTAGACCAAGGGGAGTGGGGGAATGGGATGGAGGATGGGAATGAGAAGACAGAGATGAGTTGGTCATAACTTTCCTATGTTCATATATAAGTTACGTGACCAGGGTAACTCACAGCATGCACCACCACAATAATGGGAAGTTATAATCCATGTATCTATCATATGTCACAATATACTCTACTATCATGTATAACTAAGCAGAACAAATTAAAAAAATTAAAAAATAAGTATGAAACAATTAATGTCTAGGTTCAGGGGGATGGCCACTGGAAGAGAAAGAAGGAAGAGATGCAAATGAATTAGGAATGTTCAAGACATATAGACTGATCTGGAAAATAAAGATCAAATAGCTCATGAATGAGGCAAGTGGAGACCCCCTACCAAGAAGAGATATTCAGTTAGAAAAGGCTCAAGTATGAGCACAGGAAATGCTTCCAACTCCATTGGCTCAGAAAGCCATGTTAGTCAAGAATGAATAAAATTTGGATTGGAAGATCCACATTTTATTAATTTTATTAATTTTAGAATATTAGTTTAAACAAATCCAAGTACATGTTCCATGAGTTATGCTTAGATGTAGCCCATATTTGAACAATCAGGAAGAGACTTTCCAGCCATATCCATGACCATAACTTTTGTAGATCACAAATTGTCAGATATCGAAAACTCTTTTGTTCACCTTAAAGTATTTGTAGTGACTCATTATTTCTTAGAAAATATGGAACAGGAAGGAGGAGGATTTTCAATGATCTGAAAGCTGTTCTTTAAAAGCACCACTAGAGGGCGGCAAGGAATTAGGCTTTGAACAGGCGCCCCAGAGAATTTGTCTCATTCTCAGAAAAAAACATGATCATCAAAATGTTTCATAAAGTACAGCTTTGGAGATTTTTTTCCCTTCCAATTTACTGTGGTTAATATTTAAAACGTCATTGTTTAGCATTTCCAATGCAAGCTGGTGTCTTGAATGCACAGAACCCTAGTTAGTTACAAGAGCCCATCTCAATCTTCCATGTGTATGAACATGTTAAAATGCAACAAATCCACATATCAAGGATGAGCAGCTCGTCACTGTCAGACTGCTAATCTAGGAAGATGAATTACAAAGAATTTTAGATAGTAAAGCCTCTATTTTTAAACCCAGGTCCCTTTTCTGTTAAGTGAAATACCGAAGTGAATTTTAGGGAGGGGTCCTGTGGTTCATGATTAAATTCTAGTCAAATTCTTCCTGTTTACTCTTCTCGGTGACTTTGATCAAACTGCTCAACTCAGCTGGGAACTGAATTGTGTGCTTAGAGGATTAAGCAAGGGCTGTCTGAGGTTTTGGACTCAGACACACCTATCCTAACACAGATGGCATCTGTGCAAGGTTCCTTGTGAATTTAAGTGCCATCTCCTTTCTACAAAGGAAGAGGTCTCAGGGGCTTAAAAATGTGCTCATTCCATTTTTCTTATACTTGCTTCCTTTTTGCTTTCTGTATTTAATTTCTCAAGAGTCTTTGGATGGCTGTTCGTGTGCCTGTGTCTGTAAGGATTTCTGTGAGTGACTGCATCTGTCTGCACGTGGCTATGCACAGGCATGCACTGCGGTGAGCATGGGCGGGCTTGCACAATACATGCATGTTATCTCGTGTTAGTATCATTGCCCTATGACTCCTTGTGAGCATGCATGTGTGCCTTAGGTGGGATTGCATGTGCAAGAGTGTGTGCTTGTGTACCTCTGTGAAGTATATATGCATGAACACAATCACCCATGAGCCTGTATTCTAAGTGTGCACATGCTTGTGAGTGTGAGATGTGCCTTGTGGTGTGTTCCTGTAGGATGGGTGTGCACAGGCATGTGCAAGCATATGCTAGTGTGTGTCCTTCATCTGTGTATGTGTGTGCTTGTGTATGTGCATTTGTGGAGTTGGGTGGAGAAATGAAGCGATTTTCAAATGTGTGTGTTGTGTGTGCATAAAGATAGGGAACTGGACAGACTGTCTTCATAACCTCCTTCACAGTTTCACACCTTTCTCTGCGCGAGACAGGGTGTCGGTGGCTTGCACCCTTTTTCAACTCAAAGTGAAGAGTTTTGAACTTAACCCGGGGACGACGCCATTTTCACCTTGCTCCCTTCCCAGGAACACTTCTGTTTACCATGTTGTGTGGCAGCAGAGGTGAAGGTCACCAGCTTTCGTTGGCCTGCTGTGCATGTCTCCAGTGCGAACACATTCTACCCCAAACCAAAAGCACCTTAGAGGATCAGTCAGTCAAGAGCAAGGCTTCAAACATTTATTTCTACTGCTCCATATTCTTCCTGTCTCTCTTGTTATGTGATGGTTTGGGCTCCCAGGTAATATCACGAGTGACTGAGTTTCTTTGGAAAAGAAAGGCATAAAATAGTCTTTGATATGATCTTTTACTAATATGACCATTTCAAGAGCATCAATAGTTTCTTTTAAAGGAACTATTTTTTATATAATCTTTGTGAAGTTCATTTCATGCCTATGTTTCATGTAAACTTAGTATTCTTTGGCAAAAAAGACCGAAGTAGACTTTGTGAGCCCCTTTCTTTTCCTCAGAAAGAGACATCTGCTCACCTTTGAGACTTACCTTAAAATGCTTTCTCTGATATTTTTAGTGTTTGGGGCATAGTCATTTTTTTTTTATTTCCCCTTTTCTTCTTCTTCTTCCACCCTTTCTTCTTCTTCCTCGTACTGGTGTGGTTAGTTTTCCAAACTAGCTTTTCCTGGTCTGTGAGTATTTTGCAAAAAAGCACTGAGTTGACTCACAAGAGAGGCCAGAAAACAAGTCAGGAGCCAAATGTGTATCAGGTCTGATCTTCTGATCTTAGAACTATTTACTGGAGACTTCTGAACTTCTGGAAAATTTTAGTCTGTGTTCTACAATTAGGAGCCAACTCATGTGTTACTTTTCTTCCCCTCTATTTTCTTTGTGAAAGACTGAGATTTTTACTGAATTCTGCATGCCACTAAATTATATAGTAGATTTACCATAAGCCCTTATTGATTGTCACTGAACATTCATGAAGAACATTTTTTTTAAACTGATTTCTCCACCAGTTCAGAGTTGCAACACATTCATGTAGTTGATTTGCTCCCACTTTGGACCAAAACATCTCAATTCTAAATTATCCAAGAGTAAGCAATATGCTTCAAATAAATAGTCATTAACACTGCAGACATCGAAAGTATGCAGACTGCACAAAAATTGCTAACCACATTTGTTTTGCCAAGTAACATTCAGTGATGTTGACATCATGATAAAACAAGAAATGAAAAAGAGTTTCCCATTATTATTTCAAAGAAACACAGACTTTCAGGGTTTCTTTCAACCCCTCTTCAAGATGAGTATGTGCAACTCCTTTGAAAGAAATGCTGGAAGATTATGTGTTTCAGATGACAATGTCAGAGATTTGACTTGATCAATAGGATGGCTGCAGTGTCACCTTGGTTTGCCCTTGATCACTGGCTAGTCTTTCTGGTCTTCCATACCCGGTTCAGGTTTGATTGAATATCTCCTTCACTTCCAGCATGATACACCCTTCATCTTCTTCTTTATCCTTCATTTTACCCTTTCACTAGTATGGCAGAGTGATTTCTGCTAGAGTAGAGGTTTAAGGTGTTACCAGTACCCAGGGAAGTGTTCCCCGGGAGTCTTAGGTCCAGTTTTATTGAGCAAGACCTGAGAGTTGGCAAGCAAAACCAAGGTTTATTGAAAGCAAAAGTTCACTCTGGGAGAACAGAAGAGGCCAAGCTGAAAAATAGCTCAAGGCCCCGTCTATACAGTGGAGCTTGCTTTTATTCGGCTGTACTAGTTCTTCCCCTTTTCCCCTGGGTGGATTTGAGGTTGATTGACACCTTGATTGACAATTGAATCCAACATAATTGCTTTTCTACTGTGCATGCGTAAATTTCTCTTTCCCTGGGAAAATGCACACAGGGGGAGCGAATCCAATATTAATAATATGATAACTAGCCAACAGGCTAACTTCAGGTCAGCTCTTTGGGTTACTGCACATGCTCAAGATCCAGGACTTTCTGTTCAGCACCTTGAATTCCCTTTGTGCTTCACCATCGTGCTTCCTTTAGCTGCAAGTTGGCCCTGGAAGGAATTCTGGCAGCACGTTAGGTAGCTCTTCTTGCCTTCTTTCTGTCTTTTCTGTCCCTTCTTCATGTTCTATCTCTTACCAACAAGAGGACACCTCCCAGATCTTTCTGCATTTTCCAGAATCCATTCACATCAGCTGATGCTAGATAAGGTTCCTGCATGCCAAATACGCTTAGACTCTGAAGACACACAACGACAATTCTTTCCCTTGGATTAATTGTGGTTGTTAAGTCTTTAGGTCAAACTAGCAGAATGAGAAGTTCTATGGGTTTCTGATTAATTATCACACCATAAGACTTAGCTGCTCAGGGTAGTAGTCAAATGAAAAAAAAATCAGAAAATACATTTTTAAAGACGGGAACATTCTGAATTTATTCCACATCCCATTGTTCTTTCATCTCCATGTTCACACAGATTATCTGGTCACAATGAAAGTAACAACACGTTGGCGAATGGTGTATGCTTATACGTTCATCCGGCTGTAGCTAATTCTATCACAGCCATTACTGAGGATGGATGGCACTACAACCTTGGGTCACCTGAAGTCTGACTCTAAGGGTCACGCCACCTTCTCAAACTCAGATTTGCTCTCGTACATTAGGAACAGAAAGGTCGGTGGGCAATTATATTAGAAGATGTAAATATAAAATCAACTGTATGCTTAATTGCAAAACTTTTCTGGGCCAGGATGGATGCAACCACTGTCACGGATACACTGGAGAGCAAGGTGTGCGGAGACCCATGGCTCTTTGCCAAGCACAAGGGCATCTCGTCTTGGTTTTTCTTTCCCTTGTTCCAGAACCACTTACCCAGTTTATCTTTTTGTCTTCAACCAATTCCTTTTCATAAGCATCTATTGAGTCTATGGCCATACTGCCCTGAGCATGCCCAATCTTGTCCTAAGAAGCCACTGAGCCACCATCGAATGCCAGACCCTGTGATATCCTCTCTTGAATACTAGTAGCCAATAAATAGCTGAGATGAACCATGAATGTGTGCACAGGTTCTCAAACGTGGAGGTATTCTTCTATTTTCTCTCTCCCTGGTTTCTGGGTGGAGCCGTTGCTGGGCTCCCAGTTGGATTTGCCTTGTGGCGCTGCTCTTGCTGATGACTCTCTGCACCTGCTCTGCCTGTGTCCTGGTTCCTGCCTGTGTCCTCCTGCAATCTACTTCTCTGCCTGCTTGGGCTCTGCCACCTGCTGGCTCCCTTCTGCATAGATAAAAATCCCTTGTCAAAATCTTCTTTGGAAAAGGATTCTCTAGTCTCCCCATTTATTGCCTTCAAATGTAGGGCACACATATAAAAGCCCCAATCACTCATTTACGGAATCCTTCATGCATGCACTTCCCAAGAAAAATAATGAGCCAAGGATAAGGCTCAGTTACACAAAGGGGTCTCCTGTCCACCAAGAAACATTTCCTATCCTATATAAAGGACCAAAGGAAAAGTGAGAATTACCAAAAGACAACCTGACTCAAACACTAAGCCACTGAATTATCTAAAAAATCCACTTCTGCAGTCCACAAAACAGCCACCTATTAGAAAACTATCAAATGCCTAACTTCTGATAATACCACTGGGTATTTTATCTCATCTTCTTACATTTGATTTTTTAGGTGAATAAAATATCTATTCTATTAAGCCAACATAGATAACATCGCATCAAGCAGAGGGGTCTCCGTGACGGGCACTGTTAGAATTTTAACAAAGTGGACAAATTCTGACATAAATGAAATAAATTTAAGACGTAAATGAACTCGTACTAAGCAAGAAGAACTAGTTTTGGGGAGAGCCAATTATTATTTAATTAATTCACCAGTCTTTAAAAGGGTGCCTGTAAATTGATAGCAGATGCTTTAGAATAATTTGCTTCCCTCAATCGGCTTATGCAGCTGAACTGGGTAGGTGGTGCCCTGCTTAAGGTCACCGCTGCCATTGCCACAGGATTGTAAACTTCAATGACTGCCTCCTAAATGAGTGAAATTTTACTGTGAAATAATTCTGCCCATTTCTGCCAGGCTCTGCAAATGCTTTGAAATATGCCACGAACCCCCATCATGGTGAGTTTATAGGAACTCGACTCCATTATACAGTTAAGGTCACCAATTCTTTCCTGGGAATGACATATAAAAACCTCTCATCTCAGGCAAATGAGGCAGATTAATGTTGCAGAAAGCATATATCGTCTGGGTTACAAAATCACAAAAGCTATCTCTTGAACAGAGAAGCCTTCCCTTTTTTAGTTGCCCTTAATTGCAAGAAAAATCTCCCCATGGCCTATTATTTCTTACTCGTACAAAAGGGAAATTTGACCTCATAGAAATCAACCTTGATTGGGGAGTGAGGGGAATTTTAGTAAACTGGGCTTGCTGTCTAGAAAGCAGAAGTATAAGTTATTTTGATGGGACTTAGCAGCAGGTGATTTTATTTTCAGAACTAAGATAACATTTTTCTCATAAGGAAGGTTCTCAAAGTCAATTATGAGACTCAATAGACTGGGGTGTGTGTGGGGGTGGGTGGGAGGACCACAGTAAAATCTCTTTGGGCAAATAATTATTTTAAAACAACATATCGGAACTGGTTGTCATAGGTGCCTGTGTACTTGGGAAACTCCTACCGTGTAAGAACCCGGGTGCTCTTCACTTTACTCACGGTCTCCCATTTCGTCCTCTCCTGCAATTTGTCTCCTAATCCTCCTTAAATATAGTTTTTTATCCTGTCGCACTGCTACCCGTTTGTCCTCACTTTGCTGAAAGGGTATCCTCTGAGCTTCCTCTGTATACTTAACACTTTTCCCCGTGATTGCATTCGTCTGGACTGCCGGCCCTGAGGGTAGTAAAGGCTAAGTACAGCTAATGAAGAGTTGCCTCCCATCTAGAACACACATTCTAACAGCTTCTCAGGTCCCCCAGTAGCATTTAGAATAACTGGAGGGGGTGGCAGAAAATGGTCGGCCGTAATGTAGACCCCCTCCCTCCAGCATCTCTGGGGAGATGGTAACAAGCGTGTAAATGCTTCCTACAGGCAAGGAACTGTAGGGGGGCCCGAAGAGGCTGCAAATCTTCAAAAAAATCCACAAATTGGATTATCAGTTCTTAATGAGCCAATCATTGTAAGAAAGCATATGCCTTAAGGCCTGGAGTTCAGATGCCACTCAAAGCAGGAAGGAAGAAATATTCATAGAGCATTTCCTTTTTATTAGCTTTATATAGCACAAGGTCAAGAGCAGGGACTGAGTCTGCACTTTGTGTAGGTCTGAATTTCGGCTCTGACCTGAGCTAGTTGTCTGGCCACATGTAGGTAATCGAAGCTCTCTACTTCTTAGTTTCCCCATCTACATAATATCAATAATAATGTTCCTGTGTCAGATGCTTAGAACAGAGTGCGATACATAGTGACTGCTATGCAACTGTTTGTTGTTATTGGGAAATGGGAAATATTGATTCATGCATGCGACACCATGCAGACTGTGCTAGCAGCCAAAGATAAAATGGAGAGGGATTCAAATTTCCTACTCCAAAGATCCCTGTTATACCCAAGGTGGCAAATGCTAAGATAGAAGAGATCACAGGATGCAGAGGAGGGGCAGGAGGCCAGAAGCAGACAGACAGTAGGGAAGGTTGCTTGCAGGAGGGGCAGTTCAGACAGATGTGTGCCTTAATGCTGCAAAAGCCTCCATCCCTGACCTCCCTCTGGTGCACATCCACATTAATAGTGGAACTACTAAAGCTAGAGAGGGAAATTCAGAAACAACCAGGAATGGTTTCTACTTAAGAATTTCTGATCAAACATCTGGAGGAAAATGGTCTGACTCTCAAGTCTATACTAACTTGTTATGATGTATTTTCTCATCCTTAATCAAGATATGCTTCCCATATACCTTGTGTATTTGTATTGTTTTACATTTTCTTAAAATAAGTCACTCTGACCTATGTGAGCCTCAGATCCGCAAAATGTGACTCCACCTCTATTCAAAAGAATGAATCAGTTGTTTTTGCAAAGTGAGGGCCTTGGGGGTTCACTGAAGCTGGAGAAGCCACATTAAAGCAAGATATAACATTGCTGACCAAAGGCCAAGGTCAACTAGGCCAGAAACTTAGGCAATTGCAAAGGATTCCACACACTTCTCTGTAATAGAGCAGTTAAAGTATGCTTCCATTTTTTTAACTTTATTCTTCAATAACTAAATTATGCAGATATCTGGGCCTTTATTTTAATTAGCATTGATGCAGATCATCTTGATTTCTTTCTTTCCATTCTTGGAAGAATCATGCCAAGAGGGTGGGCTCAGATAGCCTGTGGTTCACTGATTATACAAGTGGGTATTTTGTACAAGAGCAGAAAGATGTGAGGATCTATCCTCAGAACTGCATGGCATGTGCCAGCTGTGGGGTGAACCTGTGATCCCAGCAACCTCAGAGGTGGAGTAAGTAATTCTCTGGAGGCTATATAATTCTTCAAATATTCCAAAGCAAAAGAAAAAACTCAGCTGGGTGCGGTGGTGCACACCTGTAATCCCAGTAGCTCAGGAGGCTGAGGCAGGAGGATTTCAAATTCAAAGCCACCCTCAGCAATGGCAAGGTGATTAGCAACTCAGTGAGACCCTGTCTCTAAATAAAATACAAAATAGGCCTGGGGATGTGGCTCAGTGGTTGATTTCAATCCCCAGTACCAAAAAAGAAAAAAAAAACCCCAGTGTTTGTAAGGATTCGTTACTTTTATTTTTCTTATCCTACATTTCTTTCAACAGGGCCAACTTGGAGGCATGACTTTTAATCTGCAAAACTGTAGATTATAAAATGATTTCTGAGGATACAAGAAAAATAATAGGCAAACAAAATCCTTGTAGTGGGGTTCACTTCAAATAAATAAATTCAGCTTGCTGAATTATGAACTCTTTTAAAACAGTACATTCTGATCTCAGATTCGCTTCCCAGAAGGGAAAAGAAAAGGAAGAATGAGAAAAACAAATGCAGTGGAATTCACACTCCACTCAGTTTATGATTAGGATGTTCTGCACTGACAAGCCTCAAATGATTCTTCTGGAATCAGAGTTCAGCCCTTTTTATAGGAGGGCAGCCTGAGATAAGCCACAGACACAGTACCCCCAGCAACCCTGCAGATCCTCAATCAAGAGATCAATGACCATTGTCCTCTCAAATGAGCTTTAGAAAAATTGGGTTGTTTTTCCAAAATGGAGGGAGTGGATGAGACTGCTCATTCTCTGAAAAGGAATCGTGTTAATGAAATGACAAAGAGAGCCTTGTTCATTTTAAATACCATAACATCCATCAGAATTGGTAATAGAGCACATAATCATCTCTTTTCTCTCTCAGTCAAATCTCTGCTAAGGGGCCAGTCTCTCCCATCTTCCTAATGAGAAAGGAAATTGGAAGGAATTCAGTTTCATGATATTTAAAATTCTTCCCCAGGGCACATAGGCTCTATAAGAAACACAAAAATCCATCGCCACATAAATAAGGTCCTTTACATAGTAAAGCAAACAGAAATAACGGATATCAGTCAAAATGTTGTGCTGCTAAAAAATGACATTGATGTTTTACTTAACTGTGTTTTGCAATTAGTTTTCAATGACCACGGATATTACTTGGTTGGTTGCTTTTTAATGACTGTGTTACCCGTTTATATAATGTTGTCATACATCTATGTCAATATATATAGGCAAAATTAGAGTGGAAATAAAGCATTTTTTTGTCTAGTTGAGTTCTTCTGTACATTATTCTGTTTCGTGCATTTTGCATAATAGATGTATTTCTTTTTGGTTTTGGTGATAGATCTGTCTGATGGAACTTTCAATTCTATAACATCAATACTTTTGTTCATTAAATCATATACCAGAATACAACTAAATCTTTGTTGTTGTTGTTGTTTGGAACAAGACTTTTTATTTCTCTGGTTGTACATGATGTAGTTACATGGTGTCCATATCATTCCACTATCTTTTATGCACCCATGCTCCCTCTGCACCCCTGCCTTTGCTCAAAGTTCCTCCATTCTTCCTATAACCCCCCATTATGGTTCAGCATCCACCTATCAGAGAGAACATTTGGCCTTTGTTTTTTGGGGAATTGGTTTCCTTCGCTTAGCATGATATTCTCCAACTCCATCCCTTTAACAGAAAATGCCATGATTTTATTCTCTTGTAACACTGAGTAATATTCCATTGTGTGTATATACCGAAGTTTCTTGATCCGTTCATCTATTGAAGGGCATCTAGGTTGCTTCCACAGTTTAGCAATTGTGGACTGAGCTTCTGTGACTGTTTCACTGTAGTAGGCTGTTTTTAAGTCTTTAAGGTATAGATTTAGTTTTTTAGAATAAAATGAAATCTTTGATTTGTGAAATGTTTATAAGTGCCGTTTCACGTCCCCGAATGGGATGACATAAGAAGGTTCACCCATATAATTATTTTTTAATTGTCTGACCATGGGGTGAACAGTGAACCTGGCTCATAGAAATTAATCGGGAGCACCTGTGTCAAGGTAGCTGTCTGACAGAGGAGCATCCATCAATCTTCTATTGCATCTAAATCTTTTCTGAAAAGAGAGACATAATCCTTTTGTTTGTTTTGTTTGGGAAAGGGCAATGTGTTTGGTCCTAGAAGCATATCTTTCTTTGGAGCCCCTTCTGCTGGTACATCTGGTTTCATGTCACAAAGAGATGGGTTGATCAAAGTATGTGTCCATGTGCGTCCACCGGACGGCTTTGTTGAGGAAATCCATTCAGGATCTGCAGGTGTGTATCTGCCTGCATTTGAGGTGGGCCTGTGAGATTCAGATGTGATAATGGCAAAGTGGATAAGTGATAGCTCTGGGTGTCTGTTTCAAGGAAGTGCTTTGCTGAATATAGAAATCAAATGGAAGAAAACAAACAGCACTTTGTGAATCCTATTCTCCCCAAGCTGATTGTTCCTTGCTCCTCGGCACTTCCTGAAAGGTCAGCTGGTAACCTTCCGTTGCCCTCGGTGCTGGGAGATTTTCTTCTTCTTTTAGACAAACAAACTCGCGGGTAGTGTGTACACTTCACTCTCCAGACCTGGTTATCAGCCCGAATATGCCTGGTTATTTCTCCGAGGCCAAGTGGGTCTCTGCCACCTTATCCAATAAATAGTTCTGTTCTTTGATTTTTGTGTTTTTGCTTTTTTTCTAATGGCTTAGCTCTTCTGATTGAATCGAAAGCACAGTCTCATGAGCTTTGCAATTTCATTTCCAGAGCACTGCTTTTGTTCTACCCTGTTCAATGACACTAGGACTGGAATATCTGTGCAACTCTGCTACTTCTCCATTCTGCAAAGGAGACTCTGGGTTCCAAAGATGGGGTTATGCAGTTTCTGTGAGACCAAGATCCCTGTTGCAGGCTTAGAGAAGGCAAGTGGGCTAAGGCTGGCTACTGTACTTAGGAAGTGAGCGATGGAGAATTTAGTTACATTTCCTCCTCTGCTAGTGACAAAGCAACCCTCCTCTCACAGGACCATTGTGGGAATCAAAGAAGATTTTGCTGAGAAACCTCAGCATTAAAAAAAAAAAAACTGCTCAAAGGCTTGGGGCTGTGGCTCAGTGGCAGAGCTCTTGCCTTGGGTTCAATCCTAGGCATGGCATCTAAAAAAGCGAGTAAAATAAAGGTCCCTCAACAGCTAATATATATATATATATATAAACTCTGCTCAAAGATGAATTTTTTATTATTATTTTAAGTTTTTTTTAAAATCAAGCATTCTTAACTTTGGTGAACATCATTTCTTGCACATAAATTGGGAAGAATAACAGTTTCTTGCTAGGATTATTGCAAAGACTAAATTAATGAACCTTGGACACAGGAAGTGCTTAGATGATAGCTACTTTATATTATGATTTTTTATTGTTATCATTTGAGATTTCTGAACCTCAGTGCATCCCAAGGTGCTGTTCTATGTCTTGTATTGTCTATAGAAGGAACCCACTGAATTCAAATCAATAGTGCTATATTTTCTTTTGTTGTGTACATAGGAAGGGCCGGGAGATATTAGAATCATCCAACTTTCTTTTAAAACACATGCATAAAATTAAAAGAAGTGAGTCATTTGGGGCCAAAAATAGTGAGTAATTCCCATGATGCATGGGAATGAAACAACCCATTCATTGATTGGATTCCCTAAGTGTACTATACCAGGTCTTGCCTGCCTGTCAGTCATGTTCCCCACACTACCATAGTGTTCCAGCTCTTGATGTAGTGGCACATGACTGCCTTCACCTTCAAGCTGAGCATCTTATCTTTTTGCCACGACACACACATTCTGGTAACGAGGCTGAAATTGCCTGTAAGCAGATCCCCAGCATCACATTCTGAGGAAAATCAAAATAGGATAACAGCCCAACATTCCTCACCCCTCTACATCCTGGTGATGGGAGAGAACATTATTTTCATGCAAAGAAATCAAATCCATTCAAGATTCCTGAGCTGAGTTCTAACTTCCGCAGAGCCAAGTTTTAGGAGATGGAGGCATTTGACAGATAGACCCATCCCCATCTTCCTTGGCCACCACTGAGCCTGGTTTATTATACAAGGGAAAAGAAAGAGTTAAGATAGAAGGAAATGCTACCCTGATATTAGAGGAGATGAAGGAGGGTTATTAAGGGAAACAGAGTGAGGTAGTGACATTGGCTGTTCACTTCAGTGAAAGGTACAGTGCAACCTAGTTTTTATTAAAGGAATGGATTACAAGCCCCATTCTTGTGAGGGGAAACAAGGAGGGCAGGGTTTTGCACATGGTTTGTGAATAATTAAATAGGTAAGAAATGGAGCAGAGTCTCCTGGCTTTTTCTCTCTGGCTCTTTTGTCTGACACAGCCCAGCCCAGCTCCTCTTATTCCCAGTGACAGAGAAGCAAAGGGATACAGCAGTACCCAAAATGCAGACTTCAGTGACAATGACCTTTGATTTTGCTTCCTGAGAGACGCTCCTATGAAAACATCTCCATAGTTCAGCACTGGATCAGAAAAACCACGTTGATGAACACGAAAACCAAGTCTAAATTCACACAGCGCTACATGTAGCTGTGAAAAAATTGCTAAATGTGTGCAAGAAACATCTTGATGTAAATTAACCTCAACTCCCTGTATAGATAGTATCAATTATTCATGACATAAATTATGCAACCCAGCTGCCAGTAGGTACTGGTTAGAGTATACAGAAGGAAATATTTATGCTTATGTGTGTGTGTGTGTGTGTGTGTATGTGCTTGCACAGATATCAATACATATATTCATGCATGTAAATATCCACTAATAGTCATAGTCATGCATATACGCATTTCATATATGCATGTAAATACACATACATGATACATCTTTGTAAGTACACATTTTGGTGCACACACACACACACACACACACACAATTGTACACCTCCGCAAATGAAGCAAAGTGGTGCGGTAAAAATCACTGAGCTGAGTTTGGAAACATGGACTCTGGCCACCTCGTGTGAATTATTCACTGTCCCCCCAGGGCCCCCACCGCCTTCATGTGCTGGGTCCAATGTCCTTTTTAAGTGTAGAGTGTTTTCATGCTGCATCCCCGGCTCCTTTCTTACCACATTAGCTACAGATGTCTTATTTAGGATATGCAGAGGACAGCAGGCGTGGGGACGTGCACGTATTGATTTGGAGGAGTGAGGAAGCACTGCCCCAAAGCCCTTGGCCTAGCTCCCATGGCAGACTGTCTCTCCATGCCTGCAGAACTTTTTATATAATGCTCTGCCATGGTTACTATTACTTATTTGGATATTAGCTAACATTTATCAGAGCTACACTGCAAGGGAGTACTTACATTTTGTATAAGAGTTTCAATCCATTTTTATCAATTCCCTGTTATGATTATGCAAATTGTGGAGATTAGAAACTTAGGCAGAGAGATGGTAATTAAGTTGTCTAAGTTCACACAGCTGGGGTGTGCCAGAGCTGAGATCTGAATTGAGCCTGTACTGTTAAATAATACCCACTACTGCCACCATGGGATATTTGTAGGATTGTGATAGATGCAAAGGGGGTTCCATCTCAAACACACAGAGAATTTTCAAGTACAAAGTCAGGTTTTGACATCTATTTTCACTCTCTTAGACTTCTTGGAAAAACATGGGAACCAGCTGTTCAACCTCGAGCCAGATTCAAATCTGTTTGCTTGTCCTGTGAGTTTAGAGTACTTAGTACTTTGCTTAGTACTTTGTTAGTGTTTAGTTATTGCTGCTATTAGAAGTGTTGTAAGGAAAGAACTTATAGGTTCACATCAAACAGGACTGAGTTTGAATCCTGCATGTATATAGCTCACCTACCTCTCAGGTTTCTCTGGTGTATTGCTCTCTGTTTAGCAGGATCTTGTAATTTCTGGGTGCGGGATGTGCATAAATCGATACATGCATACATACATATAGATGCATACTTATGTGTGTGTGTAAAATATCTTAAATCACATACACATGGTTGGGGGGAGGAGAGAAGATTAATATTAAATAACTTCTGGGTCTACCTGGTCTCACAGGGGAAATCTAATTTAAAGCAGGGGAATCTAATTTACATGGGCAAAAATATATAGCTACAGATTTGCTAATCAGATCAATGTTCATGAAAGGGTAAAACAGAAGGAAAATCTAAATATACAATAATAAGTAATAGTTTAAATTAATTATAGTATACCTATCCTGGATGAAAAGCTATTTAAATTAATTATAATATACCTATGCTGGATGAAAAGCTATAGCATAATTAAAGTCATGTTTTAAGGAATAATTTTTTGAAAAATTTTCATAGAAGCTTTTTAAATAAGGAAAGCAGGCTCTAGGAGAGATTGTATATCATAATCCCAAAGCAGAAAAAAAAAGTCTATAAATAGATACGAATAAGTATGCACAATAGGAAAGGCTTAGAAGAAAATCTTCATAGTGATCATTTTTGTGAGTGATGCTGACAGTGATGTTTATTTCCCAGGCTTTTGCCTCATGGGGTGTGTGTAACATTTCGCATATTTACAACAGACCCAAATGCATAAGTTTGCACACATGTACCTGCCAATTATGATTGCAGTGTCACTGCTTAGACTAATGGCAATAAGTTATTTTATAAAGTAAGAAAAAGCACCTCAGTGTTTTAAGAAAATTCTCCAAATTGTCTTCCCCTCCAATCTGGTCCCTGAGCTCTTCTCCAGCCCCACAAAAACCCACCATGATCTCATCATCTCCTTCTGCTCTCTCTCTGCCCGGCCGGCTGCATGTGTCTGCTGAACCCAGCATCTGTGCCAACTTTCCACAGTAGCCTTTTCTATCCATCTCAGGCCACTGTCAATGGCTGACCTCTTACTTTCCAACCCATCCTCTCCAGCCCCAGAGTTTCTTGTTTTCATCATGAGTGTTCAAACGTGCCTGCGATACCCGTCTTCCCTCTCGGGAATCCCATCCTCTTTCATCTGGTCCCCCTCGTGGGTGACTATCGTTGCTCAGTGGACCCTCCACACTGGCCAGCCTGAGTCCTTCATCTCATCCAGGTTCTTGCCGTAAATCTTTCTCCAAATGGGGAACACGAAGCAAAGTGGTGCTTTAAGATACTCAGAGTCCAATTGTTGCTAAATGTCCTACGACCCTCAGACAGCGAGGCCTCCTTCACCTGGGGCAGACCAGGAGAATGAATGGACACTTGAGAATCCAGAAATCAATGCAACCCCTTGATGTATGTACTTGCCATTGATCACTCTCTTTACTGGTTATTTTAACAATAAAGGGGGGCAAGCATGGGTTTTGATTGAGCCCGTGAAGGTTTTGTGAATATGCATCTTTTTTTTCCTTTAAAATAAAAATGTCAACTGCTAAACCACAGTAAAGGTGGGAGAAATATGGCAAAGTCTCGGTTTAAGAAAGCAGAACAATCAATGGTGGGACTTCTGGGAAGTTATAGCCTCTCTGGTTTTAATTCCCTCATTGGTAAAATGTAAATAATAGCCACATTTTCAGTTATCTTTTGTTTAATCAATTTTATTTTAAGCAGGGGATGGAACCAGGGGTGATTTAACATTGAGCTATGTTCCCAGTCCTTTTAATGTTTTATTTTGAGACAGTATCTCACTAAGTTGCTTAAGGCCTCAGCTAAATTGCCAAGGCTGTCCTCTAACTTGCAATCCTCCTTTCTCAGCCTCCCAAGTCACTGGGATTACAGGTATATGGCACTGCACCCAGCATTAAGTTCCCTATTTAGGTCCTAAGTGAAATCTAATTTGAAGTGATTACTATAATGCTTTAAATGGCAAGAATGAATATTCTCTTATGGGGTGATGCTGAGAATTGAACCCAGAGCCTTACTCCATGCTAGGCAGGTGCATACATATAGATGCATACTTATGTGCGTGTAAAATATCTTTAATCACATATACATGGTTGGGGGGAGGAGAGAAGATTAATATTGAATAACTTCTGGGTCTACCTGGAGTTGCACCCATAGTCTAGATCTTAAGAATCTTGGCAGGAGGACCTTATCCTCAATTATGCATTGTGAACAAAACACAATCCCATCTATCCTTACAAGAGAGATGCAGAGGAATTAGGATGCAGACACACAGAGAAGAAGACAGACGAAAGAGTGGGTGATATGAAGATAGAGACAGAGATAGGAATCATCCATCCACAAGCCAAGGAATCGCTGCACACACCAAGAGCTGGAAGAGGCAAATGAGAGAGTCTCCTCTGCAGCCTGCAGTGTGGACACAGCCTGGGGTCACCCTAATGGGAACTCAAAAAGTCCGACTTCAGATTTTAGGGCTCCAGAACTAGGAGATCATATCTATTCTTTTGAGCCAACCAACAGGGTAATTTGTTATGATTCCAGTGGGTATCCAATACAGATTTTTGATATCTGCTGTCATGAATTTCTAATAATGTGGAAGTAGCTTTGCAATTTGGGTAATAGATAGAGAATGGAAGGACCTGGGTAAGTGTGATAGAAAAAAATCTAGTTTTCCTTGAATAGGCTCTTGGTAGAAATATAAATCTGAAGAAGAGTCTAGCCAGTACCCAGAGGGAGCCAAGTGGCATGGCGGGGACATCATCTGTGGGTTTAGGGAATGCATAGATGATCATACACAGAAAGTAGGTGGAAACATGGACAAACAAAGCACTGCTGGGAGAGCTCAGGAGGAAATCAGAAACGGGTAACTGCGTACCGGAGGAAGGGGATCCTTTTTGTCAATTGGCAGAAAATTTGGGTGAAAATTCTCACTATTGTGTCAGATCAAATTAAAAAAAAATAGGTCCTGCCCCATGGCCTGGGTTTGAGGTAGGCTCTGCCATCTGGGCTTGGGTACCTTCTGGTGTCACATCAGGACAAAAATCAGCTAATGGCACATTTCTCAGGACACACCCCTGTCATTAAGAAATAGCATGACCCTGAATCATTTTGAATGATACTGTGTGCACTCAGCAAATAATTATTGATTTGAATGGAAGTCCCCCCAAGAAATGTGCAAATTGGTGTCAGGACCTCACCCCAATAGCCTCAGAGGCCACATTTCTGAAAGGTCACCCTCTTCCTCCCTCCCTCTCTCCCCCACATACTCATAGCACATAAACACTGCTCCAACAACACGTTTTAAAATGCGACTTGATTGATGGTGACTCTGCAGCAAAGAATGACATGGAAAACCACATATTTACATGGTCCACACAGAGATTGAACAGCAGATTCCCCAAAGCCACCCTGTGAACTCAGGGGGCCCAGAGCCACCCACGTGCTGGATGTGGTTAAAGGGGAGAGCACCCAGCCCCCAAGAACACATCTCAGCAGATTCATGGCAGGAAGAAATCCTTTATTCTTGGTGAGGCTTGATTCAGACTCCCTGTAAACCTTGCCTGGTATCAGAATGTTAACTAAAGCTCCAGCTTCCACCAAGGGGAGGGGAAAGCCCCGTCCAAACCCATGAGGAATCTTTTTCTTCTTTTTAATAATTTCAAACACTGTCAAACACCTCCTGTCTTCAAGGAGTTGGCTTCTTTGTTCTCAAAGTTAGGAGGAAGTCAGGGGAGGGGAAGAGCAGTCTGCTCTCAGCCAGGAGCAAATGCGGTTTTGCAAGATAACCAGGAAAGTCAGGCTCCTCCACACCTGTGACATGCTTTCTCTGGGGACAGTTTCACCCTAGGCCTGGCCTGCCTCTGGCCCCAGGCCAAGCTCCTGAAAAAGCCTAAATGGGTAACCAGGAAAAAAAATGACTGAAATCCAGGAGGACTTGATTCATAAAGCCCAATTAGGCAGCCTAAGTATTGCATCCAAGTGAGGAAAGGACTGAGCCAAGCCTGGGAAAACAGGAGCATGCGTTAGGTTAGGGTGATGTAGATGGCAAACTGGGCCCCCATCAACCTTCAGAACCATGGGAATAGCCCACGTGTATTTTAAAGAAGGAGAACAATCCATGGTACATGGAAAACTTAACTCTTGGTAACACATGGCTGTTTCTCTCTCTCTCTCTCTCTCTCTCTCTCTCTCTCTCTCTTTTTAGAGTGCATTTTGCATTGCTCATTTCCAGTTAGAATACAGAGATGATGTATTATTAAGGAAGTGGCAGGAGTGGCCAAAGGAGTGGGTGGTCCCTTTCTTGTCCATCACCCAATGCCACGGCTGATACCCTGTAACAAATACAGGTTCACAAGAGAAAAGCATAGAAAATTTATTGGACCAGGGTTTTCCATGACATAGGAGCCTATGGATTGAACACATAAAGACCCAGAGTGAACTATCCATTTTTTGTTGATGAAGCATAGACAGCGCTGTGGACAAATAATTGGACAGGAAGGGTGTGGTCTGTCACTAGGCTCAGGGGGTACCCTGCAAGCCCCGCCTATCTGGCATGAAGGTTTATGTCCTGCAGTTGAACAAAGTAGGTCAAAGAATTTCTTTATGGCCTACTCTTCACACTGCAAGTCGAGGGAATGTTAGAGTGATTCTTTTCCATTTTACAGCTGATGTTGAGGAAAAGCATCATTGGTTTGTATGACCTTGTGGAAGAGTGCTTCTAATAGTGTCTGTGGTCTACCTTGGTAAATAAGAGGGGTGAGAGGCAGGAGAACAAGAAGAAGTGAGAGAGAAACTCTGCCTCAGATGCTGCTTCAGAGGTCTCTGCCTCAGAGTCTGGTCGTCTGACCCACCTCAAGGCTATGCTACCACATTCCTTGGAAACGCTGGGCTCCAGGGCTCTATTATTTTATGTTGATCACTAACCCCCCTATGACATGAGGTGACATGGAGAGAAAGATGAAGGAGGAGGGAAAGACCTTCTTCAAATCTCAGTGTCCGTCGTCATTGGTGCCAAGGTGTGAATTCAGGACCACCATCGATCTGTTCATGAGATGATGTTGCTCTTTGGTCAAACTCTCCAAACTCTACCCTTCCCTCCCCCAAATTAACATTTTCTGTTGAATCTCATGGCTATCAAAAAGAGACTGGATATCATCTCTCTTTTCAGATGGAGACGGGAGTCAAATGATAAAGCATTTAAACAAGATTTCAGCCAATATTGTAAGGGAGATGGTGCCCTCCCGAAGGATCTCTGGCTACTCCCTTGGCTGGATCAGAAAGGTGATCCTCCTACGTTCCTCAGGTCTACAGAACACTAGCTCCTGTGTGCTGCCCTTGGTCCCTCAGCTCACTAGGAATCTGCTCTGTCCTTGGTTGTTTGCTAGGTCACCTCGAAAGCTGCAAAAAGAATAAATACATTCAAAAACTGCCTGCCCTCAAGGGGCTTCAAGTCAAGAGGGAAAGAGTAGGACCTCTTGAAATAATTAGAAGATACAACAGCAAAATAAGCCAAGGACATCCCCTCCTTCTAACCTGCTTTTCTCCTACATTGGGTAATATCCATGGGCACATCCACAGATTGAACATGAGCTGCTTCTCATCTGTCAGGGATTAACCAGCTCATTTCACTCCTTTGTCTGCACCAGGAGCAGCATCGCCCTTGACTTACCCTCTCCATGGGAAGGAGCAGTGTGAGTCCAATATTTATGGTCAGGGCTGGAGCTCAAAACACATGTTTTAGAAGGAACATGTTCAGGGCTTGATGGATATGGGAATGTGGAAAACTAAAGGCAGCGAGGACTGCAGGGTCCTCAGAGGAGGGATGAGGAGAATGGCCACTATTCATTCACTCAGAGCACAGGTGACATAGAGCCCAAATCCTATATTGCAGGAATAGTCACTCTTCCCTACCTGGAACTCCCAACTGAATAGGTTTCTACCCTTGATCTTGAGCTGCTCATCATCTTCCCTTTCCTATGTAGCTCCTAGTCTTTGCAAAATAAATGTAATGAGAGGAAAGAATGGGAGGAGCAGAGGATGGTGAAAGAGCAAGAGTGTTTACAGGGAAGTGTGGGGCAAGAAAGTGAGAACACAATGGGAGTCATGAGCCAGGCGCATTGGTGCCCACATGTAATCCCCCATAATCCCAGCAGCTCAGGAGGTTGAGGCTGGAGGATCTCGAATTCAAAACCAGCCTTAGCAATTTAGCAAGGTGCTAAGCAACTCCGTGAGACCCTATCTCTAAATAAAATACAAAATAGGTCTGGGGATATGGCTCAGTGGTTGAGCACCCCTGAGTTCAATCCCCAGGAACCCAAAATAAAAAATGGAAGTCATGAAAAGATGACAGATTGGGGCAAATATGGTTTTGCTAATGCTGATGTGAATTTTAAATGAACATCAGTTTTTTTTCCATGAGAAATGCAAGTGTATAGATATTCTACAGTTTGCACTGGGTCTGGCTCTCAGACTGGGTTAATTTGACCAAGATTGCATCCTATAAAAATTGCATATTTAGTTCAGTCTTCCCAGGTGAGAGGAGAGATACTAATTTCCCTCCGAGAATAGTCCTGCCACTAGAGATGTCAATCACAGCCTCACTGTTGAAAGGGACACCCACAAGGAACATCACGTGGGAAGTCATCAACATCTTTCTCTTGTGCTCAGATCATCAGAAATGCACGTGTGAGAGGCCCCCAGGACGCTTATCTCTTGATGGAGGAACCCTTCGTGGAAGCTAGCTTGTGTCTCTCATAGCTCAAGCCTGGTCCATATGACAGTAATTCTTTTTCTGAAGGTATCTAAGACTAGTTGGAGAGGTGGAGAGATGACAGGTTTTGTACTTTTCTCACTGGAGCCATTGGGTCAGACTACACCATGGAGGGATGGTGGGACATCTTAAGGAAGAATGGTTGGTCCCATTGGCCACCATCTGCATAGATGCACATTATGGAGGTTGATGTAAACTCACTCAAGTACAGAATGGACAACTTACTCCATTCTGCATATTGTGGGGCTAGAAGGGACATTGGCCTGGCCTGTGAGATAGCAAGCACAGTGATTGCTTACAGCATTGGGCATAAGTTACCTTTTCCCAAGGAGGCAGGCAGGGATAAGGAAGAACATGGTAGCAGGAAGACATCCTGAAGATTTAGTGGCGTCCATTCACGAACTGGCTGTAAACTCTCTTGAGTAAAACTCCACTTGGTGAATTTTTCAGATTTACCAGTGTCTAGCTTCTCTTCCAGAAAGCAGAATCTCTGGCACCCACAGATAAAGAGAGCAAGCAGCCTGGTATTCCCAATGCACTGTTATGATTTGGATGTGAGACAATGCAAGAAGGTTAAGAGGAAAACTGATTGGGTTGTGAAAGCCTTATCCCAGTCAGTGATTTTATCCCCTGATAGGGATTAACTGTGTGGTAGCTAAAGGCAGGTGGGAGTGTGGCTAGAGGAGGTGGAAATTGAGGGCATGGTCTTGCAGTATATATTTGTATTCAGCAAGAGGAGATCTCTCTCTCTCTCTCTCTGCTTCCTGATCACCATGTGAGTTGCTTCCCTCTGCCACAATCTACCGCCATGATGTTCAGCCTCATCATTGATGAATTCTATATTTTATAAAGATGTTTTTCTCAGTGATACTTTAAAAGATTGCACAGCTCTTACAAGCTATGGCTACAAAATATCCCACTTAACAATTTTGGGAGCTTTTTTTTGGCAATTTCCATAATATAACGGGACTTGGCAATATTTTTGCCAAGAGCTAGCTAGTAGATGTTTTAGGTTTGCAAACCTTCATATTTCAGGTCTTCGGCCATCATACAGGAATAAGTGAGGCTGGGTTCCAAAACAGCTTTATTTTTGCTAAGAGCTAGCTGGTGAATGTTTTAGATTTGCAGACCTTCATATTTCAGGTCCTTGGCCATCATACAGGAATAAGTAAGACTGGGTTCCAAAACAGCTTTATTTATTGAAACAGGCCCGGGCCACAGACTACCAACCTTTGACATCCATGGTGGTAGAATGATTGACTGAATAAATGCTAATTAACAGAAGCCCTCAGAAATATTGAACTTGGAGATGGAGGCAATGCAAGAGTTTGGCAAATCAGGCCATGATCTTTGTGAAGCCATTTCATTTCCCTTATTTGTGATTCCTGTGAGCCTCCAGACTCAGTTAGAACCCTCCCCAAATGTGCAAGGCACAAAATGTGGAAATCAGATAGGGGCCCTTTTGATTAAAAGACTTCTGTTGTCAAATCTCCATAGAAAAATAGAGGTGAAAAGGCCTTTTAAAATCAGACAGCCAGAGGCGAGATATTTGTTTTGATTTCTGATTCACATCACTTATTCCAAGTGGCATTTCAGCCTTTCCAGATATCTTTTCTAAATTATCCATCATTGAAAGGTGTCACCTGAAGTTGACAATCACCTCCCCTTTGCAGGGGTCAGAGCTAGTTATTCTCAGTGTCTCGTGGAGGAATGCAGTCCCTACGTTCTAAAGGTTATTAATATTTACTCCATATTGTGATGTATTGAAGTAGCCACTTTAATCTTGCCTTTCAAGTCTTAATAACAGAAAGGATGGGAAGATCAATAACCCCATGATGGGTAACTAATTGCTTTTGCTTCAGCCTGCAACCTTCCACCCCTCCTAGAGCTCATTCTAAAGTCCACTTGACAATCTCAGATACGGTTTTCAAGCCTGGATCCCAACAGTTCCAACTCCAAATTGAATAGGAAAGAATATGTTAATAAAACAAAACAAAAACCTTTCTATCCATAAGGCTTTTCTACCGAAGCACTACCCAATATTATCCAGGTAGGGAATTTATTAGAGATAATTGCTAAGATGACTGTTAAGAACTGAACCAGTCTTTGCTTTGCAGAAAATGATTATGTTAATTAATTATGTTATTTAATTGTTTTTAAATATTTTTAATGATTTAATTCACTACCACACAATCAAAGCTTTACTCTGAAAATGCACTCAGTAAGTATCCCACTGTCCAGTGCATTTTCATCCATCACCGAAAAATAGTTAACTAATCAGGCAAAGTTACCTGAACAAAGTGGCAAGGAACAGTAGGGTCTTAGGTGCCCTGTCATGGAGATGGAAAAGATGAGTCAGGATGGTGGGAAAGACCAGGCCAATATACAGACAAGAGCATATTTCAGAGGAATCAGTCTGGTTTTTAATTTTAACTGAGTCATAAATTAATCTCTGTTCATATAAAGCAAGAAAGAAGTTATGTCAATCAATGTCACTACACCTGTACACATGGGTCCCTTCTTCCTGTTGCCTCAGCAACTGAGACTGTAACAAAATGCATGAGGCATTTCTTGTTCATCTTGTTCTCAAAGGTTTGCAATAAACTATAACTGCTTTCACCTTTTCTTTTAAGAATTTGCTGGGGAAGAAATCATGAGTTATTTTTCCAAAATTAAATATTCAGACTTTTCCTCTCAAAAGATTTTTTGTTATTAAATTTTTAAAAACTTTTAAAAATATCTTTTAATTAGCTGTACATGACAGTAGAATGCATTTATGCACTTTGATACATCATACATAGATGGAGTATAATTGCTCATTTTTCTGAGTGTATATGTTGGAGAATCACATTGGTCATGCAGTCACATATGTACATAAGGTAATAATGTCGTTTCATTCTACTATCTTTCCTGTCCCCAAACCCTCTCCCCTCTCACTATTCCCCTCTCCCTAATCTAAGGTAACTCTATTCTTCTCTAGGACACCCCCATTTTGAATTAGCTTCCACATATCAGAGAAAACATTCGGCCTTTGATCTTTTAATAATTTATTACTAAACCTGGAGTCTCCCAATATAGTTTTTTCATAATTAACAGCTTGTGTTATCATTGATATTCCCATGGCTGTACCTATCTGTCTTCATAACCCACATCATGAAACATGCTCTTTCTTTTGCATTTGGAAAGTAATAATTTTAAAGACGGGTGAAAGATTTTTTTTTTTTTTTTTTGCTGTGCCAAACTCATTCTCATCCATGATCCAACCCAATGGGTGTTCTCAATTTTGGGCTAGAAATCGATTTCTTGCTGTATCGTCTTAAGTCAAAGAGTTTAAATATCTCATCATCTTAATTTAAATCCTTAATTCATTCCCTTGTGAATGTGAGCTCAAAGTTATTTCCTGGCTAGATGAGAAATCTGAAAAGGGAATGAAAAGAAATAAATGATTGCAAACATGTTCCTGCCTCTCCCCTGCCTCTTCCTCTTCCATGAGGCTGGTGTTGAAGGATCATGCTGAGAACCCCAGCCATTCTGCTGGAGAGTGCCCAAGTGTGTGTCTGTATCCACATCAGGCGTTAGGCTTCTTGCACAGATTAGCTTTCTGTGCCTCAAGTGCAGTTTACTGCGACACTTTGACTTTTGGGCCAAAATATGAGTACAGAAAACATGAAAATATCTTTCCGACTTCTCTATTACATCCTTAAATTCTCATCCCCAAGTAGGAGGAAATCGATGAGCCTGGTCTTGAGTGTCCATCGTAAGAGAGTCAATTAATTCAGGAGGTACTCTACCCAGAGGGACCCTCTGTGCTGAGCACAGAGTGGGACGTGGTGGCCATCGCCTCAGATTTGCTTCCTTGATGTTGCAAGTCGTTTAAAAGGTTTCCTGAATAAATCCGATTTACCTCCTCAGAGTCTTGTACTTTTAATGGGCTTCACTCTCCTACCGGTCCTCAGGCAGGACTTCCCTTTCAATTCCCTGAAACGTTAGATTGAGACAATTAAATTCCTTTTGTGAGTCTTTCGGAAGTCATCTTAGAGGGACTCGGTGGGGAAACCATTGCTGTAGATGAGTGTCTAAGCATCGCCTCCTGACCAGCCTGTCCCCAGCCTGTCCCCAGCCCACACTGAACCTGCCACCCCATTGGAGAGCGTGGGCACCCAGCCATATGATGCAGTCAGGTTTGAGAACACTGCACAGAGAAATGCTGAGCAGAAAAAGGTCTTGTCCCTCTGTGACATCTGTGAAATATGCTGCTGATTTCTGCCTTCACCCAAGTTTCCAGAGTGAAGGATTATTTTAATATGTACAAATGCCTCCCAAGCAATCATCTTCTCAGCAAAAAAAAAAAAAAAAAAAAAAACAAACACACACCTTCCTGGCATGGCCGTACATCATTAGCTGATGTGATGTGGCCACTGTCTACCTGCTTTCCAAATGATACCTCTGATTGTCTCCCTTATTTCCATCAGAATGCATTTCCTTTTCAATCTCCTCTTGAAACAGTCAGAAACCGGCATTCTTCGTGCTTTCTTTGATATTGAAAGTCTCCTTCCCCCTTCAGATGGAGATCATTAGGAATCCATTGTATGTCCACGTAGGAAACCTGTGAGGCTCTTAGGAATTACAGTTAAGTAGATGGGACTTATTTGGTTCCCATCTCTATAGGGTAAGTGCACTGAGCCCTACAGGGTTCCATTTTATCACAGTTCAGAAGAGGGGATGATATCTTTAGACCAGCCCCTACCTAATAGCTGTTATGTGCTGGGCATCAGTTTTGAGTATTTTATATCAATCAACTGGTTCTCACCACCACCTTATAAGGTAGGCTTCATTATTATTCCTATTGTACAGATGAGAACCTTTGGGGAGAGAAAAGACAAATTCCCACAAATCATGGGATGTTGCATCCAGTGGAGTTGAGAGCCTGGGGTCTCTGACCCCTCATCCATTACCACCCCTAGCGCCCAGTGCTTTCTTATCTGATGCTGGAGTAGCTCCCAAGAGAAATGGAGTAGTCCCCCAAATGACCCTTGCCAAATATAAGCTTCTCTTCTTATCAGAAAGATTTTTACAAAAAATGTCAGCAGGATTTCTGCAGGGAGATCAGTGTGGCTTGAAGATTCCTTTTCCTTGCAAAAGGTGGGTTTCTCTTTCACCTAAAAGCTAGGTCTACGATCCAGCATGCTGCTGTGCTAAACATACTCTCTCTGTCTTCCGTGGTAAAAGCCTGTGAAACCTCTGTCTAGCCTAAGAATATGGGACAGAAAGTATGTGCCCACCCCCTGGCATGTAACCACCCCATGAGAATAAATCTAGAAGAATTTTCAGACCAAGGGTCCAGAGTTATTTTTTTTAACATTAGCCCCTCTGGACTGCTGCAGCTTAAATAAACCTGCTTCCTGAAATTCCTTGCTAGAGGCTGGGTAGTTTTTGTCACTATTGTTGCATGTTCAGTTCCCTGCAAGAAGAAAAACATGGGAACAAAACAATCAATAACATAATATGGGTGTGTAGTACTACCTTATTACTAATAGAATGAATTGTTGGGGCTGTGGCTCAGGGGTAGGGCACTTGCCTGGCATGAGTGAGGCACTGGGTTCAATTTTCAGCACCACATATAAATAAATAAATAGATAGATAGATAGATAGATAGATAGATAAATAAATAAATAAAAATAGATTTATCAATGATTAATTAAAAAAAAAAACAAAACAATGAATTGTATAATGCCTAGTGCCTGAACATCTTCTTCATCTGACTGGACGTCAGAAGTCTGCAATGGCTGTCAGTATATTAAAGTTTCAAAAAAAGGTTGCTTTCCAATTACTAGATGCCACCTGTGTTATTGCTAGTGTCTCCCTCCATCTTCCAAGCCAGCGATGTCATCACGTCAACCCGTTTCCGTCACCACCCCTTCCCTAGCTCAGGAACCCCTGCCTCCCTCTTCACTTTGGAGGATCCTTGTGATGACATTTGTAAATTCAGGATGATTTCCTCATCTTGAGATATGTGACTTAGTAACATGGCTGGGGACACTCTAGCCACCTAAGATGACATGGCTCATGGGGATGGAATATGGTCATCCTCGGAGTGGATAATGGCAAGGTGTTTCACAGGTTTCTGTTCACAACTCACCCGTTATGTGCAGAAGGCAAAGAGCAGAGGGCAGCCAACCCTTTTGGGGAAGTAATGCCTGGGCACGTTTGGTTATGAACAGTGCTTTTGCCATTAAAGCCAGAAGGGCATTTTGAGACTTCCCATCCTGAATCAGCTCTGCTCCACGCAGGTTGTGGGTCCAGTTCTAAGGATGGAGAGCTGGGTCCTGCCACTGGGAGCAGCAGAGGTGAGACCACTGATGTCCCTGGATAAAGCACTAAGGCCTGGCTGACTGTGGACGTCTCTCTCCTGTGAGGTCCAAAAGGCTACGTGTGGTGGATACTCAGCAAACACCATTGATTGGAAAACCATGCAAGTGAATAAACACAGAGGTCACTACAAAGTTCAGTCATGAAAAATGAACTTCCTGATCACTCGCTGGCAGTTCTGGGAGCGATGTCTGACTCGAGCTGCTTATTGATCTGTCCTATGTCCCACTGGGATGAGGGAAAGCATTCATTGGCTCCAGAACTACCATTGGCCTCCTTAGTTATACACTCCAGCTAAGCTACCTTGAGCTAAAGCAGTTCTGGCTGCCGCTGGGACCCACAAAGACTGTTTGTGGGAGACCTGTGATGAGCCACTTTAGGAGCTCAAAACCTGTTGTTGGGCATCAGTGTCCCCACTTAGGGACATTCTATTCTGTGCCTTTCATGGACATTCACAGAATCAGGGAACATAGCTTTTATTGAAAAAATAAATGGAATTCTGTGATGGGGAAACAAGAATGCTCACCCACGTAGTGGGGTGACGTCTCAGGACCGATGCATATTAAAATTCTATTCTTTCCCCCCTGCTCACAGATACACTTGTCTGTATGTCAGCCACAGAGGTAATAAATGAAACAGTTGGTTTTATAGGTTCTTTGTACAGCAGGTTCCAAGATGGACAGCTGTCTCATCACTGTGGCTTAAAGCCCCAGGAAAGAGGTGGACAGGCATGGTCAATTATACCCCCACAAAAGGGCGTGAGTCTGGCCCTCCCACAATCCCTCCACTCCATCAGCTCTGGGCATCTGCTCTCCTCAGACTAACTCACCTGGAGAAGGACTCTCTTGGGTCTATTCCACCCTTGGCAGAATCAAAGGGAGTACTGGATTTTTCTAGAACTGAGACATCCTACTCTTCATTTCTTACCTAAGTCTCTATTAAGTGGAACAGACAAAGTTCTCCCCTTTCCAGAGAAAAGACCCAACCTCCATTCCTTGGCCCATTCATTGCTTGACAGAATGGCCATGGAGTTCCCGTTCTGCAGTTGGCACTTTGAAAGGATCCCTGGGTAAGATAGAAACACCATTCCTGGTTTCACTGAAGGTGTCAATTAATGGGGACAGTAGACTGTAAAAATAAGTAAGTGAATGAGTCAGGGATCCCCACAGAGTACTCGTTCCAGGGCAGGCACTGATCACAGTTCTTTATCTCAGGAAGTCCCCTCAACAACCTATGAAAACAGAGGTTTCCTGTCCTACTTCAACACGCCCACTCAAGTCATTGCCATGGTTTGGAACCTAAATGTCCCCGATATGCCACAGATCAAAGGTGTGGTGTCCAACCCATGGTGCCCCTGGGAGGTGGTGGACATGTGGCGATGGGGCTCGTTGGAGGAACTAGATCACCTTTAAGGGTATTTGGGGACCTTGTCCCCTTTCTCTCTCTTTGCTTTGTGGCCACTAGGAGGTGAGCTATTTTCCTCTCCCTTTCACCTCTGCCAGGATGGGCTGACTTGCTGCAGACCCCCACAGAACCATGGACTGAAGCCTCTGTTACAGTGAGCCAAAATAAACATTTTCTCCTTAAAATTCATTTGCATCTAAATGTATTTTGTGACAATGACATAAAGCAGACTAACCCAGGCAGAGGACTCCTACAAGCTGGAGCTAGGATTCTGCTTGCAGGGCTGAAGCACCGAGTGCCCAGGGAGTGCCCAGGGAGCCGGCCATCAGCTAGACTTGACACTCCCTCCAACAGCAGAAAACCACAGCCCACCCTCATGGAGGAGATGGATTGCACCACCACCAGGCTGCAGGTGGCATCTCATCACCATGGTAATGAGATGCAGTCCTTGCTCACCTCTCCCTGGGACCTCCTCAGATCTCCCATCCCCAGGGAAGCTCCTTGAAGATCATTTATGATAATCAGCAGTAAGCACCAGTGGCCTCTGAAACCTCTCACAGAGAGTGCTTAATGCAGTAATTGTTTACTCTGATTTGTAATGAGAGAGAGTAACACGGCGATGTTAGAGACTGATTAATTTTCTTGAACGTATTCCAGAGCAGAAGGCACCTTGAAGAGCAAGACTCATTTTCTCCTCCTGCGAATTACCCTGTCATGATTTTTTTTTTTTTTTGTCGCTGAACCCCACAGGCTCACCTCAGAGCACAGCTCACCTTAGATTTGCATAATGCAAAATTGCAGAGATAAATTATTATCACATGCAGGACCAGTTATCACTTCCTTACCTCCAAACTGGTGAAAAGAAAGACAGAAAAGAAATAAATAAAAAGTATTGCCATGGAACCAAGAACAATAGAAGAATGAGGTCCTGGGGGCCTGCAGCTTTATTCCTGCCCGTGTGTCACAGCCACACAGGAAGCGGCTAGCATTCACCTGGCTCAGAGTGGCCATTTAAAAAGCCCTAAGAGGAAAAAATAAATAGGGAACAGATGCAGGCCATAAAATAAACACAATGATGCTTCTATGAAAATCGAATATTTCAATGTCTGACTGAAGTGGACCATCGTCATGCTCAAGAAAGGCTTGTGTATACCCAATGGGCTTTTGTGACAGGCTGCAGGCGTGTGACTCCAGAACAAGGACTTTGTCCATTGGCCCAGACCAACTGCCTTGTCTTTGTCTTCTGAATCGCTCAAAAAACCTGTTAAGATATATGACCCACATAAAGTAGGACCAGAGGGTTTCCGTATCGTAGACCCTGGGGATTGGATGTTGCTTTATTACCCTTTAACGCAAAAAGGGTTTTATGGGTAGGCTTCCCCCTCTCTCACCCACAAGGGTTATAAAAAAAATCCAAAGGATTAGCCTCTCTAGGATATATGCGAAGATGCGACTACCCGGATAGCTTTGTGACAGACAGATATGCCGGGATTTACGTGGACTTATTGGGGATGGCAGATGTGGGTGGGTCATGGGGTGGAGATGGAGGTAGGGTTTGTGGAGAGAATTGATTGGTGATGATAGTGGCAAAATATCAGACAATCAGACTCCTTATCAGGACATTATGAACAGATTTTGTTATTACTTTTTTGAAGGTGGTTGGTCCTTTGTTTTTTTCTACCCATGGATGGTTCTTACTTCTCATCTCTAAAGCATCTCTGTACCTTTATGTGGCTTCTGGGGCCTGGGTTCCTTTGCTATGGTAGCATTTAATCTGTGTCCCAGGCATGCAGAGGGGATGTCACTGTTTGACACAGTGAAGGGAAGCCACCCTTGCTGTGCCTACTTGGGTGGGATAAAGGACAGGTTTGAACCATTAGCAGTCATGTTTAATTGCCTAGGCCAAAGGTCCCGACGGGTGGCCTGCTGCCTGGGTTGGAACCAAAGTCATGCTTTATTGGACCTGCCTTTTAAGATTCCAGAATGAATTGCCCATATATAAAAATAAGCAGAGCCCATCCCAAATAGCTGGCTTTCTAGGTGCTCTTGATAAGAGCACTCAATGCCCCCATTATCAGACAACCCCCTTGTATCTGTCTTTCACGATCCTCCCTGGCTGCAGCTTACAGTGTCATTCCTTTTCTTTTCTTTTCTTTTCTTTTCTTTTTCTGGAAATGTGTCGGCTGCATTGTTGGAGCTTTTTCTCAGGCTCCACATCTGAGATGCAAAAACGAGTTCCTCAGTCCTGTATGGTCATCTGCTCGTGGACCTCACCAAGATGATTTCGCCTCACCCTAACACTCAGACCTAATGCTGTGTGGCAAGGTCTTAGTCTGCGGGCATGCTCCTTCCTTCCCCAAGGAAGCCACGGGGATTTAAGGGACAGGGATTTTAGGAAGCACTGAACTCCCCAGGACAGAGGTGCTCCTCAGGCCAAATTAAGGCCCTTTTTCTGTTTCTACCAGCAGTTTGGATCCTGCCTCTGAGAGCTGGTGCAGGCCTTCTTCCTGCTTTGGCTGTATTCCTGTATGCTAGGAGACCCTAAGGCTGCAAAGCCTACTGGCTCCCTCCACCCCTTTTATCCTGGTCCCACGAGATTGGCAGCCCTGTCTCTGCAGCCCTGCATTTATTAAGCCAGAGATGATTGCCCTCCGTTTATCTGTGACTGGGTTTTGCTAAAAGAGAATGGCTTCCTGCCAAAATGAGATGCATGCCTAATGAACTTCAGTGTTCAGCTGCCTGGGCCTCACAGAATCCTCCATGTCAGCCTGCAGCTACTGGGAGAGAGGAGAAGATTCCAGAAGGTTAATAATGAAGGAATTACTTCCTTTAGCGTTGGCTTTCTGTGCATGTAGCTCCCCTAGTGAGATTGTACATTCTTCTGTTATTTTCTAAAAACAGTGTTCTAGGAATTGAGGCAGCAGCCTAGAAGGATCATCTTTTTCCAGTAAAATCTCAGTTTTGGCATGTGTGTGTGTGTGTATATATATATATATATATATATATATATATATATATATATATATATATATATCCACGAGACACAGGTGGACATTAAATTAAATAAACTGAATTTATATCTCTGAATATCACATGTGGCTCAGGGCTACCAGAGTGTACACTGCAGATGGATAGCAGAAGTGTCTGCTAGACAGCTCTGGAAGCATGTAGGTGGGTGTTCAGACCTTTGGGTGCTGTTGGGTTTTGCCTTTGTTATTGTTTTTCCCATTCAATCATGCATTCAAATTATATTAATTTAAGGGCAATGGGATAGATGCTGAAAAATGATTTACCTACTGAGTTATTAGAGATCAAGCACCCTACACAGTGCTTTTGGTCCAAAGATGGATTCCTTGGAAGTAGGTGCATTGTTTATCCATTTTGCAGAAGAGAAAAACTGAAGCTCAGTATTACCTATTTCATCATAGACCATGTTTTAGACCTCAAAGCCTGTGTATACTGGGGGGAAATAATGGTTTCTGGAAAAGTTTCCTACAAAAACAATAAGTTTCTGGACTAAATCATCATCATCATCATCATTCTCTGGGAGGAGTGGAAAGAACTCTTTTACAACAAGAACCTAGGATTTAGTGCATAATTATCTCAAAACCAGGTTAAGACGGACCACAAGAGATGGTGGTGGGGAGAAAGAAAACAAAAGATATGAAATAAAGCAAAGTCAAATAAAGGTGAGCGTCCATAAATAGCTTGAATATCTGCATGTTTGTTTCATGTTTGCAATCACTTGTTTTGAGCTGATGTAGACTTTGTTTCATCCCTAGTGCAGGCTTTTTAGCCCCCAGTTGGTAGTAGGCATTCAGCAAGTGTTTACTCACTAGATCAACAACATCACGGGCACTATGAAGTAAATGTTCATAAGGACCTGGAGGAAGGGAGCGCTGAGCCCATTGTACATCAACAAAGCTTCCCAGGTCAGAAGCATTTAAAATGGGCCTGGAACCTGAGTAGAGCTTCACCAGCACATAAGAAGCAGAGACTCATTCCAGATGGCTGCAACGATTTCTTGGAAAGGTATAAATGGATCCCATATAGAGACTGTATGCTTTTGGTGAATGAAACTACTTCTTTCCCTGAAAATGACTTCAAGTTGCCCAAACACTGCTGCTTCTATTAGCTCATGAACAGCACCTTCTTGTGACCCAGGAGCCACTCGGTGATGGTGACCACGTATTACCAATCCTTCACCAGGCCCAGTTGAGTTGTCCTCAGAGGAGCACACAGAGGCCTTTTGCTGGTAGCCTCTGTTGACTGAAGCCCCAGAAGCTGGCCAGGGAGATGTATTAATGGCAGGACCTAATCCCTATTGCATTTTACTGAAATTCCATTTCAGCTGCAGAAATGCCGAATGCCTGCTGGTGCAGTGTAATTTCTTCAAGCATTACCTACTAAAGGACATCATATTTCATTTCTCCATGCCTGAGGTTTATCCAAACAAAGGAAATGGGTTATTACCAAGGAAAGTATAACTCAAAATTTCAATTATGACTGTTAAACTACATGTGAAATTACTTTTAATAATTAAAAATGGCTCCTGCCATTCTGCAGGCCTCGCTTCATATTAGGTCTGGTGCCATTTTCAGGAAAGCTAATAATCCCCCGTAAATCCCAATGACCTTAATTGTCTTCCCAGGCACCCTTCAATGACCTTTATCGCTTAGATGGTTAAAATCTAAAATAAATGACACTCATATATCTGATGTGCCAGCATCTCATCTTTCTTGATGTTATGCGTGTTTCCAGGAGAGCCTTCCTCTGAAGACATGAGCGCACGCTTTGCAAAGAATTCTTATTATGTGTATTTTTTTAAATCAAATTTTAAGGTAGAGAGGGAGAAATGCCAACAAGAAAATTGTCATTTGGGAAAAAGAGGTGAAAACCACAGCAAGCCAAGGGATTGAAGTGAATGGAGGTGTATATTTGGGTTAGTAATTATGAATTCCACTGAGGAAACACAAACGTGGCATCCAACCATAAAAGAGCACAGCAAAATCTACTCCCAGAAGCAAAAAATTAATGCAAGTCTTTTGCATCACAGATAAACATTCTTTCTGCAGAAGATTTAAGGAGCCTGTGCTGTCAAGGACAGAGCACCTCTTGGCTATTTCCTGGAGAAGTCATTTTTAATATCTAAATCTCATACCTAGGAATCTTCTTGGATCCAACTTCTTTACTGGTTCCCTAGAGATTGCACATTGCATCATACATTCAAATGTTTTTTTTTTTTATAAATTGGAATAATGGATGTGACTTTAATATGATTGTGGTCTGCATTTCTGCATAATGATGTGCCATTCTTCTTTGGAAAGGCTGCTCTGTTCTTAGGTGCGTTAATTGAATCAGCCATTCATGTATTCATTCAACAAATATTTCCTGAGCATATGTTTTGGATCAGGATTGTATTTATTGCTTAAAATGTGCAGACGATGGGTACATCATCTTAAAAAGAGTGTAGATGAGAGGAGGAGAGACATCCCAGTAGCTAGTAAACTAAAGAATGACAAACAGACATGGTGATGTTGTTAGACTCACATCATTCAGCAGCTTATCTTTAAAATTCCAACTGCCCTAGGAAGCCAGAGAAAGAGAAATATGGTTTCCTTCTAGTTCCTCCTGCCATTTTAACAAAAGTCACTAGGCAACACTAGGAATCAGAATGTGGTCCTTGGGAACTAGTCACCCTTGTTTAGGTCTCGCTCAGGGGCCTCTGTCCATGGTACCTAAAGAAAGCTGTCCAGTCTGGCTTTCCACAGCCATACCTAAACACGCACACCCATTGGAGCACCCGGATCCCTTCACCTTGGTGAATGTGTTCTCACTGTTTTGGTCAGCTTTTTTTTTTTTTTTTGTCACTGTGACAATAAGACATGACAAGAACAACGTAGAGGAGGAAAGTTGATTTGTACTCACGGTTTCAGAGGTTCAGTCCATAGATGGCTAAGTCCATTGCTTTAGACCCAAGCTGAGGCAGAACATCATGGTGAAGGGCATGATGCAGGAAGGTAGCTCAGGACATGGCAGCCAGGAAGCAGGGAGAGCTGTGTTCACCAAACAAATATAAACCCCAAAGGTGTGATACCCCACCCCTGAGACCTGCCTCCTTCAGCCACACCCTACCTCTCTACAGCTTACCACCCAGTTAGTCAATATCATTGGATTAATCCACTGATTAGGTTGCAGCACTCTTGATCCAGTCATCTTTCCTCTTTATATTCTTGCATGATATTGTGGTTCTCATGATCCAATCATTTTCCTCTTTATATTCTTGTATGATATCACACATGAGCTTTGTGGGAATATCACATGTCCAAGCCATAACACTCACCTACCCTGAACCCAGTGATTTCCAATTATTTCTCTCCCATCAACCTGAGTTGAATTCTTCATGGTTTTATGAGCCCATAAGTGAGCTCTCTAGGGCCCACTCATATGCCTTTCTTTTATCTCACATGGATCTCCAACCACATGCTTTCTTTTGTGGGCCTCAAACAAGCCATCCTAGTGTCCATTAAAAAGTTTTAACCCATGATTTCTGATTGCCTGGAGTACTTCTCCAGACAGCTTCAATGGTTTCAATCCATTTTCTCTTCTGTATCTGTTTTACAAAGTTTGACTTGAGAAAGAATTTGCTTAAGGACCAAATTTAAAAATACATGTATATTTAAAAATATATATATATATATATATATGCACCAGTCTCACCACCCAGTTGACAATCTATTATTTATATCAGTTATTCATATGTCTCCTCCACCAGAATATAAGGTCTACAAAAGAAGGCACTTTGCCTTTACAATTCATCCTAAAACCCTACTCCTAGAAAACAACAATTAGCTCTTGGCCCTGATGGTAGCCAGCTTCCAAAATGGCCCAGTGACTCATCTCCTCGTACTATTCACACCCTTGCAAGGCCCCCTAGGACTCCCCTGTGTAACTAATGAATTTTATGGAAATTGCAACATATAAGAGTCAAGGCTCCACCATGATAGGAGTTATGGCTACTACTGACCTCCCTGTTGATTTTCTCACTCTGAGTGAGGCCAGAAATCTTGTCATGAGGACATTCAAGCAGCCCATGGAGAGTGCCCCACAGAGAGGAACCGAGGATTCCCACCAATGACCAGCACCATGTGAGTGAACCATGTGGGAAATTGGTCCTCTAGCCAACATCAGATCTTCTGGTGCTCCAGCCCTGGTTGATAATTTGGTTATGGTATTAAAACAGACTCTTAGCTGAAACCTCCAAACAGGCTGCCTCTGAGTTCCTGATGCATGAAATCTGGGTAGAATATTGAATATTTATTTTGTCTAACTGTTAAATTTGGGGACCATTAGTTTGCTACATCAGAAAACTGATATCACCATGCTTTGCTAACTTCTATGTCTTATGCTTGAGGCAGAGCCTGTCACATAGTAGGCCTTCAATATTTGCTAGCTATGCTAATGTAAGGGTTACAGATTGACAAAAATGCCTTCATTCCATTTAACTGCATTAAAATGAAGACTAATGGCAGCCTCACCACAAGATACAAGATGTAGCCAACTTTTAAGAAAGGTTTTATTTTATTAAAGATGGTTATCTTGAGATCAGTATCTCATAGTTGCATAATCATGGAGGCTGAGCTGCTTTCTGATTTAACTCCTACATATCTTTGTCTTAGCAGAGAAACTGACCAGAAGGGCTTTGTCCCCCTCATTCTTTCTTTAAGGTCTTTAAATTCTATTTGCAGGTGGTGCTGCTTTCCCATCTTTCTCTTTATTGCTTCTCTAGCTTTGGTTGTAATAACAAATGCACTTTTTAAGACTCTTTCAAATTCTGCCATTTTGCTGAAGAAGAAGGAAAAAAAAGATTTAAATCAAATTGTGGTTCATTTGTAGGACTCTCTGCAGACATTTATAACTGACAAGTGAATGCATCAGTTGCTTTAAATAGCCTGACTGTAGTCATTCATAACAAAACAAAGAGGAGCCGGCTGACTGATGGGGACTGACAGATGAGCCTTTCTGTGAAGTTGGGGAGGGTACCAACTTTAATTTTAGAATATCAGCTTTTACAGAATTCTCTGAAATAATTGTTAGTGCCGATTCTGATTCAAATTTAAAGCACAAAGCAACGTGTTTAGCCCAATGGGTTGAATATGGCTTCTTTTCAATCTGCTTTTCCTCTCTGCACATCCTGACCAACGTGCCAAACTTTTATTTCTCACTCTTCCATAAGCTCATTTTTATTAGCGGTGATGAGCTATCTCCATTTCTTAGTATGCGTTCCATGAGAAGCAGGCCTTATTTGAAATTTCTTTCATGTTGGAGGCATTTACGTAGTTCTACAACCACAGCAGGTCTTCAACTGCCAATTTAAAACTGGAGAGACACTTTCAAAAGTGTTGGTTATTTTAACAATACTTTATACTCAGGATTCTCATTTTGTTGTGCGCAGATAGAATGAGGTGTCATTAATATCCAGACCATCATGATATCTTGCAATGTGGAATATTTAAGCCTCAGTAGTTTTTGACCACGAATTCACAATTCAAAAGAAAATATATTCAGGGTTAGGAAAACAGCAGGTGCAAAGAGAGTTATAACTAGCTCTTTTGACTATTAGGAGAAAAATAAAATTGGCAGCAATAGACTTGTTCAACTTCTGCATTTCTATTCTTAATGGTAATGATATGACCAAGTGCTACACATTAGCACTGTCAATAGGCATAGCCAATTGCATAGCATTATTGGAACCATCCTACAAATAGAAAAAGAGAACATGAAAAAGAGAGGCCTTAGGGGTTATCAATCATTGACTTGGTGTAGCAATGTGAGATTAGCACTTTACAACATGCAGTGATATTAAACTCCAAGCTAGCTCAAGGTTTCTCAGTAGCTTCACTGTTGACATTTGGAGCTGGATAATTCTTCCATGTGGGGAACTGTCGTGTGCAATAAAAGGTATGTAGCTGCATCCCTATTCTGTAGATGTATCCTCTATTCTGTAGATCCCAGGAGCATCACCCTACTCCCAGTAATCAAAAATATCTCCAGATGTTGTCAAATGGCCCCTGGGGACTTCTGCTCTAGATTATTACTTGAGTAAAAAACATAAGACTTGGAGAAGATTAAGACATACACTGTCTCAGCTGGGCACAGTGGCACATGCCTGGAATCCCAGTGGCTCAGGAAGCTGAAGCAGGAGGATCACGAGTTCAAAGCCAGCCTCAGCAACAGAGAGGTATTGAGCAACTCAGTGAAACCCTGTCTCTAAATAAAAAATAGGGCTGGGGATGTGGCTCAGTGGTCGAGTGCCCCTGAATTCAATCCCAGGTACACACACACACACACACACACACACACACACACACACACGACATACACTGTTTCTACCATAAAGATCCCCGTGAAAAAACAAGTAGCACCATTGACCCAGAGAAACAGGGACTCCAAAAGCTTTGAGGGGTTTGAGGTGGTAGCGAGGCCCCCTTTATTTCATGTATGAAACTCTCAGGTGCCGGGAGGAGTGTAGATTTGCTCCGTCACAGACTTCATTATACCAGGCGTGAAACTCCACATTCCACTTCTTAAATGCTGTCCTTTCTTCCCATCTAAAGACAACCCCATCATTGCACACCTTGGGTTTAAGTCTTCATTTGCTAGAAAATGCATTGGGTTTGCATGATCTTTGTTAAGGAAAATAACTGATGGAGCTACAAAGAAAAAGAACCCCCTTATCCTGAGCAATCATTGAATCCTTCAGGGTAGGGAATAGTGAGAATTTTGATGTTAAATTTTGTCTTTTCTATTAAATGATTCTGATATCTAAACTTATCTGGTAAGTTTAAAAATTCCATCTTTTAAGTGCAGCATGTTTGATGCAAATGTACAGAATCTAGTCCTATCACCTGGGTTCAAATATTGGTTCAAAGTATGTCAGCATGGGCCAATTGAGCAGCTTTTTAAAAGCATGAATTTCTATTTGTGGGATATAAAGGAGATCATTAAACCCAACTCATAAGATTGCCTTAAACATAAAATGAGATAATGCCTACAGGGAGTTGGGCTCAATTTCTATTACATATAATTATTCTAAATACATGTTTGGTTGCTGCTGTTGCTGTTATTATTAGTAGCATTAATAATAAATTGAATGAAAATCAGAAAAGCTAATTATGCATGCATAGATGTAAGCACTCTTCTTTGTAAATCACCCAACAATAAGACAAAGTCAGAAATAAGAATCTATGAGTTGGCTGGGCGTGGTGGCATACGCCTGTCTTCCCAGTGGCTCAGGAGTCTGAGCCAGGAGAATTGCAAGTTCAAAGCCAGCCTCAGCAAAAGCGAGGCACTAAGCAACTCAGTGAGACTCTGTCTCTAAATAAAATCCAAAATAGGGCTGGGGATGTGGCTCAGTGGTCAGTGCCCCTGAGTTCAAACCCCAGTGACCCACCTTTCCCCCCACCAAAAAAGAATCTATAAGTTAATGGGAAGAATTCTTAGTATGACTAGGAAGAAGAAAGAGATTGTAGCAATAATCATGAAAGTGTATGGCAAGGGAAAGACCTTAAGATACAAATCACGCACAAAATTGTTACAGTTTAAAATATACTTCATTAAAGAAGATGGTTTGGATTTGATGTGAAATAGGACAAGGTCATGCAAGTCTATATAAATGTGGAAAACATGATTTTCTACATTTTTAGAATTTCCACTCACTGAATACTGCCTACAGCCTGGGCAATGCCCTTCTCATGGCTTCACCAAATAGGCTGGTAACGTGACTCAAACATAATGCAAATGGTTTGGTATCTTTACCTTCACCCATTCAAACCGCTTCGCTCTCTTGAAACTCTGAACCATTCATGAAATATAATAAAGGGTTCTAACATGTAGTTAGGAAAGAGATGAAAAATGCCATGCCTTTTCTGTAAATGCTTTGAAATGAAAAAAAAATTAAATGATAGGTGGGAAATGGTCCCTGAAACAACTTCAATTTGCAAACTTTGGACTTATTTCAGAATTTTCCTGTTACCCCAGAGCTATTGCTAATAAATAAAAATGACAATATTGTCAATTTCATTTTGTCTGTTGGCACTGTGCATATGGGAGTATATAGGTGCATAATTTGGTTGCTGTGCTCATTAAACTTTATTAGCATCCATTGGAGAATTCTTGGCTCTGGATTTTGTGCAAAATACAGACCCAGTGTTTGCAGTTCCGTTCCTTAGGTAGCCATGAGTAGGACTTGAAACTTTATTAAAAACTGCCAAAATATTACACTGCCCTTGTATATATGCTAAAAAATACTACATAATTTAAGATTGTTTTTTTAAAAAAGAAAAATCGAGTTACTACCATATTGAAATGAGCCACCATTGAAGTCCTGCTGTTCCTTCAGCAAAATGCTGTGCTTCCTTGCATAATAAATAGCAAATCCTCATAATTTATCATCTGGTTGCTCCTTGTCCTGATAATTTTCTCATATGGAAGTAAATGAATTCCATGCCCCTTTTAAAGAACATAGGGTGGACCAAAAAGAACACTTAAGTTCAGAGTTTTTTCAGAGCTTAATTTGACTGTTCCTCGGTTACATGAGCTTGAATAAGATGTACCTTTGGAGTCTATCAAATAGAGGTCAAGCCATCTTTCCTGCCTGCCTTCCTCTGAGAGTCAGGCTGAGAATCTAATGGGACAGCATATGTGGGTCAGTTGGTGAAATGGGACGCATGAAGAGAAAGGTAAAATACAGCTAGAAGGGGCGAAGGGGACCTGTGCTTGGTGTCACCATAGTTTAGACATGTCTGAGGATGACAGCTGGCTGGTTCACCTCCTCTCCCAGAAAGCTATTTGAATGAGAGACTCTGTGTCTGTTTACATAGAAGCCATAATGAGAAAAGTCTGGGTCAGGCACGACTCTCTTAAGCAAGAAAAGCAAAGCACCACAAACTGTTGGCCATCAGAGAAAATGAATGATCATGCAACCACTGGCCATCCCTCTTGTTGGGTTTCTCTTCCAGCCCCTCCTCTCTGGCCTCTGGGAGCTCCACCCTCACCCTTCTGGAAGTTCCAGTAGGGAATCCCTTTCCTTGTCTGCCCACCTCCTAGAGGTCACCTCCAGCCCTCAGCTCCTTCCTAGAGTCGTCCCAGCCTCCATTCTGTGCCACCTACCCTTTGTGCATCTGATGCTCCTGCCTCCTTCTTGCGGGAACTCTGTGCTGACCCACATGGATGATCCGGGAAGGTCTCCTTTCAAACCCCTTCCCTTGCTCTCATGGGCAAAGTCCCCACCATCACAATCACACACACACTTTAGATGTCCTTTGCATAGGCATTATGGGGCCTTCCAGAGTGCCCCGCAGGGACCTGTGGCCCTCCCATGGCTCATAGGAACATTGAGAACTATTTTTTTGGAGGGAGGACAACACAAGAAAATCCATTTACTTTTTTCCTACAATGCTTTTATACTTGGAATCCAAAAGCTTCTGCACTCTTAAGGTAGGATAAGAGAAGGAATGAAATCCATCAAAGGGGAGGAGAAATGTTGCTAAAAGTATAAAAGTGCTGCTCAGTGGGAATAAGTGCATGAGCCCAACAGACAGCACCTCTGTTTGCATGGAAATTCAATTCTTAGGAAAGAGAGATACAGAATGAACACAACAAAGTGGCTACTTTCAAGTGTGGGACCAACAGATCTTGCTGGTCCTTATATGAGGGGAGGTTGGGGGTAGAAGTGGGGAGATTCCTTTTACTTGAGCATCTGCTGGGTGATGCAAGGTGCTAGGCTCTTAAGGGGTGCTGAGGACAAGGCAGAGACCAGATACCCCCATAGTGACCGGAGCTCCTTGAAAAGGGAGACCCAGAAGGGCATGTGCAGACACAGAGGTATTCCAGGGCTGGGGTCTTCTGGGAATCTGAAGGAGCATAAAGGCCTTGTGATCCTATCAGAAAGATTTCAGAAATGTCACTCAGAGTAACAGGCAAAAGTTTATTAGAACTGGTGCAAAATGGGGAAAGGGGACACTCCCAAGGGAGAGAGTGGGTCCTCTGAGAAAGGAGAGGAACTGTGTGCCTCTCCTGCCATCCAGTTTTATTGCATGGTCTAGAGAAGTGTACAGAGAGTATAGCCAGGTGCACCTATTGACTTTTAAATGACAGCAAGATGACATTAGGATTTCAAGTTCCCGTAGCTATAACCACTCTAGGCCACTCTGGCCTATGCTAAACAGTTGTAATTAGAACCGGTTCTAAGAGATTTTATAGTTAAGGAGAATTAACTTTATCTCCCCAATTCTGGGATCTGGTCTGTGGAAGGGTCACAAAGTGTCTGGGTAACTGTGTCCTTGTCATTGGCATTTGGGGGCCTACATTTCTCCAGCAGATTACAGGTAGTTTTCTGAGGAATGTGACACAGTGGGTCACCATAAGCCAGGCAGGGCTGCAGGTCAATTTGCTTTTTTTAAAAAGTGAGAGCATGCAGGGGTGAGCACAATTGTGCTGGCCAGTTTATAGAATTATTCCCTTAACTTCATCTTCCCACTATCCATATCTGTCTGTCCCCTATCAGACCCAGGGTCCTGCTGTGAGTAGGAAAGAACAAACCAATGATCAATACACTTGGGAAAAGACACCTCAATGCACTCCTTCTCAGAGACATGCAAATCCAAACTATAAGAAAGCCTTTCTTCTACAAAATTGGTGGAGAGGAATTTTAAGAAACTGATGATAAAACTTAATGGCATGCTGAGGTTACCTGAAATGCTGTCTCAGTCATTAACTGCATTAAAGAGAAACATCAAAACTTACGTCAGTGAAGTTTGGAAGAAAGCAGATATTTCCTACCATTGTTGGAGAAATGGAATGGAAGTTGGTATTCGCTTTTCAGGGGGGAAAAAGAAAAGTGTTTCTATATCTCTTAAAATTAAAACCATTCCATTAGGCAGCTCAATTATTGAATACATGTTTAAATATAAAAAAAAGCAAATTACAGAGGTGTTCAGTGAGGTAGACTGAGAAGGTTCACTAGGGTATTGCTTATGATAACAGCAAAAACCAGACCCAATTTAAATGCCTCTTAACACTACGTTCATTCAATGGTCTATCTGAAGCCATAGAGTAGGCGATCCAAATTTAAAAATAAAACCCGTGCATTTATGTGTACCAACATGTTTACATTAAAACACATTCATACTTGAAAATATATTCAGTATATAGAAATTATATTTATAAAATAAAACTATACACATCTCTACATATGTGTTTACAATAAGCAGAAGCAAGACGTATTAGGATTTCCAAAGCCATAGAGGGCATTTACTTTGCCTGTCTCCCTTGATTATTATAAAATGATACTGTATTAGTATAACATTTGCAAAATTAAAAATTAAGACAAATTAAAAGGTTTGTTCAGTAACAATGATATTCAGTAAGGATATTCAAGCTGTAGGACTGCATGCTTCCACAAAAGCCTAAGCCCCCAATTCTCTTGATCATTTGATGTTTTCTTAATGGATGTGAAATTCAGATATATGTCAGACAAAAGGGAGGAGAACATCTTTGAAATGCAAAGCAACTTAACTGTAATACTTAAGGGTTTTATTCAGCACAAGGTCAATATGAATCAACACTAGGATGAGATTTTCTGCAAAGCTCTCTTCATCATTAACTGCATTAAAAGAGACATAGAATCACCAACTAGGGAAAAAAAGGGGGGCCACTTTCTTCTTGGGCTGCTCACACTATACCTGAAGTATCATACCAGGTACGTACAGCACAATTGAAGATTCTGAAAAGAAAGTGTAGCCATTCCGTGGCTTGAAACATTGCCCAACAGGGAATAGTAAACTGAGCAGAAGTTATTTAACCAGGAGAACAGAGTACTTAAAGAACACATGGTGCATGATGTTGAACATTTTAAGATGAGTATATAGCAGACAAAAAGGGCTTATTTGTTTGCACATAAAATACAGAAAACAGAAACCCCATTATTGCATGTCACACTGACACACGAATACTTCCCATCTTTGATAGAAATTATTGTCCTGTTGCACAACTGGATAAAGACCAAAATTTTGTGTCCCCCTTTTCCTTGGTATCATCTCTGAGAAGGGTCTGTCAACCAGAAACTGCACCTCTTAGCCCCAGTCAGCTGTGGCTATTTGAAGGGGGGCTCGTCAAGAGAATATTCATGAAAGAATAGGGGGTCACTTGCACATATGACACATCTCTCTCTCTCTCTCTCTCTCTCTCTCTCTCACACACACACACACACACACACACACACACATATGCACGCGCGCGCACACACACACACACACACACATAACTTACAAATGTAATTCCATATGCCTTTCTCCCTCTGGTTAGAAAGAATAAAGAGGTGTAGCACCACTTTGGAAACCCAAGTTTACTATGACAGTGGTTCCATCAGCCTGGGTCCCTAACTGACAGGTGCAGAAGGACACTCTCCCAACTTGCTAACCACCCTGGCAGTACTGTCTAGTAAAAATTCAACTTCGACTAACTTTGAGCCATTTGCCTGTGAAGTGTGTTGCTAAAGCACCTAACGCCTCTTAGTTCACATCACAGACTATGAAAATCAGAGTCAGCTGGTCATGGAGAGTCCAAAAGCAACTACGCCACACGGTGTGCTTCAACCAAGTTGGAAACCCAGGTCAACTCATTCGAATCCAAGTCTTTTCTCTCGCATCTCCCTGGAATTGATGTCCTATGAAAGGGACAGAGATTGCCACTTAACACAGAAGAACTCTCTAACGGGCCCCTTTTGAATTTCTTCCTTCGTAAGGCAGTGTGTACTGTGTTTCAGGAGATGTTCAAGAGGGAACATTAGAGAAAGAAAACAGTGGGGGAGTGTCAGGTAAATGATTTAATGTTTCTTACAACCTCAGGTGCCATGACTCAGTGCACACTGGAAGCACTCGATGCTATTTATTATACAAACACTGAGCACACAGCAGCCATTTGAGAACCCTGCCATCTCCTTAGCAAGCTATAATGGGGATGCTAAGCAACTGATTCCAGAAACAAAAAAATGAATAAGAAGTTTGACTTAAGAAAGTTCTGATGTATTTTTCACTTGGAAGAGCTCATAGGATTGAGACTTGTTTATGAGCATATGAATGATTCTTTGAGGAAATAAAAATTATGGAGAATCTTTCAACTATGAAAGAGCTTCTACAAACATAGGATCCCATGCTTCTGACTTTATCATAGATCGCACCAGGATGAGGACCATGTCCAGGGGACTATGAGCAATGGGGGAATGTGTCAGATCTTTTTGGTGAATAATAAACAACTTGATATGGGAATGAAAGCTGCTGGGGGTCAGATGATGATTTTGAGTTTGAGTCTGTGATTACAATTATATCAGGAACCTCAACATAAGATAGACTGGATTGGCTTTAAGCTAAGAAAATCACAAATCCATGACACCCATAGCTCCCTTCTCCCAGTAAGTCTCCCGTGGTTGATACCTTGTTCACTGCTTCATTTTCTAGAAGGCAAAAATTTTAAAAATAAAAGTAGAAACAAGGGTGATTTTGAGTTATGCATAAAACAGCCCTGGTTCAAGTCCAGACAGCTACCTTGTTTTTTTTTGTCCTTAACAGTTATCAAGCTGTTATTCAATGTGTAAACAAAAGAGACGTGAGACAGCTTTAAGTTAGCTACAGCAATGCCCTTATCTGAAGTTTCTTTGACCTTAGTTTGGGTTATACAGATCTGTTGTGGTCCCAACGTATTAAGTGGAAAACCTCAGAAGAAAACAATTCATTTATTTTAAGTTGTGTGCTGTTCTAAGGAGCATGATGAAATCTCACACCATCCCTTTTCATCCTGCCGGGGTGAGAATATTTTCTGGGCCAGTAGAGCTATGCCAGGTACAGGTCCTGCTCCTCGGCTGGTTAGTAATGGTCAAGTTATCTCAGTCATCTGATGGATGGTGCACACATTGTGGTACTTGTGTTTTGTAACACTTCATAGTGCCCCCAATGCAAACGTATGTCCCCAGCAGTTGTGATATTACAGCAGAAGTCAAGAAGTGCTTTCTTGGATGAAAAGGAGAAAATACAATATGACATTTGGAGACAGTTCATGTGCATATAACTTTCCTTAGATTACACTACAATAATTTTTCTTTTTTATTATTGTTATCAGTTGCTTACTATGACTAATTTGTAAATTAAATTTTATCATAGGTCTTCATGCTTAGAAAAAAAGAACATTGTATATATAGAATTCTGTACTGATGAATGATTCAGGCATTCACTGGGGGTCTCAAAACATATCTCCCAGAGAAAATGGGGGAATGACTGCAGATTGGCACTATCTCATAAGGTTCTTGGGTGATTTTATTCATTTGATGAACACTTTTTTTAAGAGAATTTTTAAAGACCTTTTTATGTTTGTTTATTTTTATGTGTTGCTGAGGATTGAACCCAGTGCCTCACACTCTGCCACTGAGCCACAACTCCAGCCCCTTGATGAACATTTTTAAATCTCATAGTATGTGTCAAACACTGATCTGAGTGTCAATGAAGCAGTAATAAAGGGAATAATAGCAAGTAACCCAAACAAATCAACAAACAAACAAAAAAATATCACCATCCTCTTAAAGGACACATTTTAGTAGTGAGAAAGACAATTAACTAAAAATAAAATGTGCACTGTATTGGATTGTTTAATAAAAATAATAACTTCTTAAGTCAAAACAGGCTGGAAGAAATTTTAGACAAGTTAATAAGGAAATGCCTTACTGAGAACAGAGTTTGGGACAGATTTGTGGAGGAATGGAGGGAGCCAGCCAGCCAGATGTCTGGGAAACCTCATTCCAGGAAGAGGGATAACTAGGGCCAAGGGCTGAGCTACGTCGGCATCAAAGGCTGACCTTCTGGGGCAAGGGCTGCAGGGGAAGAGAAGGTACCATCAGAAAGACAGTGGGGGGACAGAACCCATCCTGCAGTCCAGACTGAGAACTTAGGAGGAGCACAGGCAGAAGGTTGGCAGGATCTAATTAACTTATTTTTTTCTTTTTTGTACCAGGGATTAAACTCAGGGACACTAGATCACTGAGTCACCTCCCCAGCCGTATTTTGTATTTTATTTAGAGACAGGGTCTCACTGAGTTGCTTAGTGCCTCGTTTTTGCTGAGGCTGACTTTAGAGATACTCCTGTCTCAGCCTCTTGAGCCACTGGGATTACAGGAGTGTGCCACTTCACCAACTCTGACTTACTTTTCAAGGAGATTATTCCAAATTCTATGGCAAATAGGTCTGCAAAGCAGAAGCAGAGAGATCAATGAGATGAGAGTATACTGCTCTCCCCCACATACCATTCATGCCTTCACAGTCTGTGGTGTCAGTTACCCACGGTCCACTGTGGTCTGAAGAGAGCAGGTGGAAAATTCCAGAAATAAACAATACCTAAGTTTTAAATAGCCTTTATTACAATGTATCATTATAATTGCTCTGTTTCATTGATAGTTACTATTGTGGATCTCTTGTTGTACCTGATTTATAAATTAAACTTTATCAGAGCTATGAGCAAATAGGAAAACACAGTGTCTCTAGGGGCCAGTACTGTCCACGGTTTGGGGCATCCTCTGAATGGATCCCTAAGAATAAGTGGGGACTGTGACATTGCAATAGTCTAGGCATACTGACAGGGTCCAGGACGGTGGCCTTAGGAGAGAGGAACACTAGATGAATTTTGAATATATTTTGAAGTTAGAATTGAAGGGATTTAATGACTGTCTGTGTAAACCAAAGAAATGAATATTAACCCAGAGAGAAATCCTGTAGGATAAGAAGGTTGACCAGGGCAGAGGAAGAGTTAGAAGAAGAAATAGCAATCTAAGTTTTAGCTACATTCAAACTTGAGTTGCATCTTAGGCATTCAGGTAGGAATAACAAATAGACAGTTAGACTTTGAATGTGGGTTTCAGGGAAGAGGCTGTAATGGAAAGTGGAATTTTGGAGACATCAGCGTGGAGAGAGGTACTTACAGGGGTAGCCCTTGGAGTCCTCTAGCAGTGACTGTAAATAGAAAGCAGAGAGGACTTAGGACTGAGAATCTAGACATACCAGCCAAAGAAGCTGAGAATAAGTTCTTAGAAGAGTAGGAGAGAAATTAGCTATCTTGGAAACAAAATCAAGTTTTCCAGGAGAAGGAGATCAATGGTACTGAGTGGTGCAGTTCAATAATATGTGGAATGCGAAGCGACCTTCCATAGAATTAGGGACGTCAAGGTCATCCTTAACATCAAAGAGGCCAATTTTGGTGAAGATAACAATAAAAAGCTCACTGGAATCACATCAAGGAGGCACAACCGCTGGAAATGTGAAGGTCGACAGTCCTATCAAAGAAAGGGGAGGTTAAGTAATAAGGATGGGAGGAGGAACACAATTACGTTAGGGTAGATATTTTTGAAATACTGAGGGGGTGCTGGTGGGGCAATGTGATATAGAAAGAGAGAAGGAAGAAGGGGATCTAGTGAGTAAGGAGAAGGTTTTACCTTGTCGAGAAACTTGAATCACCCATCCTTGGTAATAGGCAATAAGGTGAGGTCATGGCCCAAGAGCAGGAAGGTCGCATATAAGGTAGATGCTATTTATAGAATTTGTCTTTTGATTGCTTTTACTTTCTAGGAAAAGTAGGAATCAAGGTCAACATTTGTGAATAATGATGGGGGAAAAACATAACAGAGGCTGAGGTAGGAAGGAGTGTTTGTAGTAGGCATTCGGACTCTAACCCTGGACTCCACGTACTGGTAATGTCCAAAAAAGTGAGCAAATAGGAGGAGGAAGAATAGACCATGATGCAGGATAACCAGAAGGTGGGTGGGATTCAGAGGAAGCAGGTGGTGCAATCTGTTGTTGGGTGGAACAGTGAGACTGTGGAGGCCTCAGGAAGGAATGGTCTGTGGGTGACAGTGAAGAGGTGGGATAGTTACCCTGTCACTGGGTGCCTTGATGCACGAGTGATGGAAGAGAAAAGAACCAGCCCTTAGATGGCTTCAGTGAGAAGAATGTTATTATCAGAGCAGGAAGGAAAGAAGGCTAAGTGTGGATTGGCTGCTGGTTGCACTCCATCTCCAATGGAAGGATTTCAGAGATGGGGACGGAGAGACAGGGCTCATAAATAGCAACCATGGGGGAGGGTGCTGAAAATCCCGGCCGCTCGGCCGCAGGCCGCCTCCAGTGCCGCGGGATGTAGCTGGGGGACCGCGGCCCCCAGCAGAGCCTGCCCACCCGGCCTGTTTGCCATCACAGGGAGATCTCTGCCCCCTGGGGCTGAGAGACCCCAGCCTTTTCCCAAGCTGAAGCTGCAGGGTACTGAGGTACCAGCCAGATGTCTTCCCACAAAGGATCTGTGGTGGCACAGGGCAACGGGGCTCCTGCCAGTAACAGGGAAACTGACTCGGTGGAACTGGCTGAACTGGAACCCCTGCTAGAAGAGAAGGGCAAGCGGGTAATTGCCAACCCAAACAAGGCTGAAGAAGAACAAACATGCCCAGTGCCCCAGGAAGAAGAGGAGGAGGTACGGGTACTGACACTTCCCCTGCAGGCCCACCATGCCATGGAGAAGATGGAAGAGTTTGTATATAAGGTCTGGGAGGGGCGTTGGAGGGTCATCCCATATGATGTACTTCCTGACTGGCTGAAGGACAATGACTATCTGCTACATGGCCACAGACCACCCATGCCCTCCTTTCGTCCTTGCTTCAAGAGCATCTTCCGCATCCACACTGAAACTGGCAACATCTGGACCCATCTGCTTGGTTTCGTACTATTTCTCTTTTTGGGAATCTTGACCATGCTTAGACCAAATATGTACTTCATGGCTCCTCTTCAGGAGAAAGTGGTTTTTGGCATGTTCTTTTTGGGTGCAGTGCTCTGCCTCAGCTTCTCCTGGCTTTCCACACCGTCTATTGTCATTCAGAGAAAGTTTCCCGGACTTTTTCCAAACTGGACTATTCAGGGATTGCTCTACTGATTATGGGGAGCTTTGTCCCCTGGCTCTATTACTCTTTCTACTGCTCCCCACAGCCTCGGCTCATCTACCTCTCCATCGTCTGTGTCCTGGGCATCTCTGCCATCATTGTGGCACAGTGGGACCGGTTTACCACTCCTAAACACCGGCAAACAAGAGCGGGAGTGTTCCTGGGACTTGGCTTGAGTGGTATTGTGCCCACCATGCACTTTACTATCGCTGAGGGCTTTGTCAAGGCCACCACAGTGGGCCAGATGGGCTGGTTCTTCCTCATGGCTGTGATGTACATCACCGGAGCTGGCCTTTATGCTGCTCGGATTCCTGAGCGCTTCTTTCCGGGAAAGTTTGACATATGGTTCCAGTCCCATCAGATTTTCCACGTCCTGGTGGTGGCCGCAGCCTTTGTCCACTTCTATGAGGTCTCCAACCTTCAGGAATTCCGTTATGGCCTGGAAGGTGGCTGTACTGATGACTCCCTTCTCTGAGCCTTCCCACCTTGAGGTGGAGGAGGAACTTCCCAAGTGCTTTTAAAAATAACTTCTTTGCTGAAGTGAAAAAAAGAGTCTGAGTTGTCTGTTTCTAGAAGAAACCTCTTAGTGAATTCAATACCAGTTAAGCTTCAGCTCACTTTCACAGCCACTGGGCAATAAACTTTCCATTCCCTTTCCCCTAGCTGGGGAGGGTGGGGATGGTCAACATAGTCATCCCCTTCCTCGGCAGTCACCCTCCTCAGCAAGACAAGTACCATTCCCTCACAGAGACAGTACTTTGAAGCTCATTTTGAGATCTTACTCCCTCCTTCAACCATTTTGGGAAAAAATTATGGACTGGGACTCTTCAGGAATTGTTTTCTTTTTTCCTGAAAGAAAATGTCCCTCTCTTATTCCCTGTCCTTACTTTGTAACCTGGCTTATAACAGGCCATCCATTTTTGTAGCACACTTTTCAAAAACAATTATAACCTGGTCCCATCTTTCTAGAGCCTAGATCTGCTTGCATAGCAGGAAGAATAAGACACCAACTTTTACATAGCCCGGCTAATCATGGAAGTGTGTCCAGGCTTCAAATAACTTGAGTTTTAATTTTTTTTCTTGGCAGAGTAATGTAAAATTAAACTGGGGAAAGATATTTAATATTTAATACTAAGCTTTAAAAAGAAACCTGCTATCATTGCTATGTATCTTGATGCAAAGATTATGATGATAATAAAAGAAAGTGCAGCAGAAAAAAATAAAATAAAATAAAATAAATAGCAACCATGGAAAGATCTGCAGCAGAGAGTGGACAGCGATGCAGAAGTCCTCACCATCTTGTGGTGGACAACCTACATCAGGCAGAGGGTGTTTGGAGGTTGTTGGTATTGAGCAGGAAGAGGAGAGGAGGTGATTCCTGCCATGGGAAGCTGGATTCTGGGGTTCCCCTTGGGTGGTGCCATCGGAGGTAAGACATCCTGCTGAAACAGGGTCTTGCTCTTGATGGGGGACAGATGAGGCTGGACACCCAGGAAATAGCAGGAAGCAGGTTTATGGGCTGTAGCTGGTTCAAAGGGGGACTTTCGCCCAAATCAATTCATCCCTCTGAACCCCGAGTCTAGAAATACTTAGAACTTTTAACCCAGTGTGTAGAAGCAGCTGGGCTCAGAGGCTCACAATTTGCAGAAGTCTACATTAAAAATAGTTTTGTTTTTGTTTTTCAACTGTAGGGGTTAACTAGGCCTGAATACAAAAATAAACCAAGAACACTCTGTTTGGAAAATTAGTGCTTGGGACAGAGAGGGTTCCCCACTCTGCCACCCCGGAGCTGGTTTCCAAGGAACCTAATTAGCACCATTCACTCTTACCTTTTGGCTCCTGAAGGACTTTCCCTAGGATCTAACCGCTTTCCTTGGAGGTGTAAAGGCCCCTGTAAAGGCTCTAAGCCCCAAGGCTAGAGGCCACTCTGCTTCTGTAAACACACATCCCTCCTGAAAACTCTCCCACACCATCATATATCATTTTGGACTAGAGAATTTATGACACCAGATAGCCCCATAAATGTGGTGAAAGACTAGTGAAGGGGTACTCAGCATCTGGAGTGCTGATCTCCTCTGGGCCCAGGGCCAAATTCAGTTATTGCAAGATAGAGCCACCGGAAATAGGAAGCCTAACTACATTGAACATTTTTTGCAAAAAATTCTTGCTGATAGTCTAAGGAACAGTTTTGGTGAGGGTCCCTGGAGAAGCTTAATTAAGATTTTCAGTGGAGGAGGAGGTGCCACTACACTCTGAGGTGGCAGGGACCCTCCTGGCCCCTGCTGGAGGGAGCCTCTTGGGGTTGGATTTCCATTCAAGCATGGACACTCTGGACCTATGCATAGGGCATCCTGCACAGGGCTGCTTGTAGCAATGGCCCCTTTGACTCACTTATAACAAACAGGTAGTCCAGCATCCGAGAAATTCAGAGAGTTTCATGAAGAAAGAAATACCCCCAAAAACTCAATGCAAGAAAGAAAACGTTGTTGTAGGCAACAGGCCCCTGACAAAAGGAAGCAGCATTGAGTTTAATAGTTTGCTTATTCCTGCCAGCATGTTGCTTTAGCCATTTGATCAACCTTTGTTTTTGACACCTGCCTCTTTATGACCGGTTGTGATTGATTGACACCTGTCATTCTGATGTTAAAAAAAGGACCTTCACATAGTGATTAGAATTAAACTTCATGCAGGTTTTTCTCTTTGCTTCTTACTAAATCCAGAGAGAGAGAGAGAGAGAGAGAGAGAGAGAGAGAGAGAGAGAGCGCAAGTCCTCCTGAGGAAACTGCAGAGACTCAAGTGTGATGCAGAAAAGAAACTGGTGATAAGCCCTGCTCCTTGATGCAGGTGCCCAAATGGAACATGACGTCTTTCTCCTTGATCCCTCTTTCTGGGCCTGAAACACTATCAGTAGGGCATTAAATATGATCCTGTCGGCCAAAGAGTGGCCCAAGAACTGTCATGAAATCCAAAACCAAAAACCTTGTCAACAATTCCATCATCCACGTGTCCATCTCTGTGGGACCTTCCAGGGTTTCTCAAGGAGCAAAACTTCATATTTTTAAAGTTCAACTTACATTTGATGTGGAGAAATTGTGATAAACACAATGAATTTTTTTTTTGGTTTTTACCATTACATAAAATTGAAGGAGCAAAGAGAATAGTGTATATTTCACAGAGTTTGATATGGTGTTTGGTCCCGACCTGAGGGAATAAACCAACGTGTCTTTAAAAAGAGACTCTTGGGGCTCCTCGAGCAGCATACGCAAGCATTTGTTCACTTTCTTGTCACGTTTCTGTTTGGCCCTTGCCATGTGCTGGGCTCATCTCAAGGAACTAAATAGCTTCTTAAAATAATGGTCTGCAGGAAGTAAACCTATTCCATTTGGAAAATTCAATATCAAGGAGATGTAACTCATGCACCAAGTATTGGCCAGGTTTCTTTCAGGGCATCATGATCATGTTAAAAATATGGGGCTAACAATTGTGCATTTAACTAACTATGCTGAGAAAATGAGATGAAGGCAGCATCTTTTGTTCATCGAAAATGTATCTGACTCTTGTACTAAAATTCTTACTTAACTGCTATCAAAAATCCTGGCCAAACTAATCTAAGCAAAAATAATAACAGTGAAAAGTTAAAGCATATATTGTCTGATATAACTGCAAAATTTGAATAGGACAGCTTCAGGCACAACTTGATCCAGAAAATTAACACTCTTGCTCTCTTTTTAACTTCTCAGCCAGCCTGTCTCTGCTGTTGTTTTATAGTCCCAAACTACCAGTAGGGTTCTCTTAAGAAATGTTGGAAGAAAGCTTATGGGATCTCCTGGCTCAGATTTAAAAAAATTATCAACATAACACTAAGGAAAAATTAGAGCTCTCTCTGCTACCTGCCCCCAACATCTCCTTATCAATCCTAGGGAACATTCTGATTCTCTTTGTTGTCTACCTTCTTTTTGGAAGGGATGAGATATTAGCTAAGCCAAAGCTGCAGAGTGGAAAAATATGGGGTACTGTGACTTACTTCTCTTTAGCACCAAGGGGATAATGAGTATCCTACAAGAAAGAATGCTAGGAAAGAAAAATAAGAGCCCAGCACACCCACTCTGCACACCAGGACAAGTAACATTAAGGCAATCAGTTTTCAGCAGATACATTATTTCTGGCACAGCTATACAAAAACACCCCATGAGGAAATTATAATTATGTTGCCAGAAATATGTCACAGGATGGAAAATATTCCCAATGAATGTCTATGCTTAAAAAGTCGTATACTAAATACTTGATACAATGAGATTCTATTGGACCCCATTTTGATATTACAAGATTAAAAACTCTATATGGTCTGCACGAAGAGGAAACCTAGTGTAAGCAGACACACCAACCCATGAAGTGTGACCGTCTTTGAGAGTTCAAAGCATCAGGCTGTTCTGTTCTTAGTTTTGCATAATTACTTTAGGTACTTTTCAAAATGAAAGGTGTCACTTGTGAGATGGAAGGAAAAACAGCTCTCTTTTTAACATATAAACCTAGAAGTTCAGAGTAAAATAATCGCCTGTTAAATGTGAACCTTGGAGTTGAGGTCTTCTTCTAAAGGATAATGTTGCCATGGTAGCTCCCTGCAGTAGTTTCTCATGGATGCACAAAAAATCCCAGAGTTTTCTGCTCTTAGATCTGAGCCCTGAGGAGGTTTATAATATTCACTGAGATTCTCCACATCGTTCAGAAATTGCAAGATGAGATACCAGGAGAATTAGAATGCTGCCAAAAGAGGCTTCACTGGGCCAAGGAGGACCTTTTTTGCAACGTGGACTCTCTCATTTTGAGCTGCAAAACATTTTTTTTAAAGAATTCTTCGACCACGGAAATAAAAATGTTCTTTTTGTCATTTTGGAATCCCCAATTCAGCAAAATCTAGTGCGTACAATAATAAACAGATGGAGAAAACAAGACAAGAAAATATTCGGGGTAGGTACGGCAGTGATTAAAGTTTAATATTTTGTCTGGGGGGAGGTCAAAATTATCTTTTGGGGGAAAGCGACTGTCAGCACAGCTGGGAGACGGCTGTTGATTCTTTTCTGTCGTGTTGTATAAACATTCAAACTTTCTCATTGCAGTATGGTGCTTTGAAATCTACATATCAGTGGAGGTTTGAAAGGATGTACATACATTAGTACTGTAGTGATCCGATTTTTTTGTAAAGGAAGAGATTATTAATATTGATGGAATTATCCTATCTGCCCTTGCAAATCTCCCCATAGATGATTCTAACACTGAAATATTTACTGAGTTTCTATGATATCACGGAGTTAAACACTATAGAATACCAATTTATGATCAGGAGGGGGTTTTGATGATAAGAAGTTTTCCTAGTCCAAGGAAAGATTTAATACAAACTTATTCTTTTTTTTTTTTTTTTTTTAGTACTGGAGATTGAACCCAGGGGTGCTTAACCACTGAGCCATACCCCTTTTATTTTATTTTCAAATAGGGGTTCACTAAATTACTTAGGGTCTCACTAAAGTGCTGAGGCTGGCTTCCAACTTGCAATCCTTCCTGAGATGATGGATTACAGGTGTGCTGTACACCACTCCACCCAGCTACAGAACACACACCTTATCTGTGGGATCCCTTTTCAGATAACTTTGTTGTCTACAAAGATTGTTTCATTCACCCTTTGATTTGGAGAGGAATGTAGGCCTAGGGACAACTCCCTGGCCTGGCCTGTTTTATGTGACCATTCATTTCTCCACAAGAAGGTGAACCATTGAGTACTTCATTTCAGATTTCTAAGTAACCAGGAAGTAGTATTTAAGAAATTAAGAGGTATGGAGGGAAGATTTAACAAAGCAGATAAAGTTTCAGATCAGCTTCTTGTAGACTGAGAAGAAGCTCTCAAGCAACCAAGAGATAAAGAAGGTTCTAGAAACGAGTGAAAGGATCAGCATGATAAAAATTGGAATGATGCGGAGATGCAAAACTTAAAATGACTGGCATCCCAGTTTGTCTCAAGCTTTGAGCAGAAAAAAATGAAATCACAGGATACTGGAGAGAGAAAGAGAGAGACAAGTGTAGATTCCATCAATAATTAATACAATTAGTGACAGATGTTACAGACCCAAAAGTGGGCTGTGTGAAGAGAGGGTAATGAAAGGTAGAGTTTGAATAGAGCAAACTGGAAAAGACACCGTGTGGTTGTGACATTGTGTGTGCTGGGGGGATATGCAGATATCTGGGGACAAACCCCTGCGGATAGAGAGGACACTGGGTCTGACGTGACTGTAGCAGGGCCAAGTTTTCATGCTTAGGAGGAACAAGAAGGCCAGTGTAAGTAGAAAAATCTGGAGGGGCAGAGCCATGAAAAAAAGCTGGAGACAGAACAGGTGAGGCTTTGTGACTCAATGGCACGAAGTTCAGATTTCATTCTAAGTGTGTTGGGAAGAGATTGAATGATTTTCTGCAGAAGAGTGATATCATTGTTTTTAAAAGATTATTTGACTCCTGGCTGATCACAGAGGAAGAAGGTTTTGTGTAAAAGTGAAGCAGAGATAGCAACTGGGAGAGCCAGTGGTTTAGGTGATAGGTCATGGTAGCTTGGTGCAGGATATTAACAGTGCAGCACTGGAGATGCTCAATAATTGTTTTTCTATTTTAAAAAAATGGTACTATGGATTGAACCCAGTAGTCTATACAATTGGACTATAACCCCCAACATTTTTTTTAAGACAGTCTCACAAAATTGCTGAGGCTGGCTTCAAACCTGCAATCCTCCTGCCTCAGCCTCCTGAATCACTGGGATGACAGTCATGTGCCACCACGCCAAGCTCAATAATAAGTATTTTAAAGATAGGCATGAGAGAACTTGATGATAAATTATATGTGAGGTACAAGGGAAAGAAATTCAGTGATAACTCCTAAAATTTGAACCCACAACACCCAACAGGGTTGTGCTATGGACATATTAACACATATAGTCTTCTTGGCAACCTTATGAAACGTTACTTCTTCATCACCACCTGCATGGTGCCAATGAGGAACACGAGTCACAGGGAGATTAGCGACTACTGAGACCACTGTGTTAGCACTCAGCAAAGGCAGGACTCAGACTTGGGCACCTGCCTCTAGAGTCACCTTAACCACTACACTATTCCAAGATGGCACAAATACCAAGAGGCAACAGGGGTTGGACAGGTGTAGAGATCCAGAGGGAACTCAGGAGAGGAACATCTTGACAATATAAACTTAGGAATCATTCACTGGATCCTATTTAAAGCCATGGGCAGGATGCAATCTCCTAGGGCAGGGATTGAAGACACGTATTCTGAAAAGTATCAGATATTTTAGTTCTTGCAGACCATATTGTCTCCATGGCTTGAAAGCAGCATGTACAACCCCGGCAATGTCGTTTGGAAGGAACATGGAAAAAAAAGTAAATGAATAGGTTTGGCTGTATCCTAATACAATTCTCTTTACAAAAATAGGCATTGGGGAAGGATTTGGCCTCTGATCCTGGTTTGCAGGCACAGTCTTGGGGAGCTAAAAGACTAGAGATGCAAGAGGTAGTCAAACTCTTTCCATTACTCAAGGTGGAGGTGCCCATGGAAAAATAGCAAAGGAGACTGAGGAAGAGAGGAGACCAGAAAGATGGCCAAGAGGAGAATGAATGTCCATCAAAAGAGCCCTAGGGAGAGTGGTCAAGAGGTAAAATCACACATGAGAGAGGTGGAAGGGAATTTGGTCATTTGCTTAAAGATCCTGACTCTTATAGATTAAAAACCAACCTGAGGTTCCAGAGGGTAAAATGATTTATTTAAAATCTTTTTGAGGGATATAATATGTTGGTAGGGAAGTTGCATTATTATGTAAGTTAGCTCTTCTAAAGCGTACACAAACATCATGTAATTTAGCTTCAGATAAAGCAAGATTTGGCCAACAACAGAATCCCAAGGAGTGAGCTCTTGAACGTGCAGTGTGGTTCTACAAATATTGGCTGGACACCATCTGTGTTTCTGCAGGTGTATCTGACTTGCAGCTACAGAGTAAAAAGAGGTGGTGCCTACCCTCAAGGCACAGTAGGTCAAAAGGAAAACTGGACAAAGAAATAGATATTTTCAAAAACTTATGTTGAGGATTTTGGGCAGAGGCTAGTCAGGTGCAATGTACTAGGTTGTGCCACCTCCAAAGTTCCTGTAGTTGGATTCAAGGCCATTTAGTGGGTAATTAGGTTGATGGCCCAATGTGATGGTATTTGGACATAGGGCCATCTTTAGGAGACCAATAGGATTATAAGATTTCATGGGAGTGGGACCCTCATGATGAGACTGGTAGCTTTGTAAGGGAAAGAAAGAGAGAGCCGCGCACTCTGTTTTCCATGTGCGGACATAGTGAGAATATCACCATCCGCGATCTGGAAAATAGCTCTCACTAGCAACAAAATCAGCCATGACCTTGATCTTGGATCTCTAGCTTCCACAATCTGAGGGAACAAATATGAGCTGTTGAAACCTCATTCTTCCTGTGATCTTATTGCATCCCAAAATGACTAAGACTCAGATGCCCTGAGAACACAGAGAAAGGCCACCTTCTCTGGGCTTCAGGGAGAATTTCCTGGATGAAAAGTTCCCCCAAATGCCTCCTTCAACCTGAGTCAGGACCTCCCCACCCAGACCTATGGATGGTTCTGGACTCACTAGCCTTTCTTTCACCACCATACATTCTCCTTTAATTAAGTTCAATTAGCTTCTTCATGTTTCCCATCCCTCCACAATGTCTTCCCACAAATGTCTTGACGCTAGAGTGCCATATTGTTTGTGGTCACTTTTACAGGAACCTCACACACTATGAGTCAGAGTGGACAGGTGAATTACAGTTTTAGTGAATGTATGAAGGCAGGAGAAATTGATTCCATTCCCCCAGCGCTTCAGTGAAGGATGGACAGGGATACCCAGGCAAAGACAAAGAATCTTGACATAAACAAGGTCTGAACATCACCAGTATTCAAATGTCAAATTTGTCTGAATGAATATGGCACCCTGACAAATGGAACGGTCTCTGGCAGAAATTATAAAAGCAGTTCCTCAGACCCACAGGGTTCCAGGTAACCCAGGGGCACAAGGACAGGTGGCCATCCAGGGCTGTCTCCATGAGGGAGCTAGTGTCCATCCTGCAGCAAGCCTCGGTCACCAGTGGTCTTTGTTCCATAACAGCTTCCAGAGGCTTCTCTTTTATCTTTTAATGTTTCCTCCTTGCTCCAGGCCCTCTGGGATGAGCCTGAGCCTCACAGGTGACTTGCATGTCCCACATTGTAACCCACTGCTATTCCAAGACGAACTCTTTGCTTTGGAGAGTTGATCTCTCCAGTCCTCATTTTAGTTTGACAAGAGGAAGCAGTTTAAGGAAAGGTGTAGACCTAGAGAGCAACATGGAGCATGTGGGCAGGAACAGGGAGACAGGAAGGTCTGAAGCAGACAGGTGGGGGTCTGAGACACAGGTACAGTGTTTGCTGTGTACCAGGAAGCACCCCAAGTTATTTATCATATTAACTCCTTCCATGCTCATTACGGCTTTTTGAGATAAGCTGTGATTCCATTTTTCAGAACAGGAAACGAAGGCACAGAATTGGGGAGAAGCCTCTTCAAGGTTGTGTAACTAGTGAGGCCTGAAGCCAGAATAGGATCCTGAACAATCAGCCTCCAGAATGGCCTTTGTCGAGAGAGGCAGTGACCACCTTACTCAGGCCCTGCAAGCATAGCCTAGAAAGCTTGAGTCTTAGTAATCCATCGATGGGGACAGCAATCTGTGTAGCTTTCCCTTAAAGCAAGATTTGTGGGGAAGGCTCCTGGAGCTGTGACATTTCAGTGGAGACATTTGAGAAACCAGGGATGATAAAGGAGGAGACAGATACCAGAAATACTTGTGGGGTAGGACTGCCAGGGTGGGTTACCAGCAGAAAGTGAAACAGAGAGAATTAAAATGAGTTGTCCTGCATGGTGGTGCATGCCTGTAATCCCCACGGCCCTGGAGGCTGAGGCAGGAGAATCATGAGTTCAAAGCCAGCCTCAGCAAAAGAGAGGCATTGGAAAACTCAGTGAGATTCCCCCCCCCTAAAAAAAGTTGGAAAGGTGGTTTAGGCAATTAGCTGAGACAGAATCTAAGCAGGGAATGTGCAAGGAGACAGTGATCCTGCTAGATTTACCTATGCTAATTCCCAGGTGCCTTGGCAGGTATCCCAAAGACAGTTAAGCATTGAAGTCTGAAACCTAGGGAGGAGGTCCCCACTAGACTTAAAAAGTCAGGAGTCCTCAGTGAGCAGGTGGTGGTTAAAGAACAAGAACAATGACTCTGCTCTTGTCAAATTTATGTGCATAAATATACCTGTGAGCGTGCTTGCAACTCTGGAAGTTAAAATAATTATTTAAATTATTTAAAAAATTTAAAATTATTTAAAAGCCTGCCACCGGGACTTTCTCTGCTGAATCTGCAAAATATATTACAAAATGGCAGAGGAACTCTATTGGTTTCAGGCTCTTGATGTGTCCCCAGTGATTTTAACAAGAAATAGTAGCACAGTCTCCTAAACAAATACCCAAAGAAAAGCAAAAAATAAAATGCCATCAATAAAAATAAAATATCTCCCTTGCCAAACACAAAGGATATCGGAGTAGAAGTTGAATTCTGATGCTTTTCTTGCACTCTTTTGGCAAAATTCTTTCTTCCAATACATGAAATGAGGCGGCCTTTGTTTGCTCTAACTCTGTATTTTTTTTAGTTGTGACTCATAAAACTTCCTACGTGGTACTGAGAAATTTCTGACAAGGGCAGACTTAATGAATATTTCCAGCTGTGTGGTTTGTTCTGAGCCCCAGGCTGTGAAGAGAGGTGTACTAAATAGGAGGTATCTATCCATTCAGGTCTAACAGCTCTAGATCTCAGCTCCAAGATCTGTGGAATTGGGGTAAAAGCAGCAATGCCTGAACCCTTCATTGCCCTTCTTGCGTCTATTTTCAAAATTGAAGGTTGCAGCCAAATCTTGTGTATTAGTCTGTGAGCAATACGTTTGCGTATTCCTGAGACCCAGGGAATCAGACAGTGGCAGATCTCTCTTCATACAGCGCTGATCCCCCAGCAGCTTTCACCCATGAGCAAGGTAACTGAGGCAGCAGGAGGGGCTGGATCACAGCACAGATTTCCCGTGTGAGGTCTAATACACTTTTAGAATCCCATACGGATTTCTAGAAGAGCTCCCTGGAGTTAAAGCACACAGGGGTTGGAAACCTAGAGATGAGTTTAAAGTCGGATGGAATGCTGATTTGCATGTAACTTGGATCAAGCATTTGGTCCATCCAGGATAGCTGTACAGTCTTTAGTAAACCATGAACAAAGCAATAAACTAGCCTTGCTATTAGCACTGAGTCACTAGTACTGAATTACCAGCACTGAATCACTTACCTATTGCCACAGAGCAGAGCATCCCCAAATATGGGGGCTGAAAAACAGTGCTTAAATATTACTGCAATCCATGCATTTGCAGGGCAGCTGGGGGCTCTGGGTTTGGCCGCACTGGCTCTGTGGGATACTGATGTTTTATGCTTCTCTAAGCCACTTCCTGGAACCCACCAGCTTGCCTGAGAAATGCCCTCCTCGTGATGCTGGTAGCTGAAGGAGAAGAGCAAGAGGAACATTAAACACTTAGGTATATAGTCCCTCTGGCCGCATTCCATCCATCAAAGTAAATAACATGGCCCAGATCACAGTCACTTCAAAGTCACATGGCAAAGGAGAGAGATACCAGCCCGCATCCCAGGAGGGATGGAGACTTGGGACCATTGAAGTCATCAAGCACAGTTAGGACAACAGTTAAAACACAAAAGTGCTTTGCTAAGTTGCAAAGACAGTGTTCTCTCATTAATCAAATTTCAAAGAACCATAATTAAGCAAATTAATGTGCTTACCTAATTAGCGGCAATTTAAAGGCCAATTTTTTAAAAGATTTATATTGCTTAATTATCTGCTCTGTTTCAGAAACTCAGTACATACCTGTTCATCATATCATAGCACCTTGCATTTTTATAAAACAATAACAAAAATGCTTGATATTATAACAAAACATATACTATACATATACATAAAACTTTCTTGTGATTTTGTCATTTTATTTTTATTTGGGGGTACTGGGGATTGAACTCAGGGGCACTCGACCACTGAGCCACATCCTCAGCCCTATTTTGTATTTTATTTAGAGCCTCACTTTTGCTGAGGCTGGCTTTGAACCCGAGATCCTCCTACCTCAGCCTCCCAACCCGCTAGGATTACAGGTATGCACCACCACTCCCGACTTCCATGTGTTATTTTTGCAGACCAACGCAAGGCTGTTAAAGGATGTACAAAGACAGTCTTGATGTGTCCTGGGTCTGCTAAAAAAATAAAATAAATTAAATAATTGCCTGGCTGACCTCTGATGCTAAAGAAATATCATCTTTGCTGTTCAATCCATGTTCTAAAGAGAGGACTCTATCCTCCTTTCACCCCACTCCAGTTATAGGTGTAAAAGGAGTAATTCTCAATGCTCCGGAATCCATGAATTATTCTTGAGTCGGGTGCTTGTAGCCAGATCAGCCTGGGTAAGCACCACCGAGAAGCCAGGGCACAGTTCAGTCACTTTTTGTAAGCAGAGTTTTTAGGATAAAGTGCTGAGATAGGACAGAGTGTCCGAGGCAGAAGCAGGCGGCACATGCCTAAAGGTAGCTGGAGAGCATTTCCACGGCATGCATATTCCCACCCCGTCCACGGTTTGCTCATCCAGCTTCATAAGTTTATTATATGTGCATCTTTTCTTTACATTACAGAAACTGTGACCCAATCAGAAAAATCCCTTTCTTTCTCTTCCATTTTTCTTATCCTGCCTTCCTCAGGACTGAGGGGTGGGGATGTGGATAGCTTAGCCCCCCTCACACAATCCAGTTCTCTTTGGAAAGTGGCCTTGGAAACCAGCCAGGTTACATTGTTATCCTTCTGTCAATTACCAATGTGCCAGACACCCAAAGCTCTGGGGAGGACGTGTGATTATTACAAGGGACCCTCAAGAGAAAGTGCCCAGTGTCATCTTCGACTTGCCAGGTGACCTTTAGAAAATCAGATGTGTAAGAGAGGGAGGACGAATTATTCTCGGGGCCAATCATGCAAATGAGTTGAAACCACCTAGAAAGCAATCAGGGCAAGGAGAATTCCAGAGAACCCCCCCCCTTTTCCCATGAAAGAAAGAGAACCTGTTCCAAATAATAGCTGAAGACCGTCCCAGATATTAGTCAAAATTTACCACCCTGCTTCTATTCATGTGTCTAAATCCCAAATGCCTTCTCCCTGCCAAAAACCCATGTCTCCAATACCCGTCCTTTCATTTTTTGGTGAAGCACTAATGGTTTTATAAAATAACTTCTAAAAAATCCCTAATCCCAATGCCGGCAAACCTTTGTTTCCCCTTGGAGGATGGGCTGTGGAGGGTCAGAGATAGAATAGAAACAGAAATGCAGACAAGTCTATTTCCATCATGTGTCTACAGCGACTCCTTTTGGGGTCCTCCTCTTCAGAGGGGACTGTGTTTTCCAAAGCAGGGATGAAAGGAGGGAATTCTTCATGGCCAGAGGATTTGCCTGCTCAGAATCTGTGTCAATTAAGAGATGCTCTGAACTGTCCACGGAACTGGGTAAGAAGAAAGCCAACCCAGACTCACTACCAACTAGGTGGTAAGAACCCACCACTTTCTTGGGTATCTTATATACGTGCCCTTTACGGGGCACCAGAATGACTTTGTAATTCAGCTTACGTAAGAAGTAAAGGGCACCAGCTATCATCTCCCCCATGAGCAGAGCCAGGCTGGGTTCTGAGTGGGTATGCATCTCACCCTCAGCACCTCATCAGCTAAGAGGTCCTTTTGAAGTTAGACATCCAGGGTTTTTATTAGAGTTAGGTTACATAGGCGGCAGTGATTGGATCGTTGCCCCCACAGTTTAACTCCATCTCCAACTCCCTCTGTCCTCCCTGGAAGTCAACTCTGTAATCTCATGCTTGACCTCCTTGCTAACCAGGTCCCAGCCTGTCATCTCATGGGTATGAACTCATGAAAATTCCAAGGATGTAAAAGTTCCAAGGGAAAAAAAATTGAAATTCCAAGGACGTAAACGTTCCCCCTCAGAAGCATAAAAGCCAAATTCTTCTCATGCAGCCTTGACTAAAATAGAAATTTGCATGTATAAGTGAAAACAGAACCATTCCGTGCGCATGTTTTTGTGTATCTCCTTAAAATATCTACACATGCAACTTGGCTCTAGTGATAAACCATCAGGAAGATTGAAATAGAAGGCACTGGAGGGACCCAAGGAGAAGCAAACCCAATCAATAAACATAAAAGTTCCTACAGTTTTTTTTATCAGCAGAAACAAACATGGGGTGGTGTATCAATAGGGCCATCTCACTCCAAGCTCAGTAACTTTCCAAAAGGATGAAAGAAGTCCCCAACACAGGTTATGCACGTGGCTAAGGTTTATCACAGCAAATGCACACAGAAAAAGCCAGCCAGGAAGAGGTTCAGCAAGCAGACCCCATGTCAATCAGGCATCGGCTTTGGGGTCCTTCTCTATCTGGGATCATACAGGACACACTTGTCCTCTGACAGGAAGCTACAGCAAGATTCTCTGGAATGTCTTTGCCCAGGGAAACCCAGTTGAGCCTCAGGATCTGAGGCAGTCATTGATTCTAGTCACATCACAACTCCCTGCTATGCCTCTGGCCACAGCCATGGAAACTCGGTGCTTTGGTAATGAAGTCAGGCCCACCGCATCAATCTTGATGTGTGTGCAAGGCTGTTTTGACAAGCTAGTATGGTATGGCCTGTTGCTCCAGGTGTGTACAACAAAATCATCAATCATTAACGTAAGGAATCTTCCAAGGAGGGACGTATTCCCTGTGGGTTGGTGAGCCCAGGTGGATAATGATTTCAGGTTTCCCTTGAGATGGGTAAAGAACGACCAAATAGAACCTTCTGTGCTAACTGCCAGTGAAAGTTAGCAGGACTGAAACCTACTGAGCTGCCAAATGGTGCACACAACACAAAAATCTTAAAATAGTGAGCAAGCGGAGTGGGAGTTCTAGCTGGACCCAAGCAATGCTTAGGGCAGCACAGGCTGGAGAAAGTCCTACCTTGTTAATCAAAGGGACTGGAATAAATGCACCTCTAAGGAAGATATGTGCACGGCTGCAGGATTCTGACGTCTGGTTCCAACCAATGCAATGAATCCTGTCCTAGTTTTCATGACAACAATGCAAGCTGAATGAGGGCAGCCCACTTCAGTTTCCACTGCCAGGCTAAGGCTCATGCCAAGTGTTCAGGAAGCCAACGATGAAATCATAAGGATCCCAAAACCTTGATGCAATTTAAAAAAAAATTAAATTTGTTTTAATTAGTTATACATGAGAGTAGAATGCATTTATGCACTTTGATATATCATACATAGATGGGATGTAATTTCTCACTTTTCTGAGGGTGCAAGTTGCAGAATCACATTGATCATGCAGTCAGATATATACATACAGTAGTAATGTCTGTTTCCTTCTACTATTCCTATCCTTATATCCCCTCCCCTGCCCTCCAACCACTTCCTTCTATCTAATCTAAGGTAACCCTATTCTTCCCTAGTGCCCCCCCCTCCTTGTTGTGAATCAGCATCCACATATTAAAAGAAAGATTGGGTCTTTTGGTTTTGTGGGATTGGCTTATTTCACTTTTCATGATATTCTCCAACTCCAGCCATTTACTGGCATATGCCATAATGTCCCTGAGTAATATTCCACTGAGTATATATGCCACATTTTCTTTATGCATTCAACTATTGAGGGACACCTAGGTTGATTCCTTAGTCTAGCTATTGTGAATTGAGCTGCTATAAACATTGATGTGGTGTGTCCCTGTAGTATGATGATCTTAAGTCCTTTGGGTATAAACCAAGGAGTGGGATGGCTGGGTCAAATGGTGGTTCCATTCCCCATTTTCTGAGGAATCTCCATACTGCTTTCCAGAGTGGCTGCATCAATTTGCAGCCCCACCAGCAATATATGAGTGTGCCTTTTCCCCACATCCTCGCCGACATTTATTATTGCTTGTATTCTTGATGATTGCCATTCTGACAGGAGTGAGATGAAATCTTAGAGTAGTTTTGATTTGCATTCCTCTAATTGCTAGAGACGTTGAACACTTTTTCATATGTTTGTTGATCAATTGATTTCTTCTTCTGTGAAGTGTCTTTTCAGTTCCTTGGCCTATTTGTTGATGAGGTTATTAAAAGTCTGTTGTGTGGGCTGGGGATGTGGCTCAAGCGGTAGCGCGCTCGCCTGGCATGCGTGCGGCCCGGGTTCGATCCTCAGCACCACATACAAAACAAAGATCTTGTATCTGCCGATAACTAACTAAATAAATAAATATTAAAAAGTCTGTTGTGAGACTGAGGTTGTGGCTCAGTGGTGGAGCACTTACCTAGCACGGGTGAGGTACTGGTTTCAATCCTCAGCACCACATAAAAATAAATAAAAAAATAAAGAGATTATGTCCATCTACAAATCTCTGATCTACTTAGAACACTTCAGATCACATGCATCCTCCATACCCCACCACTGAGGGACTTCAGGTATCATAATGAGGTATTTGACACACATTGACATGTGGCCGTGGACCACTACACAAATTTATCTGGTTATATTGATAAGAGTGTACCTTCCTGATTTCCATTCTCAAATGGATTTAGGGGTTGGAAAGGGGCACATTGACATGTCCTTTGGTGATTCTTGTGTCCATTAAAACAGAAGCTCTGACATAAGTCCTTAGTGATAATTGCCCATAGACTCAATAAATGAAGTACTCAAAATGGATCACATCTAAATATGTACCCGTGGCTGGTTGAACAACAGAATAATCACAGACTGGGTCCTTTTTGTAGAGTATTATCTCCATGTTGAAGGTCATAGGGTGGAGGGATATCCTGCCCCTGATTCTCAGTGACAGGAAAAGTTTAATTTTTAAGCATCCTTAAACCTTATTTCATCTTCTGTATAGGGAGAATAGAGATGTCTAACTGGCAGCATATTTTAAAAGATTAATGAGGTAATGCATGCAAAACACTTAGCACAGTGAAATGGTAATTTTAAAATGACAAGGTTTTATTAGTGAGATTTCAGGCGAGCAGAAAACAGAGATTATAATCAATGAGCTTAGGCCAGAGGATTTACCTGAGGGCGTTCATTCTTGGAACACAGTCACAGTCCAGACTTCTGTCTGTCTGTCTTTTTTTAAAATTATATTTTTTGTGTTTCTTCCCTATAAATACTAACTTTATACAAGTCAAAATCCATACCTTTTCCTTCCCATTTCTCAGCCCCTATCACCCTGCACTTGAGAATCTTTTTTTTTTTTTTTGGCAATGATTTTCACTGCTAAGGTTTCAATGTTGTGTGTTTCCCAAAGTTTCGTGTTTCTGAAGCTTGGTTTCCAGGGTTTGGGTTCTGTGGTGGTGGAAGCTTGAAGAGTAGGGCCTTTGGGGCAGATAAGTAAGTCATCTATAGATTAATGCTCCTCTCACGAAGTGGATTGAGTCTCTGAGTCTTAGGAGAGTGAGTTGTTACAAAATAAGGCCACACCAAGTGGTTGTCCCCATTATTTGCAAGTGGCCGGTTCTCCTACTTTTCCACTGTGACATAATACCTCCAAAAATCCTTCACGAGGATGCCAGTGACCTGCTATTTGGCCCCTGTAGACACCAGAATCATGAGCCAAATAAACCTCTCTTCTTTTTGCATTACCCTACCTCAGATATTTAGTTATAGCAACACAGAACAGACGAATACACTCATTAAGCCCTTTGAAACAAGCACTTTGTCCCTTGCTATTTGTATCTCCAACAATCATTACAGTCTGTGACAACAGTTGTTGTATGATAAATACTTTTAAATGAACTAATGAAGAAAGAAGAATGAATGATGCTTTAAGAAATATTTGGCCTGGGCCATCTGTGGGCATGAGAGCAGACACGACTCAGTTTGAATTTGTATAATGCTACCTTGTGATTCTATTTAGGTGATGCATTTTTTTATTGTTATTATTATTATTATCTTTTTTTTTGGTACCAGGAACTGAACTCAGGGGTTCTTAACCACTGAACCACATCCCCAGCATTTTTGTGTATTTTATTTAGAGACAGGGTCTCACTGAGTTGCGAGGGCCTCTCTAAGTTGCAGAGGCTGGCTTTGAACTCTCAATCCTCCTGCCTCAGCCTCCAGAGTTGCTGGCATTACAGTGTGCGCCACTGGTGATGCATCTTTAAAGTGATGCTTTCTTCCTCTCATGGCACCTTTACTTATCCCATCATTTCTGTTTGACCACTTGATTCACATGGACTCATCTGGAAGACTGTGTTCTTGGAGAAGCAATCATGAGAGAAGGTCTCCTTCTTCAACATTTGAGGTTATATCCTCTCAGGATTAATACCATGAATTAGGAATGCTGATCTTGACCCACGATGACTACAGTCAGTTCTTCCTACTCTAGAAATGAGAGCATTGTAATTCAGAAATCTGCCAGGCAGTTTCCCTGTGCTGATGAACACCGTGACAGTGAAGTAAGTTGGTAGAGACCGCTGCTCTCCTGCATCTATTATTCTAGAAAGGGAAGGAAGAACCTTGTATTCTTATTCCCTGTACATCCTTCTCCCCCCTCTATTTTTTTTTAGTACTTAAATGCACCGAAATGTGGAATATCTTTGTGTCTTCTAGTCCTTCTCAAAATTTGGAACTCAGCAAAAGAGACAAGGTGAAGAAATAATCATGAAAAAGATCACATAAAATAGTGAGTACCCTTTGTTTAAATTCCCACAAAAGCCTCAGGTTTTATTGCAATATAAAAGCCACTGATGTAATGCTTGCTGGATCTGCTTAGCAGTGGCACCCCATGAAGATTCTTTGAGCAGGAAAAACAGCTGGTTTGTCAAATTTGCACATTTGGCTGTACAACTGGCTCTATTGGTAGCTTCAGGCTAGCAATATTTTTTTTTCTGACAATTTACATACTGCTCCAGCCCAAGGTGTCTGAAACAAAGTCTTTGCATAAACATCAGTTAGAAAAGAACTTGGCTCCCCACCCTGGTCAGAACACGCCTTTGAAAAGGAAATTCACACTGCTCTATGGTAATGTGATAAGGCTACACCCTTTCAGCACAAATGTGCTCTGCGAGGCTTATTATTTTAGATGGAATTATGCAAAAATAGAATGTCAGTGATCCATATTGTCTACCTTAATACCATTATTCCCATTACAGTATCATGCTTACCTGAGCTGCCTTTGGAGGCTAGAACCCTCCAGATGCATGAAGACAGAGATAACTATGCAGGAAGAGGGTTGCATACAAATTGTGCTATGTTGGCACAGATTCTCTCCTCGGCTCCTCGCAGACAAAGCTGTTTAATTCCGTGTGTGTGTGTGTGTGTGTGTGTGTGTGTGTGTGTGTGTGTGTTCTTAAAACAATGCTCCCCCCAAATAGATCATTTTCTTGGATCTCCAAATTCCTAACTACTTAAAAGCCAGATTTGATCAAACTAATTAAAATTTCTTTGTGGACAATCACTTTGGGAGCCCAGTCAACTTCTGGAGAATACGTAAATAGAATTTTAACTTTATCTGATTTACTCTAAAACAGAATCAAGTGAGTGCATTTGAAACCAAGTACAGCAATGGTCTATGCTATCTTCGGGCTTCTATTTATTTTCTAAAGAATTGATTTTCCATATTATCCTTAGGTCCCAGGGCACGGCGTGTAAATACATCACAGTGAAATATGAAGTGAGCTTGAAAAATTAATTGAATTATATAGAAATTCTCTAGGGTGGTAAAAATCTATGATATGAAACATTTGAAAGTTGAAAAAAATCTATAACATCCATTCAAATTCAGTCATGGTAAAAGAAAACATCATTACAACTATCTTCCCAACAGGAAAATAATAGATTGTATTATGAGAATCTCTGGTACAAAATACCTTATTATTTTTAAAAATTTGGAATAGGGATTGGAGGTGTATACTTAGAGCATGTACTTAGTATGCCCAAGGCCTTGGGTTCAATTTCCAGCATCAAAAAACCAAAACAAAACAAAATTTGGAAAAACCACAGAATTACCTAAAAATTATAAGAATAATAACAGAGAACTTTCTCCCAAATTGTTTGACAGAAAATTGACGACCCTCCGACATGTTCCCAACCACTAGCTTTGAAACAAGACCGTACATTACCACGTGCGATTATCAAAGTCAGCAAATGAGAATTGATAAATTACTGTCATCTAAAGCTCAGAACTCATTGAAAATTCACCAGTTGCATCAAGAATGTCTTTTCTAGCCAAAGGACACAATTCAGAATCACAAGCATCACTTAGCCGTGATGTCTGTTTAATATCTCTTGAGTGTGGAGCACTTCCCCTGTCCCTTCCTTGAATTCATGACCTTGATACTTTTGAAAATTACAGGCAACTTATTTTTAAGACCACCACTCCATCTGAGTTTGTGCCAGGACACCTGGTGATTCAATCTAGTTGACGCATCTTTCAAGCGATGCTCTATGCATGGAATCTTTACTTTTTCCGCGATTACTCTTTGCCTCCTTTTGACCCCTTGGTTCACATGGTGCCTGTCAATTTTCTCTACTGTAAACTTTTCCCTTTCATAATTACTAGTTATTATATTGGGAAGTACTTAGAAACCGTATAGAAGACCACTCTTGGTAAAACTCTCAATGCTTGTGTTCCTGTTTTTATCAACCCGAGGTTCTCTATTTCATTGCAGTGTTGACAATTGGTTGCTTTGTTTATTTTGCCTCTGACTTGGCTTTTGAAACTTCCTTCTGTCTTTACCCTTTTGAAAGGTTTCCACCATATTTTGAGTTTCTTCTTGTTGTCTGGCATGGCATCATGCTTCAGGATCACCTTGACATTTCCCTACCTCTACAAGGTTAGACCATTTCTCCATGGAGTCTGTGGATGATATTTAGAAGCCAAGATCTGGGTGCTAAGTGTGCACACTGATCACTCAACACTTAAACCACAGCCAGTGATAGCTTATACCACCACTTACAGGCCCTCTAAAGGAAAAAACAAAAACTAGGCAATAAACACACACACACACACACACACACACACACACACACACACACACACATGCATGCACGTGCCTGCGCTAAATGCATACATTAGCATCGGTATGTGTTTCCATATCCATCTTACATAATTGAAGACTGTGAATTCTCAGCAATGCCTATAATTTCAACCCAACATCCTGGAGTTCAGTCTAGCTTTCTCCCTTCCCATATTAGTCTCTGTTGGTTTTAATTGATTTACGGAGGTTATCAACACCCGCCTCCCATATCTAATTAATACCCAATGGTGCTGCCACCCTGTCATTCACACTAATGCCCTCCTCCCCATTTGAACAGAGACCCCCTCATGATTGGCATCACTGCATGTGATCAACCTTGATACCCCAGTTGGGCCTTGGCAGCCTCACCAGGCCACCCTTCTGGATGGATGCTCTTCCCCCTCATCAGAGTCCAGCACACCCCTAGAGTAGCCCCATACGTGGACGTTTTTCTCCACCTGGGTGCCCTCCTGTGGTTCAAAGAGGACACCAAGGGACTTTTGGCATTGGTGTTTACTTTTCAATTCCACCTGAAGATTTACAATTGAACTGTTCTAAAAGAGAAAAACTTGGGGGAAGGGGCAATGAAAGGGGAAAAGAAAATGGAGGAACAAGGAGAATGAGGAAAAGCTAATAAAGTCCCCAACTTATTATTTCTGTTACATATCGATGTATTAGTCAGCTTTGTATCACTAGAAGATAATACTGGAGGTAGCTAACCTGATAAAGAAAAAATGTTTATTTGGCTCATAGTGTTGGAATCTGAACGTATGCTAGCACAGGCTGGGCAGCCATTCCCTGGCTGCTCCACCTCCTGGTGCAAATGGCAAAGGCCACTGCACTTACTAGGAGTGGACAAGAGATTACATTTCTAACCAGGAGCAGAAAACACTGGGAGGGGCTAACTTTTCAGAAATCCTTCCATGATGAGGAGCCCCCCTCAGGGCTGTATTCCAGGGGTACCTCCCCGGTCACCTAAGGTCTGCCACTGGGCCCTACCTACTAAAGACCCAGTTCCCCACAGTGCCAGCCCAAGAGCACAGCCTTTAACACATCCTGGACTTTGTTGAACACCCAACATCCAAACCACAGCAAGTGACAGTGTACCTCAGGATGCCATGAAGCATCCACAGGACACATTTGTCACATGCATCTTGGAAGATCTCAGTGTTCCTAAAACTATTTGGAAATGTGTTCCTCTAGAACCTATAACATCAGTGAGTGCTCAGCGAACTTGGAGGGCTGTTATTTTGCCAGCCCAATGTCAAGGATTTTTTCAGACTGTAGACTTCAAGGCTCGTTTTAACACTGAACCCCAGGAAAATACCTCGAAGGGAACTAGAAGGTAATATTCAGGGATGTTTTAATTTCCATTTTTTGTGTGTGTGTTGACGCCTCTCGAAAATAAAAGGAGGGAAGTCTTCCTGTTTGCAACAGTAGTCCTATGTAAAAAAAAAGTTAATAATTAAAAGCCAACAGATATTTCCATAATTTATAGCAATGTGATTTATTTTTAATAGATACTGGCTTGTTATGAAGCAATTAATCATGTCAAACATAGTCATAACATTACAGAATGGGTCATTTAATATATTATATTACAGCACTTTACTTGTTAGAGTTTTGAAGCTATTAAAAACCTTCTCAGCCAGCACTTTTTTTTTCTTTGAAAAGATACTTGTTTATTTATTTATTTGTTTTTGCATTTCCAGTGAAGCGAATCTATATCAGTACTAATGACCGCCTTAGTTGAGCAGGTATCGATGATTCTTGATTATATCTCATCCATTTATATTTACCTGGGGGTTATTTTCTTTTCTCCATCATTCCTAGACAAAACCAAAAAAAAAAAAAAGAAGAAGAAGAAGAAGAAGATAAGAGCATGTTGTAGAGATGCCATCTTCTTTTGAATGTTTTCAAATTGTTGATTTAAATATTACAATGACATCGAGATGACTCAAGAACGAAGCTGGATTCTATTGTGATTAGTACAAACCACCTAGAAGAGCGTCCATCAGCTCTTACTGTATTCCTCACAAGGGCAGGGTCTTGACCGACGGTTTTGGTTTTGGGGGTTTGGAGGCCCTCAATGTCTGTAGAGAACAAACGCCCACATCTCCAGGCCTTGGTACTGCTGTCCTCTTCCAGTTCACAGCACCCTGCAAAAGACCTGCTCTTCCATAAACATGGTGAAATACTGACAGGTCTAGCTTATCAAAAATGTGAATGTGTTTACTAGTGCACGACGGGACGTGGTATGTCCCCAAAAGCTCAGGTGAGACAATGCAAGAAGGTTCAGAAGAGAAATGATTGGGTCCTGAGAGTCTTAATGCAATCAGTGAATTAATCCACTAATGGGATTAACTGGGTGTTGGCTGGAGGCAGGGGGGTGTGGCTGGAGGAAGTGGGTCCCTGGGGTCCTGCCTTTGGGGTATATATTTGTATCTGGAGAGTAGAGACCCTCTCTGCTTTCTGATCATCATGTGAGCTGCTTCCCTCTGCCACACTCTTCTGCCATGATGCTCTGCCTCACCTGAAGCCCCAAGGAATAGAGCCGCTGTTTATGGACTGAGACCTCTGAAAACATGAGCCCCTAAATAAACTTCTATAAAATTGTTCTTGTCAGGTCTTTTTGTCACAGCAGCAGAAAAGCTGAAACAAAAAACATTGTTATTGAGGTATTTGGTCACATGAGACCCCCTGCTCTTCCTTCCCAATCACCTTAGTGACGTTTTATTTATAAGCCATATGCAGTATAGCCCCCAATAGGCCAGGTGTCACTGATGAAGGACAAAACAGCATTTAGCAAGCTTCAGTATCTCTCCACAGCCAAGCACACCATACCTGTACCTAGGTTGCTATGGATCCCATCTGGTTGGAGTGTGTCCCCCACGGGTTCACATGTGGAGACACTAAGAGGGGAGAAAATTAAACCAATTTATTGTGCATAGTGTGGAGTCTAAAGGAGGTGATGAGGGTTAGAGAAGCCCAACTGATTGAATACTGGTTGCTCTGGAATAGAGACAGAACTGAGACACACACACATACCTGCACACTCCCTGTTTCTCGCCATGTGATGCCCCAAGCCACCTCAGAACTCAGCCAACAGGAAGACCATCACCCCAATATGCCTTCTTGAACCTCCAGAACTGTGAGCTAAGAAACTTCTTTTCTTTACCAAGTTATTCAGCTTCAGGTGATTCATTACAGTAACACAAAATAGACTAATACACGTGTTTTCTGTACATTTCCTAGAATTGTTTATCTCTGAAGGTTGTCATTTTTTAAAAAAACAGGTACTTTTTTAACCTTCATTTTGTTTATTTAGGTGTTTTTGTTGTTGATGTTGTTTTATGTGGTGCTGGTGAGCAAACCCAATGCCTCATACGTGCTAAGCAAGTGCTCTACCACTGAGCAAAGAGACTCTTTCTGTCCATGTGGGAAGGGACAGTACTAGTGGGCATTTCAGGCCAAGGAGACCAGCCATGGAAGTAAGATGCTTCTGGAAGATTTCACGTTACTCCCAGCAGAAAAGGCCATTCAAGTAGAAAATACCTTTTTACATATAGGTGACTACTTTTTCTGTTCAACGGATCATTCAGCTGTCAGATGGAGGCCATAGAGCTTGATCCGCTGGATTCAAGTCCTGGCTCCCAACTTCTACTTGCTGAGTGCCTTTGAACAAGTTCCTCAGCCGTCTGTACCTTGACTGTTTCCAAAGAATGGAGAGTCATCAAGTAAGAATTGTAAGGATGTAATCAAACACTATTAATTTTAGCAGTGAAACCATGTGTTTGCCTAGCAGATAAAGGGGGCAAAGTGACTTGGAGCAAGATGCCTAGAAACCAAATCCAGCCACTCACTGTGGTTAAGGAGGCATTGGTAGAGTTGCTTATCTCCTCAATGTGTGTGTGTTAGTGAGCTTTTTGTCACTGTGACCAAAATACCCAACTTGGGAAAGTTTACTCTGGGCTAATAGTTGCAGAGATTTAGTCCGGGATGGGCCAAGTCTGTTGCCCTGGGCCAGAGAAGAGGCAAACATCATGGCAGAATGGTGTGATGGTGGAGCATTGCTCCCTTCTCAGCAGGCCATGAAACACAGAGAGGAAGAAGAAGGGATTGCAGGGCAGATGGACCGTCCTAGGTCATACCACCTGTCTCAGTCACCACCTGGTCTGTCCATCCAAAATAGGATGAACCAATTAGGCTTCAGCTTACATAATCTAACTATTTCACCTCTGAACATTCCTGCACTAACACAGGAGCTTTGGGGGAACATCTCCTATCCAAACTGGTAACATTCTGTTAGTGATTTTTTTTAATCTGCAAAATTAAGATTATAATCATACCTACTTCATAGGGTTACGAGAAGATTAAAGAAATGCACATAAGAACATGTCAATACCATCATTCAATAATAAGAATGCAATGAACATTAACAGTAGAAATGCCTACATTTAATAGAACTATTGTATTTCATTAATTGATATACCCATGTCTGTGTATGATGGAAAAGCCCAGCAAATATTTCTGCCTATTATATCCCTTGATGTCTTATAGCCCCCTCTTTTAATTTTCCTTTCCTGGCATGCGTGCGGCCCAGGTTCAATCCTCAGCACCACATACCAACAAAGATGTTGTGTCCGCCGAGAACTAAAAAATAAATATTAAAAATTCTCTCTCTCTCTCTCTCTCTCTCTCTCTCTATTTCTCTCCTCTCTCACTCTCTCTTAAAAAAATATAACAGATTGAGAGGTAAGCAGAAGAAAAGGATGCTTAAGTTAATTGTGTGAAGACATGTAATATTTGTTTGGAAACCTTGATGGGATTTTGCTTTAAAAAGTCTGTGAATAAGGACACAAGTTCTTTCAGAAAACAGCTCCAAAAATAAGAGGTCTGGGGGCTGCAGTTGTAGCTCAGTGATAGAACACAAGTGATAGAACATGTGAGGCACTGGGTTCCTTCCTCATCACCACATAAAAATAAATAAAATAAAGGTATCGTCTGTTATGGTTTAGATGTGGTGTCCTCCAAAAGCTCACATGTGAGTCCATGCAAGAAGGTTTGGAGGAGAAATGACTGGGATATGGCTTTAACCTAATCAGTGAATGGACCCCTAATGGGATTAACTGAGTTGTATCTGGGGCAGGTGGGTGTGGCTGGAGAAAGGAGTTCAGCAGGCACATGGCTAAGGGGTATATATTTTGTATCTGGACAGTGGAGCCTCTCTCTCTCTGCTTTCTGATCATGATGTGAGCTGCTACCCTCAGTCACACACTCCTGCCAGGATGCTGCCTCCCCTGGAGCTCCAAGGAATGGAGTCGGCCTTCTATGGACTAAGACCTCTGAAACCATGAGCCCTCCAAGAAACATTCCTCCTCCACAGTTGGTTCTGGTCACAGAGGTGAAAAAGCTGACTAAAACAGTGCCCATCTACAACTAAAAATGTATCTTAAAACAACAAGAAGTCTGCAGTGGGCAGTAAGAAACACACATGACCACACTTGCAGCTTCAACAAGGTAGGAAGACCTGATGCTAGCTATGATTAGAGCAGATGATACCTGCCTCTGAGTGGAGAAAACCCGAGAGTGTCTTCCTGTACTGGTTTCCACACTGATCAAAGAAGATGTCGTAAAATCAGTTCAAGACAAGAACACTCAATGCAACAACTCTCTGGTCTTTCTCCAATGGTGCAGGAAAAGGCCAAAAGAGCACTTTGGGTTCAGGAACTTAAGAATACTAAGAAGCAAACCACAGGCTTCTCTTTGATAAATGTGGAAATTGTACAGAACACACTCTAGCCAGGGTCGTTGGAGCTCATTGCTAAAACAAGCCTAAAAGGGCTTGTTCCAAGAACTGAATGAAGGGTTCCTTTCCACAAGGACTACTAACTCCCGGCTGGATGTAAGACAAGCCAGGCAGAAACATTCTCATTGAAGTCTTCCTATAAAATCAAAGTTGGAATAAAGAAATACTAATGACTGAATATGGAGAAAGGCTAAGTTGTACCCAATGATAAGAGCTACACTTCTACTTTACTACTGCCAAGCACTGCTCATGGCACTTTACATGTGTTGACTCTTTTAACCCTCACAACAACCCTGTGTCCTTGCTAGCACTATTCTCATTTTGCAGATGCTGAAATGAAAACAGCTAGATTAAGGAATTTATTTGAAGTTGCACCACTAGAAGATAAAACAATCAGGATTCCATCCCATATTCCAGAATCTGAGGTCATTACTCCTGGGACAGAGACAGGGTCTCACAGTATTGCCCAGGCTGGCCTTGAACTCCTGGGCTCAAGCCATCCTCCTGCCTCAGCCTCCTGAGTAGCTGGGAATGTAGGCATGCACTACTGTGCCAGGCTCCAGAACCTTTTTATCCACTATATGCTAACTATCGAGGCAGTCATCTCATTTGAAAATGTGTTTGTGTTCCATAAGAATTATCTTTCTTGGGCTGGGGATGTGGCTCAACCGGTAGCATGCTCGCCTGGCATGCGTGCGGCCTGGGTTCGATTCTCAGCACCACATACAAACAAAGATGTTGTGTTCGCCAAAAACTAAAAAAATAAATAATTCTCTCTCTCTCTCTCTAAAAATAATAATAAGAAGAATAAAGTTGCTTTGTCATCACTAAAAAAAGTTTAAAGAAAAGAATTATCTTTCTCTTGAGTTAATAGTGGCTAGTGCAGCCCTTCTTCACCAAAGATGATATTTTAAGCTGCATTTAGTTGTTTGGGACATATTCCTAAACTATCACTGCCATCTGCCAGCAATATGTGGTAACAACCTCGTGGAAAGCTGAAAGGAAATATTAAATAAAAACGCGGCACAGCTATAGCTACAACATGATGGCACGTATGACAGTCAGTGCGTGGAAAAGGCTAATGTCCAGGACTGCTTCAGCTCCTAGATAATCTACTCTGAGGCCTCCAAGGAGATTAACTAATTTTAGATGTTTCAAACATTATTTGCTCTCTAAATATGAAAAATAAAATCTTAAACGCATAAATAGAATTCCTCTCCCAACACTGACCATGCCTTTGACCAGATCCTTTGAGCTTCCCCAAAGACTAATCATGAGACAACAGAACTGAATGACAGGGTGTGGTATATGACCTGGGAAGAGACTGGACCAAAGGAATCTGATTGTTTCTTATTATTGGCTTTAAGAGAGAGGTAAGACACACACTGGAGAAATGATCTCCTGATACTCAAGGGTCATATCTAACACTTCTTTTATAAACCCATATAGTACAAAGCACTTACTAAGTGCTTTCTACATAAGGATGACCTTTCATTCCATAAAGACATTAATCTCTTTTTCATCAAGGACACAATTCCTGTTTGTGTTCCCGTATCTATTCCATCAGGATTACCATCAAAAAAATAAGATCATGAAACTCAGACTATGAATTCAAAATTAATTTAGGGCTTTTTGATTCAGAATGTAAGAAAAATTCCATTTCCCCAAACCAATTTCAAATTATTTAATACTATGTGAAAGCAACTGGCAAAACCACAAGTGTCATTTATTTATAATTAAGTCATATGGACAATACTATAATAATTATAAATAGCTGTCAGTTTCACTCTAGTCACATTTTAAACAACAAATTTTTATTAAACTTTATAACACTCTTCCAGAGGTACTCCTGGAGGAAGGGAAACTAGAAAAGAGATTATCTTATTTTCCAAATTCATGGCTGGGAAGGAGAATGAATGAATGTGAATAAAACTTTCCCCCAAATTAAAAACAAAACAGGACGTTTCCGGTCAGTGGTCTAAGTGGATTAGAATTGCTTTCCAACAGGCCCAGGATTCAGCCTCCCTTCCCACGATCACAGCTTCACAGGTTGAACAGAAAAGAGCTCCACACGTGAAGTCCAGTACTAGGCTACGTAACTGCTTCGATTCTCTTTTTTTTTCAATACTCCTTGGTAAAAACCTCTCCTTTCAGAGAATTAGGGGAAAATGTACCAGTGGTGGGATGACTGTCTGCTTCCTCAACACCCATGGGCTTACCTGCCCTGGTGCTCAGGAGAAAAACAAAGATAGGCTGCTGTCCAAAGTTCTTGATGGCCAGGTGTCTCTCTTCACCTCTCAAAGAACTGTCCACATGCTCATAGCTGTAGCCTTTACGTAGAGAAGACAATAACCACACACAGGTCCTTACTATTTGCAAGGACTCTTAGGAAATAAAATAACCAAGTCATTCCTAAGCCAATGCCTATTTGTCCTTTCCACACCCAAGCCTGCCCTATGTTCAATAAAGCCCAAGGGAAAGATCTCAATTGTTTTATAACTTGATCTTGTTTCTTATTTTATGTGGTACTTAGGATTCAAACCAGTGCCTCTGTAGAGCCACAACCCCAGTCTGAAATATCTAAATTTAGGAGAACAATTCATCACTTCACCAAAAAAATCACCATAACACATTATCCTGGGTTTTAAAACCACAGGCAGCCAAAGTCTTTGGCATTTGCAGAGTTAATATTTGGTTTTGACTCTTCCCAGGCCACCCTAAATATCCACACACTGGCAGTTGGTGCCTGCTGAGACACAATCCTGACTTAGGCAAGCAGTAAGACAAGCACTTGGGAGCCTGCTTGATGACCCAGTACCTGCTTTTCAGTGAAGCTCTATGGCTCTCCACTTGTCACCACGCATCAGGTCAGGAAGGGGAATTATAATCTCAAGTCGTGTTTTGGCACTCAAAATTCCTCAATGTGCCAGTAGCTGAAGTGTCCAGTTACTGCAGTACTTGGGGGCATCAAGTGGATCTGAGAGACCACTCTCAACTAAACTTTAAAACAGTTATTTCTGCAGCTGTTACTCTCCCACAAGCTCAAAAATCAACCCCTGTTCAAGCTTTGTCCTATTATCCCAAATCAATTTTATTATATATTAAGCAGAGTTCTCAAGTAACTACCTACATTCCCTATTGTCATAGAAATAATTGCTCTCACCCTCCCCCTGCTTGATTTGTGGGATCTCCATACTATCCACCTTCCTTTTCTTACTAATCCTGCATAAGTACACAACTGCTGAGCTGTCCAGAGATGCTGCAAGTATTTGTCACTGAAACTCGACTCACACATTTTTGAAGCCACTCAACATTTTCACAACGTCTGCTCCATACCCATCACCTGCATCACCTGGTGAGAATGTGGGTGTTACTTCTGCCCATGCGTCTCTACCCTGCTGTCGATCTTGCTTCACACACCACTGTCCACTCTCCTCAGCCTTTTCACCTTCTTTGTCTTTAACCTTTTCCTCAGTAACCTTCCCACACCCCTTATAATTCTCAGATGATGTAGTGGCCAAGGGGAGTCACCTTTATAGTCCATATAGTCCTGGAGAATATCCAACATCTGGGTAATCTGAGAGAAGAGTAAGACGTGATGGTCCCTGGCAAGAAGAAGAAAAGGAGAAACTGCCAACTCTAGTAGTGTTTACGGGGAGTGACCCTCAGGCAACATGACCAAAGAGGACAACTTTACACATAAGGAAAATGCTAAAGTAGAAATATCAATGTCCTTTAACTTTCTCAGAAACTCTGAATACTTTATACAAGAAGACAAAGTGCCTCCACATGTAGCTGCATCCCTCAGAGTAGTCCCAGGGCACCTGTCAATTCACCAGGGAGTGTGGAAGCCCTGTCGTAACCAAGGAGCCTCTTTCCGGAATATCACTTCACTCAATGAAAACAGAAGTTTAATTTCAATAGTAAAATAAATGTACATGTGAAGAGTAAAGGCAAGGTAAATATATGTGTGTACCTGCTCCCCAAGATCCTGAAGAGCTATGAAAGGCTATCTACTGCTATTCTCTACTTGGCGGTACAAGTCATTACCATCTAGAAAAGTCAAGAAGCATCATGTTAGATAAGCAATCCCCCATTGTACACAAGAAACTTACATACAGAGACTGAAGAAAGGAAAGGATAATTCAAAATAATGTAGAAGAAACAAAGTCAAGGTGACAGCCCTTATCATCAGACATTGTTTTAAATTTGCCTAAACAAACAAGGACAATGCTGTCAAAACAATTTTTTTTTTAAGAAAACGAACTTACCTTAAGGTTGCCAGGAGAGTAAGACCAAGAGTTAGGGAGAACATTGGCCAGACTCTAGCCCCAAATTGTTGGAAAAAGCACTGAGTTTAAAGGTGAATACCTCGATTCTTATCCCTCTCTGCCACTTACTACCTATATGACATTGGGCATGGCCTTTCAAGGTCATGAAAAACTTGGATGGAAGGTATCTTTAGGTTCTTCTCCATCTCTAACACACACACTTATGGTAGACACATCAAAGGCCATAAAATACAGTAAGACGTGTAATTATGATTATTAACAATTTTTTATATTTACGTTTTAGTCATAGTTGAACACAATACCTTTATCTATTTTATTCTTTCAATTTCTTTAGTTGTAGATGGACATGATAACTTTGTTTTATTTATTTATATTTTTGTACGTGGTGCTGAAGATCGAATCTCCTGCCTCATGCATGTGAGGCAAGTGCTTAGTCACTGAGCTATTTATTTATTTTTGTGTGGTGCTGAGGATTGGACCCAGGGCCTCGAATGTGCTAGCCAGGCAAGCACTCGACCACTAAGCCACAACTCCAGCTCCAAGACATGAAATTATTTAATTTGCTAAAGACTGGGCAATTTTGACAAATCTGAAGTTTTAGGTTAGTTCAGGCCACACCTGGGGCAATCATCCTAAAGGCACAATTCTGAAATTCTGGAGTCTCTGGTTTTTTCCTAGACTCCCCCTTTCCTGTGGTGATGAAGATGTACATGCTGGATACCAGGCTACTGAACACTAACCAAATGTCATCTTCTGATACCCAACTTGCATTTCTGGGAAAGAGTATTCCCCAACTACGCCTTGAGTTTAAATCAAATCCCAAAGATTAACAAGAACCAATGTTTACTCAACCTTTATTATGTGTCAGTTCAACTCAAGGAAGCAGCAGGCAATTTTAAAAGAAATGCTCAATGTTGACTCGTCCTTGTGGATGCAACTAACATAGTTGGACTGATGAGGTGACCATACACGGATCAACAAGGTAACAGAGTAAGGTAGGCTTGCCAAGTACTGGACTGGGATCCTAAATGCTGTAGGAATTCAGGAAAGAAAGGATAAAAGTGGAGGAGTGGGGTTGGATGAGATGGAATGGGGTGGGTGTACAGTTGCAGAGAAAGTAGGCCCTGAATTCCAGGCTTCTAAGAAAGGGAACTTGAATCAGTCTCAAGAATCAATAAGTTCTTCATTACTCAGGTTTGAACCAGTCACTCCCTGAGAGCAGTAAATGTCAACCTATTCCTACTGGGAATGCAGGAATGCCAGAAGCTTATCCAGCAGGTGAAGTTTCCCACTAGCCTCAATCAGGTGGTCTCCAACTTCAAAAGGCTCTGCCTCCACACCTGGAAAGCAGAGAGCCCAATGCTAATCATGTGCCCTGAGTCAGGGCAAAATTCTTGAGTAGAAAACCAAATAGGTAGGCAACAGAGAGAGCCCAAGCTCTTTCTAATGCAGTAGGCCCTTCAGTCCCACCTATTCGAGGCATTTTGTAATTATTTACTTAATATCAACTGCAGAGCCTGGCACATCCAAAAAGTCTAATAAACATTTATCTAAGAAACAAACTCACTCTTTACGAAACTGAGGGAAAAAAAGATGCCAGAGATCAAGAAGATCCACAAAGGAAATTCTAAGGCTCTCACTCTAGATAAGAAATCAATAAATAGGCTTAGGTGTGTATAAAAGTGATTCTCAAGGTACAGGCGGCAGTCAGAATATTCTGGAAGATGTCCTTCAAAATCTATGTTCCTAATGCCCCTTCTCTTTAAAAAAAAAGTTCTAATGTGCACTTGATTAAAGTTCTGTTAAACTTTTAAACAGCTCCTGATGGTACTTGGCAAAGACTCTTTAAAAAAAAGTACAGCAGACCTTTTGCAATTTTTCTACACTAGGGAATTCCAGGACCAGAGAATCGCCCATCAAAGTGCATCCAAAAACCCCAATGGGAATGAAAATGAAATACTACACATAAATTTGTGGCAACAAGAGCAGTACTTAGAGGGACATGTACAGAAGTCACTAGGAGGAAAGGAGAGAGCAAAGGACACAGAGCAGGAGCATGCAGGCAGGAAGAAAGGCAGGAAAAACTGCTACCCTAGAAGCTGAGTGAAGAGCGTCCCAAGGAGGAAGCCATCTGCTGTGTCAAGGGATCTGAGAGGTTAATGAAATGTGAACTGACAATGCCTGGGCATCACAGATAACACAGGGAACTGGGCATAGTGACCAAGAGGGCTCAAGACAAAAGAAAATCCAATCCTGAAGAAGGGTCAGATGAATCCTCATTATGACCATTCTGTAAAGCTGCCAGTTTTCCTCTCCACAACTGTCACTATCATGAAAAAAAGAAAAGCTCCCTGCCCTCCAAAAAAGCTTAGAAACATTTCTAGATTTTAGAAAAGTAGAGTCAAGGCAAATGCAATAGATCCTGCATTAAGAGAGAAAAAGGAAAGCAGCTTAAGGCATATTACGGGACATGTGAAGAAATCTTCAGTATGATTAACACTAGATATCATTAATATAGAGAAAATGAGAAGAAGCAGAGTAGACACATAAATGCAGCAGTTCTGTTGAAGAGTCCAGCTATGATTTTGATTACAGAACTACTAATGAAAAATAATAGGGGGAAACAGGACATTGGCTCACCATCAAACAAATACGGGTGATCCACGCACTTTCAAAGCTGGGATAAGATATTCTGAAGTTTAACTTTTTTTGCCATCTCATTTTCAAATGCATTTGAAATTTTAAAGATAGATAGGAGAAGGGACTAACAAATCAAAACACAAACAAAACACAAACATAACCTTACTCATTTCATAGTATTTCCCTCAAATTTATACTAGCCTCCCAAATGGCAATCAATTGCACTGAGAATTAAAATCATATCCATATGGGATTTTCTTACTCCTCACTTTGTTTTGAGAAGAAAGTCTACAAGGTGAACTTAGCAGTGCTTTGTTAAAACAATAGTAAACTTCTAAAATTTCTTCTATAACTGCCATTGTGGTTTTAAGAGGGGAGAAAAAACAAATAGAGGATAAAAATCATGAGTAGACACTTGCAGGCATAAGAAAAACCACGCAAGAGGAAAAAGGGAAATTCCATCAGGCAACAACCAAGTCTGAGCTACACTTAACACTGCTATTGTTCCACTTCAGGTGATTGGCGTATCATTCAGAATACAAAATTCTACCTTATATTCTTGCTACACAAAGTGAGTGTAATCATAAAATATTTCTCTGCACAAAAATCACATCCTCATTTAGTTTCTTAATGGACCAAGTGCCCTCTGAATACCTAGGTCTTTCATCAAAATAGCCTTGTAGTATTTTTTCTGCAATGCTGACATGCCATGGTATATCACTACTTCTGTCTTCTTGGGAAGTTCTTTAGCTACCGATGCTTTCACTCTCCTCAGCAGAAATGGCTGCAAGAGGTTGTGAAGTTCACTTGCTGTGGAAGGAAAAACATAAAAGAGTGTGGTACAAAAATACAGCAGAGGCGCTGAACTACTAGAGAACATGGAGCAACTCACTTTCCTCATTTTCATGTTAATTCTGCATTCTAGGTCAGTACAGTAAGTTTTCACAGTTACAGATGCTCCTGGACTTACAAAGGGATTACATTCCTATAAACCCATCACAAACTGAAAATATCTTATACGTAAAAAAATGCCTTGAACAGACCTAACATACCAAACACCACAGCTCAGCCCACCCTACCTCAAATGGGCTCAGCACTTACATTAGTCCACTCAGCAAAATAATCTAACCCGAAGCCTCTTCTATGAAAAACTGTGAATACTTCATGTAATGTGCTGAATGCCTGTGACTAAATGACTGACAACACAGAGCACTGTGTGGTATTAGTTACTTACCCTCAGGGTCGCCTGAGTCACTGGGGAGTCATGCCTCACTGCTGCCACCCTGCCTCACAGGACAGTACCTTACAACCTATCCCAAGCCTGCAAAAAGACTGAAACTCATGCCCTCTTATGGCTGAAGAGCATCCCATCCTGGATTGACACCTCATTTCCTTTGTATCTGCTAATGGACGTCTAGGTGAGCTCCACACTCTGGGTACTGTGAAGAGTGCTGCCATGAACACAGGAGCACAGACATCTCTTAACTGTCGATCCCTTTCTTTGACTATATACCCAGTATGGGATTGATGAATCGTACAGCAGTTCTATTTAGTTTTCTGAGGAAATGCCATCCTAGTTTTCACGATGGCCACACCATCTCCATTCCCACCCTGGTGTCTCAGAGTTCCCCTTCCACCACAGCCTTGCCAGCGTGTGGTGTCTGTGATAACCATTCTAACGGGGGGAGGAGGTTTCCCATTGTGTTCCTGATTTGCATTTCCCTGATGAATATATTGAACATTCTAATATAACTAACAATAATGCATTTTATATCTTAAACCAGTTACAATTTAGAATTTTGAATATACTCACCATAAAGAATTGATCAAGGTTTTGCTATATGATATGCTAATGACCTAAGTGATCACTATGCAAAACATCAACGGGTATAAATATGTACCGCAAACATAGGTACAAATAGGAACACCAATAAAAATTTGAAATTCAAAGTACAGTTTCTATTTAATGTTGCTGGTTTTGTAAAGTGGTAAAGTCAAAAAATTATAAGCTGAACCACCATAATTAGAGGACCAATCATTTCTCCCTTTCCTGGTTTCTTCTTATTCCTTCTGGACTTGTTACTGGCTTTTAATCCCCAAACTACAACACTCAAAAACCTGGATTCTTCTTAGGAATAATCTCATTTTCAAGACACTGTTTTCCAGGGTATGCTTCATTTCATCTCACTGATCAGCATACAGCCTAGAAATGTAGGGTGAGCAATACTGTCTTCATGTTTATGACAGTTAAGTGAGGCTCAGAGAAATCAGGCCACTTATCCAAGGACACACAGGTGAATGTGAAAATGGCGAGCATTAAAAGTGAATTTTTAAAAACTTCTAATCCCTTGTTCTTTTACAGGCCTCTTAGACTTCAAAAGCTACACTAAGTTGGAAGTATACATCATGTAGGAAAACTAGAAACAGAAAACAAAAATACAAGCAACCTGTTAAATTTGAAATTCAGATAAACAATTCATAGCTCTTCAGTACCAGTGTGTCCCTTGTCATTTGTAGTTAGATGTCACATATCTGACAACTCTAAAATCAAAGCAAGTTTGCAGGTCATCTTTACCCTGTGGTTTGGGAATTTTTGCTATAAGAACCCTCTGTAACTCATATTAACCAGCACACACATAATCACTGGGTGGTCTCCTGCCATCTGTTTTGGACAATCATCCTAGGGTATTCAGATATTATGGGAACGTTCCACAAGGCAGAGTGGCAAAGGTATAAGAAAAAGCTACGGTAATACGAATGAAGGCTTCCCTTTTCCCTTCCACATCCCAATCATCTCAAACTTCTGGTTAAAAGGAAACAGCAGTGTTGCAGAATTCTTAACAGTAGTCTGGGTCTATAGCATGCACTTACTTTTCTGCACTGGCAAGTGACATGGAAAGTTAACAAAGTCTATAATTTTTATAAATTACAAGTTGAAGCCACATGGTAACATGAACTTGAGGCATGAGGATGGTAAGCTGAAGGCCAGCCTATGAAACTGAGCAAGGCCCTGTCTCCAAATTTTTACAGAAGGACTGGTAATGTATCCCTGTGGTAGAACACCCCTGGGTTCAATCTCCAATACCACAAAGAGAAAAAAATTTGAAAGAAAATTAGAAGTTGGTTTTAAAAAAAGCACACATATCAGTGGGTACTTTCTACTTTTTCCAAAAGTGAACCAATAAGCCCCACTGCAGAATCATGTAACAAACAAGGATAGCAGACGAGTGGACACCACATGAGGGACCATCATCTGCCTTATATCTGTGGTGGTTTTTCTCCCTGGAAGGCATTCTCTGGTTATTGATTCTCTTCCTCTTTAATCTACAACTCTTATGCATTAGGGAAGTTTCTGTGTCAAGATCTCTTGGGGATAATTTGCTGAATGGGAATTAACCTGATTTGAACTCTTTTTCAATATCTCAATAACGTTCAACAAAATCCTCCATCTGTTCCTTGGAAAATAGGTCAGGTTCCACAAAACTGAGGAGAGAGTAGAGCTCTTGGAGGCTGTTCTGGATAGGACTTCCAGTCAACAGGAGACTGAAGACCACCGAGAACTAGAATATGTAAATTAACACAATTAAAAATCTCTACCACTGGGAAGCAAAACCAAGTGACCCGTCACAACATTTATTTGAACACAGAGGGACATGATCTAACACAATGAACACAAATGAAATCAGAAGCCTCAGGTTCAAGTTGTACACTCTATTTAATGTGAGAAATAATACCTCTCCAGTTTCAACCATAAGGAGGGGATAATAATCTGTAAGAAGACACTCTTGTAAGCATGTAAGTGACATCACATTGTAAACTCTTGAGTATTACATGAGTATTCACTAGGGTTACTAAATGCAATCTATGTGAAGAGTCAAACTATGTTATGACCTACATGGGGGAACGGGAGTATCTGAGTAAACACATTCGTTCAAAGAGTTTGAGAAGCCAAAGTTATTTATAGCATCAGGCCTCTCTGCTACAAACAAGCAGCAAGATTTACACTGACACAATGTCTGTTCATAAACTTTGAAATATATCAGAGTCAAGATATCAAGATTTCTAGATGTTTCTGGATAGTAAGCCATGGACAGTCCAACATAAAAAGAGATTCTGTAAATTTTTGAGAAACAGGGCTGGGAATGTGGGTCACCAGAAGAATGCTTGCCTAGCATGCATGAAGCCCTGGGTCAATCCCCAGCATTTCCAAGAGAAAAAGGAAAAACACTGAGAAACAGATAGGAACACAAAGGATAAGAGACTAATGAAGGAAGAAAAACAGTAACAACAGATATCAGGCCAAGCAAGGTCAACTTCTGAGCTGACATTAACAAGAACTTACACCAGCAGAATTAAGTAATGTGGAAAAGTCACATCCTATGCATGTGTATTATTTTAAATATAGAGTACAAACTCTTGGGAAGGAAACGTAATCAAGGGTCCCTAAAAAGAAGGCAAAGAGGACAGCAGAAATAGAGGATGCCCTACCAGGCAGGGGATAACAATATTTGAAACTAATAAAAATGATGACATCTTCAGTAAAAACTCTAAACACTGCAACTTTTAGGCCAATAAATATTAAATACATAATCCAGGTCTAAGATTTTTCCCTAAATGACCTCTAAATTTAAGTGATTTATTATAGGATGAGGACCAAATTTTGATTATCTCAGAAATTAACAAGTGTGGTCTCATGAATGAGCAAATTTTCAGGTCAACAAGGAGAAGGTACTTCACATTTCATTGGCTTCTCAGAAACAAGGGCAGCTCCAGGCCACAATGATCTTTCTCATCTACTTTGCTGAATGATACAAGAGATCAAGAGAAGGGAATGCAATCAAGTGTATCATACTAAAAATACAACAGACGAGAGACTGAAGGCAATATGCTGTAAGAAATTGGTCTCTTCATGACTCCATGTGAATGGTAAGTTTCTAAATAAGTAAATTGGGGGAGGCATAAGGTATATCCAATGCATCTACAACTGCAGACAGGAGTATAAGATCTTTATTTGTAAAAAAAAGAGAGAGAGAGAGAAATTAAAAGCACTCAAAAGAGAGTTGAAAAATCTCCAAAAATACAATGCATTTTATTGGGGTAGGGTCTGACTCATTTGATAACTAGATTTTAGTAAATGTTATCTTCTATGTAAAAGAGAAAGGAATAGTAATTAGCCATATTAAATACTACTTTTGTTACTGCCCTCCCAAACAGGTTTATTTAGCTCTGCAGAAGTCTGACTACAAAAGTTTTAATTTATGAGACATCATTATCCAAAGTACATGTATTAAGACAGGAATGGTGTGACTCTACTTGTGTACAACCAGAGATATGAACAATTGTGCTCTATATGGGTAATTTGAATTGTAATGCATTCTGCTGTCATATATTACAAATTAGAACAAATAATAATAATAATAATAATAATAATAATAAAGTTTCAATTTAGTTGGCTCTGTATAGACTAAACTAAGTGGTTTTAAAAGGGAGTTAGAGGGAAGAAAGAATGGTGAAGAGATGGATATAGGATTTCTGAGCCAGGAAACTGCTCTACATGATACTATAGGGTGGAAACATGCCATCACCTGTTTGTTCAAACTCACAGGACACGCAACAGCGAGTGAATCCAGCATTACAGACTCTGGTGACACTGCGGTGCCAATGTAGATTCATTAGTTTTAACATCTCTCTTCAGGGAGAGGCTGAGAATGGGGGAAGCTAGGCTTATAAAGGGGCAGGGGATATATGGGAACTCTCTGTACCTTCTATTCAATTTTGTTGTAAACCTAACTTGCTCTAAAAAATAAAGTCTATTAAAAAAGGAAGGGGGGTGTGTAAAAACTAAGACTATCCTTTGAGTTTACCTCTGAAAGTGTCTTATGCAGCAGAGAGCTTTGGCTTTTCAATCTGTGGGCTTCATCCACAACAAGAACACTCCAGGAGAAGCCGTTAGAGAAAATCCAAACTTTCAGCTTCGTGTAGCTCAAACATATTTCACAACCACATCTTACTATACAATTATGACTTGTTAGAAAGACTAACAGCCCACTCTGTTAGAAGCATACCTGGCATCGTGACCTTCCTCTCTAAAAAGGTTACCATGTGCTTTGTTTTCCCCTCAGATGAGAGAGATCTATGCAGAAAGTAAGGAGCCAAAGACAGAAATGAAAGGATACATTTATCATATTATACTATGTACCAGACATTGCACTTGTGGCTTTGTGTGCAATTTAATCCAAAGAATAAGACAAGTAACCATAATTGTGCCAACAAGGACACTAAAACTCTGAAAGCCTAGGTAACTAGGTCAAGATCATAAGGGCAGAGCAGAGATTCAAACCCATAAAAAAATCAAGAGACAGTGATGTCACAGCAGCTAAAGGAGTAGGACTTTAAAATGGGAGAGTGGTGAACAGAATCATGGAGATGTCCAGGATGATGCAACCACTGGACTTGTTAACGTGGAGGTCTCTGGGGGCTGCTGCCACAGCATGTTTATAGTATAGTATGTCATGAGAGCAATTTCTCAAGAATTTTCAGTCCTAGAATCATATTTTTAACAGATGCTACTGTTAAAAATACTGGTGGAAAGCTGTTAAAAAATCCAAAATATGGAAAAAATTGGATGATATTCTAGATGCATTAACTTAAAATAGCAAAAAAATGAAATAAACTAATAATAGGTGATAAAATGATAAATAGTAGCTGCAAAATACAATGAAAAACGTATAAATACTGAATATCCTTTTAAAAATGTGAAAATCATGCAAAAGATAATAAAGTGGGCATTATAAGACTTTTAAGTTTTTAATTTTATTGGTAAACATTATGGAATCCCACTGCATTATTTTTGCACTTGTAAAACTAAGTGTGTAAAACAAAATAGTGGGTAAGGAAGGACAATACCTGAAAAATTAAAACAAACATCTGTGTAAAGGCTGGCCTATAAAAAGAAAGCCTTCCTTCCAATACCATGACAGACACTACAGACATACAGGAAGATAATCAGAAATGATGTTGAAAACTTGTACTCCAATAAAATAGAAAACCTCAAAGGCATCGACAAATTTCTAGAGTCATATTATTTGCCTAAATTGAATCAGGAAGAAATACACAATTTAAACAGATCAATTTCAAATGACGGGGCTGGGGATGTGGCTCAAGCGGTAGCTCGCTCGCCTGGCATGCGTGCGGCCCGGGTTCGATCCTCAGCACCACATACCAACAAAGATGTTGTGTCCGCCGAGAACTAAAAAATAAATATTAAAAATTCTCTCTCTCTCTCTCTCCTCTCTCACTCTCTCTGAAAAAAAAAAATCAAATGACGATGGGCAGGAGATGTGGCTCAAGTGGTAATGCGCTCGCCTGGCTTGCATGCGGCCCGGGTTCGATCCTCAGCACCACATACAAAGATGTTGTGTCCGCCGAGAACTAAAAAATAAATATTAAAATTCTCTCTCTCTTTCTTTCTCTCTTAAAAAAAATTCAAATGATGAAATAGAAGATACTATCAGAAGTCTACCAACCAAGAAAAGCCAAGGACTGGATGGATACACAGCCGAGTTCTACAAGACCTTTAAAGAAGAACTAATACCAATACTCTTAATTTATTTCAGGAAATAGAAAAAGAGGGATCACTTCCAAACTCATTTTATGAGGCCAATATCACCCTGATTCCAAAACCAGGCAAAGACATATCAAAAAAAGAAAACTTCAGACCAGTATCTCTAATGAACAAGATACAAAATTCTCATAAAATTTTGGCAAATGGAATACAAAAACATCAAAAAGATTGTGCACCATGATCAAGTGGGATTCATCCCAGGGATGTAAGTTTGGTTCAACAGAAATCAATAAATGTAAGTCATCACATAAATAGACTTAAAGATAAGAATCATGTAATCATCTCAATAGATGCAGAAATAGCATATGAGAAAATACAGCACTACTTCATGTTCAATAGACTAGAAAAACTAAAGATAACAGGAACATATCTCAACATCATAAAGGCTCTCTACACTAAGCTCCAGGCCAACATCATTCTAAATGAAGAAAAATTGAAGGCATTCCATCTAAAAAGTGGAACAAGACAGAAATGCTTTCTTTTACCACTTCTATTTAACACAGTACATGAAACACTGGCCAGAGCAATTAGACGAAAGAAATCAAAGGGATACATATAGGAAAACAACTCAAATTGGCATTATTTGATGATGATATGATTCTACACCTAATTAGTAAATAAATGTAGCAGGATATAAAATCAACACTAATAAGTCAAAAGCATTTCTGTATATCAGTGACAAAGCCTCTGGAAAGAAATGAGAAAAACTATCTCATTCACAATAACCTCAAAACATTAACAATAAAAATAAAACAAAAACAAAACAAAACAAAAACCCCAGAACACACCCAAAAAACTTGGGAATCCACTTAAGGAAAGAGGTAAAAGATCTGTATAAAAAAAATTATAGGACCCTAAAGAAAGAAATCAAAGAAGTCCTTAGAAGATGGAAAGATCTACCTCGCTCTAGGTTAGGAAAAATTAATATTTTATCAAAATGACCATACTACCAAAAGCAGTTTACAGATTTAATGCAATTCCAATCAAAATCCTAATGGCATTCCTCATAAAAACAGAAAAAGCAATCATGAAATTCATCTGCTAAGATAAGAGACCCAGAATAGCTAAAGCAATCCTTAGCAGGACGAGTGAAGCAGGGGGCATCACTATACCAGACCTTAAACCATACTACAGAGCAATAGTAACAAAATCAGCATGGTATTGGCACCAAAACAGACTGGTAGACCAATGGTACAGAATAGAGGGCACAGAGACTAACCCACAAAATTGCAATTATCTTATATTAGAGAAAGGTTCCAAAAACACACACTGGAGAAAAAATAAACTCTTCAACAAATGGTGCTGGTAAAACTGAAAATCCACATGCAAAATGAAATTAAGCCCCTATCTCTCACCATGCACAAAACTCAAGTCAAAATAGATCAAGGACCTGGGAATAAAACCAGAGACCCTGCATCTAATAGAATAAAAAGTAGTCCCTGATCTCCATCATGTGGGACTAGGCCCCAACTTCCTTAATAAGACTCTTTTGGTGCCAGAATTAAAATCAAGAATTAATAAATGGGACAGATTCAAACTAAAAAGTTTCTTCTCAGCCAAAAAACCAATTTGTGAGAGGGTACATCTTGGGAGCAAATCTTTACCCCTCACATATCAGACACAGCACTAATCTTTAGGGTATATAAAGAACTCAAAAAGCTAAACACTAAAATAAATAAATAAATAAATAAATAAATGACCAACCCAATCAATAAATGGGCGAAGGATCTGAACAGACACTTCTCAGAAGATAATATACAATCAGTCAACAAATATATGAAAAAAAAATGTTCAACGCTAGCAATTAGAGACATAAAAATCAAAAGTACTCTAAGATTTCATCTCACTCCAATCAAAATGGCAGGTATTATGGATACAAACAACAATAAGTGTTGGCGAGGATGTGGGAGAAAATACACTGCTGGTGGGACTGCAATTGTTGTAGCCAATATGGTAAGCAGTATGGAGATTCTTTGGAAAGCTGGGAATGGAACTACCATCTGACCCAGCTGTCCCACACCTTGGTCCATACTCAAAGGACTTAAAAACAGCATACTACAGGAACACAGCCACATCAATGTTTATAGCAGCACAATTCACAATAGCTAAAATGTGGAGCCAACCTAGATGCCCTTCAGTAGATAAATGGATTAAAAACTGTGGCAAACATACACAATGAAATATTACTCAGCAATAAAAGAGAAAAAAATCATGGCATTTGCAGGTAAATGGATGGAGTTGGAGAATAATGCTAAGTGAAGTTAGCCAATCCCAAAAATCCAAATGCTGAATGTCTTCTTTGATATAAGGAGGCTGATTCTTAGTGGGGTAGGGAGGGAGAGCATTGGAGGAACAGACAAACTCTAGATAGGGCAGAGAGGTGGGAGGGGAAGGGATGGGGCATGGGGTTAGAAGTGATGATAGAATTTGATGGACACTGTTATCCCAAGTATATGTATGAAGACATGAATGGTGTGAATATACTGTGTATACAACCAGAGATATGAAAAAAACGTGCTCTATATATGTTATATGAATTGCAATGCATTCCACTGTCATACATAAATTAAAAAAAAAACTAATACAAAGAAAGATAATTAACCCATAATGAATGTGTTGGTCAGCTTTCTGCTACTGTGACAAGTAGCTGAGATAATGAGTTTATAAAAAGTTTTACTCTGGCTCACAATTTTGGAGGGTCATTCCCCATCAGCTGGCCCCCTTGCTGTTAAGCACATCATGGCAGAAGGGCATGGCAGAGCAAGCCAGCTATCTCAAGGCTGGGACAGAGGAGGAAGAGGCTGGATCCCTGCTACCCATTTCAAGGACACACCCTCAATGAATAACCAGAAGACATCCCATGAGGGCTCACCTTTCAAAGGTTCCACACACTCTCACCAGTTTCATGCTGGGGACCAAGACTTTAACATATGAGCCTTTGGGAGATATATAGGATCCAAACTATAGCAGTAAATCTCAATAAGTACTAGCTATTAAAAATATCATCTTCTTCCTGTAGAAATCTCTGTGAAGCCCAGCTCAAGGCCAGAGGTCTTGTTTGCACATTTCTTCAAAGTTCTATACTGGATATATTTGTGAAAATAGTAAGGGGGTGTCCACCACCTTGGCCAGTGGCCAAGTAAACAGGGCAACACAAAAATAGAAAGTTTATCTACATTGAACTCTTTTGCAGAGACTCTTTGGCTGAAAGTCCCCAAATCAGCCATGGTGAAGTGGACTTTTCTGTGGAGAAAGGGGTACCACTTCATTGGGTCCCCCTCTTCCTTCTCTTTTCTGCTGTCCTTTAATAAAGCTTCAACTTTCCACTCTAAACTTGCCTTGACGTGCTTCTCTGGTGTTATACTTCAGCATTGGGAAAGCAAGGCCTCAATACCAGTAAACAGCAGTAACAATAACTATCAAAGTACAGAGATAATGCCAAAAGTAAAGTCAACATTTAGAATTGAAGATAATAATAATCTTTAGTGGTAAGAATTCCTAAATTTAATACTTTAAAAATAATAACATGTTGCCAGGGAGCAAATTTGTGACATTGCAGTCAAGGGGAGAAATAAAGAATATCCATGCGTTTCTGCCCCTTTCAATTCTTTATTCACTCAAATTCTTAATACAACTTTTCTCTATAGGTTCCTAATGAAGAAAACAACAATCCTTAATGATAGGCACTGCAGTGGAGATAATCAAATAACACCAAGAAATTCTAGATTAATTAATTCCCAGAAAACAATTTTAGATTAATTCTGAACATTGCAAAACAGATTTAATTATGACAGGCTAGTGACAGACATTTCCTCTGAATGCTAAGTTCAAAACTCTCAAGCCTGAGGCTTTATGTCCTGCAGATGCACACTCACTCAGACAGCAGTGATCAGGTCCCAAACCAAAACAGGCTTTTTCTGGTGGGGAGTGGATGACCAGTTGAAGAGACGGTCACAGGGAGAAGTTGCAGCTCTCACAAAGGTCCAGACAAGGCGGTAGAGTTTGAGAGCAGTGAGGATCACACAGAGAAT